>NC_091135.1:50506996-50826996 GCF_041381155.1 Argopecten irradians | reverse complement strand
CTTCTTCCCAAGAACCAGTAGGCACAGGGTACTGATATCAGGCCTGCAGCATGCTGGGATGAAGGGCTACCAAGTTGAACATGATGTTTACTGTCAGAAAGGTTAGATGTAAAGGTTCCGGTATAGCTATTTCAATGCCATTGTTTCTATCCACTTTCCTCATCGTTATAACGGTTAAATACCGTTGTGTACCTAGTTGTACAGCAAGCGGAGGACATAAGTTCCCTCGAGATCCAAGTTTGCAGCTAAAATGGAGAATCGCTATTACCGGGATACCAAAGGGCTGTGGTCCCCTTCACCGGATGACGTCGTTTGCAGGGCACATTTTCTTCCTTGGGATTATAAGGAAACACTATTAGGTACGACGCACAGAATATTTTACCTCTCTATTATTTTTGGAAAGTTACATTTGGCATTACAAAAAATTCAATACTCACACGATACAAAGTACAATATTAGCTGAATATATGTAAATCTGTCTGTGTAGAACAACTAGTGCACATTAAAAAATACAGGTGGATCTACTGATATACCGTACATTGTAATACACTACAGAAAAGAAGAAAAAAATGGAGACAAATGAATAATTTATTTATTTATTAAATTCATTTATAATGTACATACATGTATAGCTCATTGCTGCTCATGTATCAAGGGTAGAAATAAGGATTCATTTTTGCTGGACCATTCAAGGGCTTGCCCTAAAGAAAATATACTGGCCCTTCATTGATTTAAGTAGTCTTGATATTTGGGACCTGGAGCGACGTCAGACTGCTTGTGACATGGGTGCAGCCCCCATCTCCCTCCAGAAAATTTTGAAAAACATAAAAAAAACCTCTGGTGCATTCTAGAATATTTTGAAAATTCACAACAAGCAAGACATATAATAATGATTAGTTACAATACTTAGATTAAATTTTGATTTTAAAAGACACTCTTTTGGTTAAAGTATCGGCAAGCCCGATAAACCAGCTCATCAAATTACCAATTGGCCCTTCATTAAATTTGATAGCCCCCCCCTCGACGGGCTTGTGGTTATTTTTACCCCTTAAATGTATAATATTTACTGTTAAAGTGAGTAGTCGGGCAAAGAAAACCAGTCTAAATGCGTTCATTGGTCTTCCGAAAGTTCTCGCATATTAATACGACGGTCAAGTTCTGCTTACGTTTCCCAGTTCTGACCATTAAAGTAAAGTAAAGTTGAAATCATTGAAAGCAAGGCTGCGTGGAAATGTAACCACGGACATAGTCAGCCGGGAGGACGTTTTAGGATTCCTATTACTTTAAATCAATTTCTTCGTACGCAGACAATTTTTGATGAGAGATTTTATTTTTCTATTTCATAAGAAATTATACTGGATACATTCACACCATTTTTACCGACTTTAGCTATCCTTGCCCGACTGTTCACTTTAAACATAAATACATGAAGGAATCTTAACCTAATTATAATTAGCATATAACATTTATTTAGAATTTATATCTTGCCAATATCTAAAATGCAATTGTATTTTATATATCAATTGATGTACAAGAATGTCACTCAGTCTCGCACATCTCGGATGTTACTGTACATGTTGATAACTGTAATGAAATGACATATTTCATAATACACACATCTACTGCAAGATATGGTATGGATCTGTTAGATATAAAGAATAAATCACTCTTCAAATTTTACTTAATAACAAGTTTTGTTATATGGTATGTTGATATTTTTGTTCCCGTTGCTTTGTGTGTTTTTCTTTCTTTTTTTAGAGACATCAACAAATAAGAAAAGGAGACTGATTGACCAAAATTTGAATAAGTATAAAAATGTCGGATTAAAAAAAAATTAGCCTTTTGAGATGGGTGCATTGACTGTTATTATAGTCAAGATAAGATCTTAATCTGTACATACATGCAAAACAGGTATTACAGGTACATGACAAAAGAGAACTAGATTCTATACCACAAAAAATCAATCAAGAGTTGGATTTTTCACATCAAGCGGAAGTTATGGAATTAAAAATATTATTCATAGTATATGGGGATCACGGAAAATTATGGTCATCTTTTTCATTGGACATAGAAAATATATCACTTAACAAACCTTTTTATTGCAATTGCTTAATGAAACCAGCAATATTTAATTGTTTCAAATTTTAAAACCTTATATTTGCCATATACAGAATAGACGTGGCATTAACATTTTATATCACATCATCATGTACAAAAACATCAATAACTTTTTAAGTGTATGTACTTGTGTGACATCATTATCAATATATGGTTTCCTCAAAGTCATAAGAAGGAAATTATTTAATTTATAATTTTTTATTGAATTCCATTCATAATTTTAGTATTGTTTGCATACTTATTATAGCATCTTATGATTATTCAAATTTGATTGGCATTGGCTTAAAAAATTACTTTATCTGCCCATAAAGGAAAGAAATGGCATTACCGTTTGTAACATAGCTTCTGATTTGCTGATATAACGACATCATGATTTCATAGAAAAAAATCTCGAAATGCCCATTATTTCTTCTTAATATTATTATGGATTCGAAATTTTGAATAGATTATCTTTCATAAATTGAATAATAAGGGTAAATTTAAGTATATTTTTTATTTGTTATGGAAATATAACACAAAAATCTGAGTGTACTCTCATTATAAACCGCTTTACGATTTATAAGGAGTACACTCAGATCTTTGTTTTATATCGTTATAACATAAAAAAGTATTCAAGTAATCCTTAAATAGATGGTATTGTTGTTTGCATTTTGTTTAATTGTTTCATGATATTTTAGGGGAACGTGGGCGCCTTAAGGACGGAGTAGTGCCCTCAGTTTTCCCTTTCAGGGCAACCCCTTTAGCTGATTCTCCAAGAGATAAACGTCAACAAAGGAGAAGCAAGGGAGACAACCCCCAGAGCAAAGTACTATTTTGGACAGAGTTATGTTCACTGATATACAAGAGGAGGTAGAGGTGGCATAAGGGAACATTGATGAAGTCTTGGCAGCTACAGCAGTACCATGTGATGACTTGGCAACAGGTACCAGTGTCAGTACGACAGGAACTATGTTTAGGAGACTGCAGTATACAAAACTATATGAACAATCCAAAAGGAGTTAGGAATTGGACTGGGTTTTTAGATTTCAATCATTTCATGTTTGTTTTTCATTGTCTTGGTCCTGCTGCTAACGATCTCTCGTATAAATGTACATCTTTGTCAGCAGAAAAACAGTTTTTTTGACTATGATTAAAATGCGCCAAGGGTCAGAGGATTTTAACTTTCTGAAAAATTCAACATCAGTGAAACAACTGTTTCTAAAGTAATTATCAAATGGATTAATTTTATGTATTTCCAGTTAAAGGAACTACCTATATGAACAACACGAGACACTGTTACTGAGCATATGCCAGTTGATTTCAAATAAAATTCAAAGTACTAGAGTGATACTGGATGCTACAGAGGTTCCTATTCAAAGTACCTGCTGCCCCTATTGCATGATCGTAAAAGGCGATTAAATTTAGGATCTTATCTTTTCTCTTCTTCCTAACTGACTTGATCTTTCCTAATGCCTCTCTTGGCACCGCCTCACTTTTGGCCTTGAGTTGAGCGTTCGCCCCTGTGAGGAAGGCTCTGGGTTCTGTCCCTTGGCCGAGACACACCAAAGTCTATAAAAGTGGTAGTTTCTGCTCCTGCTTACCGCTCAGCTTACTGGGAGTGGGACGACTTGTTCGCCCGTTGTCAGTATAATGTGACCGGGTGGAGCGTGTTGCTTGGTGTCTTCGGCGGCATGCTTCAGTGATATAGCACTATAAAACAAACAAACCTATTCAAAAGCCTTCGAATGTACAGGCTCAAAGTTTATCTTGGTCGAGTTACAAACACAAAACTACTGTCAAAACTATGATAAGGTGTACACCTCGTGGTGCAGTATCATATGTAAGTCAGTCATTTGGCGGATCTGCAAGTGATTGACAGATCATTGAGAGCTCTGTATTGCTTGATCCTAACAATAAATTGTTGCCTCGGGAGATAGCATAATGGCGGATAGGGGTATTATGGTCCAGGACCTGTTTGCTGCACAGGATGTGCACATAAATACTGTACCCCTCCATGCTGAAAGGAAAGTCACAGCTTGAGCCAGAAGAAGTAGTGAGGGATAGGAGAATTGCTTCTAAAAGAATTCATGTAGAAAGGGTGATTGGTCTTGCCAAACGATATAAAATTATTGGTTCACCACTTTCTGCCAGCAAGCTGAAACTGGCATCAAGCATTATTTATATATGTTTTTCACTGCTTAATTTCAGAGCCCCTTTGGTTGACAAAAATGCATAGCGCTTTTTTACAACACTGTATTGCAATGAATGCAATTACTAAAACATTTATACTTCATATAAAAAAATTATCGAGTTTACTGAAACTTTGTATGCAGACTAACATTAGTAACGTTTTTGAAAATTTAACATGTTATTGTTAGACTATAACTAATGGAGTTATTGCCCTTTGCAATAATTATCATGTTTTGCTTTAAAGATTGTGAGCTTTATGAAAGCAGCCGAACATCAGTAAAATCTCACAATAGATTGATAATTGAAATTATCATTTGAATGTAACTCAGACAGTTATTGCCATTTATAGTAATATAATTATTGCATCATGTGAACACAATAACTTGACAAAATATTTACAGATCTTATGAAACTATATGCTTACTGTAAGTTCAATGAGACTATGCTAAGGAATTGCTAATGATAACTGTTATTAACTTGTTAGTAATTATAAAACACTATTGGTTGATGGTTGTAAATATAATCATACTAGCTAATTATACCACTGTATAAAGTCATCTTTAATTTAATATAAATGATACAGTATAAATGACTTTTAAATTAGATGTTATAGTTATTTACATACAAAGCATGTTTTGTATGTAAAAGACATCACTATTTGAAAGTCTTTGGTTTTCAAATATGGGAAGCAATGTTTTGAAATGTTTTCTATAAAATAGTTCCAACTTTAACAAAAGACTAAACTCGCTGTACTCAGCATCAAATACAATCTTCTGAACAAATATGTAAACTGCAAAATAACAGTACTTTGTTTTTGAGAGTAGCATCTGTCCTTGAATCTGATCATTATATTTTGATTTCATGTTTAGACACATTTGGTTTTTTCATCATACATTAAAAATGGAAACATTTTCCCTGGCACAATAGATGATGAGCGTCCTTTATAAGGACACTTTACTTCTAAAATGGTGTTATCATCTATAATTCCATCAGGTGAAGCTCCAATGTATGGGAAACTAGAGTTTACAAAAAGGCCTGCCTTTTTAACTGACAACTTCATAGTTTTTTTTCAAACATTGCAACTGCCTTTCCTTCATAATTTTTTCCTTGTTCTGTTGAATTTTTGTGGAAACACTTAGTTGAAACAAGACTCTTACAGAGTTTATCCATATTTCTCCTACATGTTGCCTGGGATTTTGTGTGGCTCTGTAAACTCGTTGCATCTTCTTCTGAAATTTGCAATGGAATGTAGGTATTAGTATGAAAATTTAAGCTGTTCTTTTAATTTTTTTTAAATGTGTTGGTGCAGTGGTTATTCCACACGCATTTCACCTAGTCGTCCAGGGTTTGATCCCCGACATGAACGTGAAAAGATCTAAGGTCTCCTGCCCAATCACATGAGTTTTCTCCATACAACAGTTTCCTCCCACTCTCTTGCTTACATATTTGCCTTGAAAAGTGATTTGTATTTGTTAGTTACCTAACTTGTTTTACAATCAATGTAAAGTTAATACAGTTTATTTGTATTGTTATATTGTCCGTCCCATCATATCGTTTTAACTTCATTAGTGGGATAATGGGCTTCGAGTTAGAGCAAATGAATGTGAATGTGGTCAAATCCCTACACCAGTATGTACATTATCTATGTCTACCTTTTAGATGCCAAAAGGGTTTCCCATATTAAATGAAGGGCAGGCACGTTTCATTCTTTGGTTATAAGTATGAATGAATAAAAATACCTGTACTTTCAATATATACATGTATTGTAATACCTTTGTTGCTTTGTCAACTAAATATTCGGTGAATGGGAGTTCCAGATAATCATGATCAAAAGCTACTATCTGTAAAACAATATAGAACAAGAGCTATTGGAGAACAGCAAAGCTCGCCTATTCAAAAGAAGTTGATGTTCAAGTATTTACTATTTAAACATGGAAATATGACAAATTAACAGACTCTAAAAACCCCTAAAGGGCCCCAAATTGGTTGTATTATCACGTTTAGCATCCATACACATTAGGAAAATAAAATCATAAACATTTATGATGACTTATGCTTAAACAATTGACAAAATAGAAAATTGCTCAAAAACTTTAACATGGAAATATGACAAATTAACAGACTCAAAAAAATCTAAAGGGCCCCAAATTGGTTTTATTATCACGTTCAGCATCCATACACCTTAGGAAAATAAAATCATAAACATTTATGATGACTTAAGCTTAAACAATTGACGAAACAGGAACTTGCTCAAAACCTTTAACGTGAAATGGGCGCCAACGCTGACGCCGGGGTGACAACATTAGCTCCCCCTATTCTTCGAATAGGCGAGCTAAAAATATTTTTTGTTGTACGACAGATAACAATTTATGATTTTTAAAAGGAAGTCATTTTATGAATTTAATGATTTTCATGTGAATTGTACTTTCAAAAATTTGGTAATATATAAAGAGTTGATGCAATACCTCTCTGTTTATCTTCCCTTTCATTAGAAATCACAAGTAACTATCGGCAGATGTATGAAGAAATTTCATCGCCCTATCCTGTGAATACTGGCTACAATGGTTCACTATCATATTTCTGACAAAGTCAGGGTAGCCAGGGTTATTACGGTATTTATGAGGACGAGGATCTTCCAACACATCATCAGAAAACTTCCGTTTTGTTGGTATTTCTTCCACAGGCACTGGCTTGCCTAAATAAAACATTCTATATGTATCATTATAGATTCCATATCAATGATAAAAACAAAATAAATTAATGATGCTCTGTTTTTATATATTTTTTTTTGTAAATTTACGAACAGAAATAACACTATATTTGCTACAACCTACTAAATACATGGATATTAGGTGTGTCCAGATTTTAAATCCATTATTAATTATTCAGATGCAATTGCATACACATGTACACTGTATAATGGTTTTTGCAAATATACGTGCCATCATATGTTGACTTTTTCTGTACAAGACTTTTGCACTCTTAAAGAACCGTTTTCAATGAACTCTTCAAGCACAAGAAGCACCGATGCAATGTGCTTGCAGGTTCCATATGGCCCCTTGCCAGTTGGACTTTCACAAGCCGAGTTGATAGGGTCGCCAGTTGTCTCATTCAGACTAATTTTGTAATTATAGGATACCTTTCAAAAATCGGCCTTGCAGGTAGGGCGTTAGAATTGTACCTGCTGCCCCTATTGCATGATCGTAAAAGGCGACTAAATTTAGGATCTTATCTTTTCTTTTCTTCCTAACTGACTTTATCTTTCCTAATGCCTCCCTTGGCACCGCCTCACTTTTGGCCTTGAGTTGAGCGTGAGGAAGGCTCTGGGTTCTGTCCCCTGGCCGAGACACACCAAAATCTATAAAAGTGGTAGTTTCTGCTCCTGCTTAGCGCTCAGCACACACGGAGTGGGACGACTGGTTCGCCCGTTGTCAGTATAATGTGACCGGGTGGAGTGTATTGCTTGGTGTCTTCGGCGGCATGCTTCAGTGATATAGCATTATAAAAAGGGCAACAGTTCCACTATACAAGAAGACACAACATAAATATACCGCAGTCTCCCAAAACACGCACCTCGCACAACATACACGCAACACACCGCATGCATGGGAGGCCGTCCTTACATGACCATAGCTGTTAATAGGACGTTAATTAATCAAACAAACAAACAAAACCTTTCAAAACGTAAATTGAAACTAATTAGATACATGAATATACAATTATACATGTATGTGCATGGTTTGTTTTACACTAATTTAATGACTTGAGAGGAAAATCAGTTCAATGGATTTTATAAGGTGTGTCTAAAACCACTATCAAACCATTGTAGGAATTCCATTTATTTTCGAATTATTTCGTCACTTAAAAAATTCACAATGGCAAACAATAGTGGGTTATCTCATCTTGATTTTGACCAGGTGGCGACACTGTTCCCGGTCCAGCAGTTTTGGAACTCTCTAATGTTTACCTTGACGATCTATTGATGCGATTTTCAATGACGCGATGGAATCGACGCAATCGTGTGATAAATATGCACATTGGAATCTTAAAGAGCTCAAAACCGAGTTGAGAAAGAGAAATGCTAGAGTATCCGGTCGTAAACAAGAATTACTTAACCGGTAGGCTATAATATTACAGCCATTAAATTGTTACATTTAACCCGTTACAACATCTAGTGTCATGTTCGATTCCGTGAATAATCATAACGTAGAATCTACTGCAGCAGAATGTCTTGCTGGACATAGAGAAACATTTTATGCTGCTAGTATGAAAATTGATATCTGTATACAGTGTTCCACACATGTACATCATATAGAATTTTGTCTAGTTTTAGTCTAGTGTTGTACATGTACCATAAGCCTTCAATCGGTCAGACATTGCAGTCACATATATTGTACAACACGAGATCCGGAGTTTGAAGTTCTATCTATAATATATACACTTTAGCACATATATATAATAGAAGAAATATGGGAATACATGTATGCATCAGTATACATTACAGACAAAACTTCAAACTCCTGTTGTTATACAATCCCACTAATAATTTATAATTATACAAGTATTACAAAGTACAAACGGAAACCGGTTCTGACACATTTTAGTTTGCATCTGTTACGTATTTAATACAAATAGGCAACTGTCAATAGAGATTAAAAAAATACTTTGATATGCCTATTCAAAAGTCATTCAAAATTCTAAATTTCTTACAGACTGGCTGACTATGATAGAAATCAGAATTTTGGAAAGACAGAAAATTTAGACCCAGAGTACCTAATGACCACACCTGATCCTTCATCATACTTGGATGTAAACTGTGATTCAGTGTTTTCTGGCACCACGCTAGACGATCTTACCACTTATTTGGCCAAGTATGACAAGCAGCTAGACATGCTAATACAAAGAATGTATAGTGAGCGAACCATCCGGTATTTTAGAGTATCTACTGACAAAGATTTTACTTATGTATCATCAAGTTGCTATGCTGAATATAGGAAAGGTGTCACATATGATGTTGATGTGCAATTTGACAAAAATGGTTCTATTCAGCAGGCGCAGTGTGACTGCCCAGCAGGAGAGGGACCAGGTGCACATTGTAAACATGTCTGTGTTGTACTGTATGCCTCAGTTATGTTTCAAAAACACAGAGATGTTAAAATTGAGGAGACGTGTACCCAAAAGCTCCAGAGTTTTCACAAAGCAAAGCGATTCATTGGTAGCCCTCTGAAGGCACAGGACATAAATATGCCTGGAGCTGATGAATTTACAAATTTGGATTTTGATCCAAGGCCAGAGCACCTCAGAAATGATCCTGGATATGAAGATAATTTCAGAAATAAGTGTTTAAACTTTTCAGGCATATCCAAAATGCCAATTTTTCAGTTATTTAAGCCTGCCAATGCATTCGCTGTTGCCCATGACCATGATTATTTGAAACTAACACCCCAAGATAGATTTCTTGAAAGAATCAACTTACTCAACATAACACAAGAGAAAATAGATGCAATTGAAGAACGCACACGGGGTCAAATAAATAATGTTGCTTGGAAAGAAGAACGCATGCACCATCTTCCATCATCCATGTATGGAAGAATATGTAAAGCGACGGATCGTACTGATTTTGTGAAGCTAGCTAGATCTTTAACACATTTTACTGACATTAAAACAGCACCGTTAGAACATGGTCGCAAATATGAGAGCTTTGCTATACAGAAATACATGAGTGACACAGGGTGCATCGTTAAACCTTGTGGATTGTTTGTGTCCATGGACTTCCCACATCTGTCATCTTCACCAGATGGTATAGTAACTGACAAGTCCATCATTGAGGTTAAGTGCCCTTATGTTTCAAGAGACAAACCAATTAATTCTCTCACTGTACCATATTTGAAACAAACTTCAGAAAGTGGGTACACTTTGGACCCAAACCATGACTATTATTTTCAAATCCAGGGTCAACTCTTATGTACAAGCTTAAAGGAATGTACTCTTATTGTCTGCCATGCAAATGATCTAAATATCACTGATATTAAGTACCTGTCAGTTCTCAGAGATGATGCCTTCATAGCAGACATGGTTGAAAAGTTAACCAACTTTTATCACAAATACTTCAAACCAACATTGTTGGATATGCTGTACTACAAACCATTTGATCAGTAAGGCTAACATAATATTGTGTTCCCTATCATTTTTCCTGCCTGCACTTGACATTTATACATATAGCTAGTTTTCACAAAGAAAAGACAGAACTTATTGGTACAAAACAAATATAAATTTCATAATTATATGAAATAAATAAGCTGCCTTGTAGCATAGGTATCTGCAAATAAAGTACAATATGTTAGTAAATTATATGGTTTATAAGCCATTTATGGCTATCTGCCGGTAATGATATTGTATTGATGACTAAAGGTAATACTAAATAGGAAACACAGATATTATCAGAGTTGGCCTCGATCACTATGTAAAAAGTAAAAAACAATACATGAACAGTGTGTACATATTCCAAGCAATATTTTATTAATTACTATCTATAGCTATTCCATTTAATGATTTATCAGTTACATCAATCAAATCTGTCGATGAAGTAATTTAGCTATGATTGTAGTAAAATATATGATATTGATAAAACAATGATAAATGTACGTACCTATTTACAATACAACTACATATGTATTTGAGTCACCTCTAAGGTAGAAGGCCCTTTTTAATAAAGTGTTAAAATAAAATTGTGAAAGGTACTTTGTTTACACTGATCATGTTTTGATAACTTAATCAAATCAGAAATATAATAATTTTGACAAACAACTTTAACAAACAAAAGCAGCTGTAAACTCTTAAAATATTACTTTGCTACTCATTCAACTTGTGTATAATGATCACTTTTATCTATCCATTAGAAGTGACAATTTCAGCACCTGTACAAAAATTAGTGTACATGAATCATGTAATAGAAACAGGCAAGTGCCCTTATAACTGTCAGTATTGCATGATTGACACATTATACATCATAACATTACCTGCCTGATTAATTTTGAACCATCAGTAGTTGAAGAAAAAATTCTATAACATTTCAACTTGGTATGCACATTTAAAAAGATCAATTTGTATTCTAAATTTTATTGATACAGTACAACTTGTCAAACTGAGTCTGTCTAATCATGATCTCAATGGATTCCGGCACGACAGTATGGCATTTTCCTTCTAATATCTAAAACCTGTGGTACTGGTATGATTTGGAAACCTATCGAACATACTGTATTTAAATACCATTAAGTGCATTAAATGACACAGGAGTTGAATCAGCTGAGTAACACTCTGATGGGCCACACTGGGCAGGTAGACTATATACATATCATATAATTGGCATACATGTATTATACCAAATGTGATTTTCAGTAAAGTTGTTGTAATCTAATGACATTTAAATGCTTCAAACCAAGTGCTAACTACATGTAATGTAGGATATAGTAGTTTTAATGTAATTACAAATTACATTCACATGTCCTAAAGTAATGTAATTACAAATTAACACAGATCCTAAAGTATATACATAAGATGTAGTAGTTATAATGTAATTAAAATTACATTCACAGGTCCTAAAGTTCTAAATGGTCATTTATATGCAGAATATAATGTACAATCCATGCTCATAGCAGATTCTGCTATTATATTGAACTGTTGTTGTAATTTATTAAAATGGTTTCATAACATCTGAAAGTGTGTTACATTTTATTGAAGATTAAACCTTTAAGCATCTCTTGGAATGATACAAGTTTTGAAGTTACAAAGCATATAACAGCAGAATGTGATATGTGATGAAAGTTTAGTCTCAGTACTGTTAAGAGGATTTGTTAGAATTTTAAATGTTTTTCCAAGACCAATCACTCTTTCAATGTGGACTCTTTTACTTGAGATTCTTCTATCTCGCAGAAGTGTTTTTGAATTAATTCTGTTTCTTTTTTTGAAGAAGGTTGGTATGTTCACAGTGACATCCATTCTAGCAAAAAGATCTTGTACGTTAAAACCTTTATCCGCCATCACACTGTCTCCAGGATCACAAATATTTACAAGCCTACATCTTTCAACAATTTGACGGTCACTTGTACACCCACCGTATGCAGTTGAAACATAGTTAACCAATCCACCTGGTGTTGATCCAACTAGAATCTTTATGGTGTTCCTGTTCTTGTAGGTAGAAAATGTACCTTGTTGAGCTTTTGGAGCTCTTGGCTTCTTAATGGGACATTCGGTGCCATCTACTATAACTCTAGTTGTTGGGAACTTGGCTTTGAAGTCAGATGGGGCAAAGTACCTCACTAAACTGCGAGATGGCCAAATGTTAATTTCCTGCCACTGTTTGGACATAAATATGATCCATGTATATACAATATTTTTCACACTAGACTCAGATATTGAGAAAAATTTGGACAACTCAAAGTTTGTTGTGTAACGCCTGAGCTTCATAAGTGTCATAAAAAATTGATCTTCTACAGATACAGTGTCAATCTGAAAAAATATATATTTCAAACAATAGGCAGCTTGTCCAAGTGTAGACAACACAAACATGAACTTCAGGTAAGACTCTAAACCTGTGTAGAAGTGGATGGTAGTGTCATCATTTGCGAATTGTTCAACAGAAAACATAGGAATCTTTGAAGCACCGGTATGTGTCTGTGTAGATTTGTCAACATTTTCATTACCTACAGAAGATATCACAGTATCACTGTCACTCTCTGTCACATACACCACCTCTTCCTGCAGGTCTACACAATTATTAAACTGCTGCTCCAACTGTTTGGTACAGACATTATCAATGTTGATTCTTGTATTTTCACGCAACACCGCCCTTTCCTTTCTGTTACTAGCTGACTTGGACTCTGGCTGGGTCCAACAGAAGATGCTGGGTACAGCAGCTGACTTCAGTCTGCTAACTGATGGTGTCTTTCCTGTGAATAAAAAGGTTATTATTTATCAACACAAAACAGATGGATATACAGTAGCATCATACTTGAGTGACTATGATAATGAAGTTAGATAAACATATAGTTATACATGTATAAAAAAAAATCAAATAGCCACAGGTGTAAGGTTTTGTTAATCATATAACTACATTTGTAGTTATATACATTGCATGTAGGAAATTTGAAATACAACTTATAGGCTGAATGACATAAAAATTGAACAGGGTCATATTATCACAGTATTTTTTGTTTTGTTTTGTTTTGTTTTGTTTTTGTCTCTATTGTGATGTCACAATAATGCACCATACTTCTCTTCATGGAAGTTAAGTGCGCTAATAAACCTGCCTAAGCTTATATGTATTAAATATTAGTTGTTTTTTTTTTAATTTTCTTATTTGCCTAATAATTTATATAATTAAGCAATTAGAAAAAACACCTAATAATATAAGGCAGGTTTAGCGGACTACATGGAAGTATGAAGAAAAAGAATCAGCCAATCAGAAAGTCATACTTTGTATGAAACCAAAGAAAAATTAATTAATTAAATTGAATCACAAATTTCAATATGCATCACAGGGGCACGCATATTATTCATTATGTATAATAGTAGATAAGTATGTCATATCCTTATATTAGAATATGAAGTACGGTGCTGATATTAGATCAACAATAGTATTAACAGTATTTACGTGCCCCTAGCTGTGCATGCATCTGTACTTACATCAATACATGCAAAGTAACACTAAACAACATGTTTCCAAACAGTTTACATTTTTTATATATTACATGAGGATATCATACATGTAAGCTTACACTAAATTTAGATGTAATGTAGAAAAAAATTAGAATTTTGATAACATACTAATGATACAGGCTAATACTTAGTAGTGCAGAAAACTCGCATTCCTGACGTAAGCTACAGGAAACTTACATGTCCATACACTACACAATGCACTTTAGGCCTACTGTCTACCAAAAGTAGGACATATGCCATAATCAGCACGATATACACAGGTACATGTACCAACACAAGTGTTGACTGTTACACCAGATACAGGTATGTATACAATGACAAACAGTTCGTACATGTACATCTTGTACGTTGTCGCTATACTGTACAGTACATATACTAGTCTAGTAGGCCTACTGTAGGTCTACTGTTCAAACGTACACTTTGTACAGTTTATTACAATTTCGCACAAATCGCTAAACGACTCTACGTACAAAATTTTCATTAAATATATAATAACACTGTCAAAACTTAAAAAATTGAAAGCTATAACTTGCAAAATAACTATATTTCATGTTTACCATGTATCGTCTGCTGCGTGTAATCGTCCGGTGAAAAATGGGCCTTGCAAACGACAGATGTCTTTGTCGGCGTCCAGATCTTCCTTGTGCACTCATCTTCACGTCTTATGGCCTGCATCCATAATTTCCGTCGCTCCAGGTCTTTCGGAAATTCATGTCCACCTCTTCCATGACACCCGGGAACCGAACAGCAAGTTGAAGGCATATCTAAAATATCTTACTAAACTACCCCATCTTTATGTTTACTTGTTGCTAAGATATTGGAACTCTCCTGTCACTGATGCTGGACCGGGTACCACGGCGACACCTGGACAGGAACGATAACTCACTATTTTCGACCATTACAATATGAAAATTATTAAAACGAATGATTCATATATGTGTATTACCTTATTTTTCATAGCAGCTCCAACAATGCCAGTAAGGAAAATATGACCATCATATTTCAATAGAGAGCATGCAAGGATCCCCCCCCCTCCAACATATCTTTCCCTTCCTGGATTGCTTTTACATCAGATGCTGCTTGTCTGTCACCTAAAGGCAAAAACGTTTCAAGGGGCAGCATTAATTCGAAAGATGAAAAATAACAATTACATATTACAATTGAAAAAAATGGATATATTCCTTGCCAAGGTCAGACTCTCCTATTGTTTTCATGAATCTCATATTTTCACTATTTGCTCTGTATGCATGATTATATTTAATAAGGTGTTGTTATATATAAGTGCGGTGGACTGGTCTGGAGGGAGCAACCGGCACTTATAAAAAAAGAAATGGTCTTTTTCAATATGGATGAGGTACCTGCCAATCTGTATATAAAATACTCCTCGATCTGCAGCCTTGTGAGTTTTGGTAGTATTATCTTGTGTTGTGGGATTAGTTGCTGGAAACCTACTACAGGCCAAAACACATCTAAGACATCTGGCAAATCCATTGTAGTAGGCTTAAAATTTCTATTTCTGTCATATGCTTTTAATCTGTAATTAAGGCAAAATTAAAAATTTTGATGAAATTATAAATTGTACCATTTTGATATCCATGTAGTCTAGTCTGAATCATTTGACGATCCAATAATCTAACAAACATATCAGTAATAACATCAGAACTCCCCGGATATTACATGTATGTTGACGTAGACGTCAAAGGTCCACTACCTTTCCGGAGCAAATCATAAATGTTTCTTAAAAACATTAATACATTCAGAAAATATATATGGATGGCCTAAGATGAGATCACAACACCAAACATGCACAAGATTTCCTGCGAAATATATGATAACAGTGGAGAGTTTTTTCGCTGTTTTACCGTCTGACGCAGTGATATTCAACTACCGCACGGTATTTAGGACGACGGCGGGAAACATAAGACGACCCGCGTTATAAAAAATACATTTTATTTATTTTAATAAAATTGTTCAATAGGTGATGATAAGTGTAGTATTAGCGGTAATTTAATAACTTTTGCGACTATTCAAAATTATCGAACTCGTTTTAAATTCCGATTTTGAAAATTAAAAGCCGTTTCAGAAAGGCAAAGGGCCTTTAACTGTACAGTACAATGCACTATACATCAAAGTACAATAGCACTGAAAGCACAGGTACCTGACTCGTTTTTTTTAGCTCACCTGGCCCGAAGGGCCGGTGAGCTTATGTAATGGCGCGGCGTCCGTCGTCCGTCCGTCAACATTTCCTTTAAATCGCTACTAGTCATAGAGTTCTGCATGGATTGTAACCAAATTTGGCCACAAACATCCTTGGGGGAAGGGAACAGAAATTGTATAAATTTTGGCTCTGACCCCCTGGGGCAGGAGGGGCGGGGCTCAATAGGGGAAATAGAGGTAAATCCTATAAATCGCTACTTGTCCTAGAGTTCTGTATGGATTGTAACCAAATTTCGCCACAATTATCCTTGGGGGAAAGAACTTGTATAAATTTTGGCTCTGACCCCATGGGAGCAGGAGGTGCGGGGCCCAATAGGGGAAATAGAGGTAAATCCTATAAAACGCTACTTGTCCTAGCGTTCTGCATGGATTGTAACCAAATTTGGCCACAAACATCCTTGGGGGAAGGGGGAAAGAACTTGTATAAATTTTGGCTCTGACCCCCTGGGGGTAGGAGGGGCGGGGCCCAATAGGGGAAATGGAGGTAAATCCTATAAATCGCTACTTGTCCTAGAGTTTTGCATGGATTGTAACCAAATTTGGCCACAAACATCCTTGGGGGAAGGGGAACAGAACTTGTATAAATTTTTGCTCTGACCCCCTGGGGGCAGGAGGGGAGGGGCCCAATAGAGGTAAATCCTATAAAACGCTACTTGTCCTAGAGTTCTGCATAGATTGTAACCAAATATGGCCACAAACATCCTTGGGGGAAGTTAACAGAACTTTTATACATTTTGGCTCTGACCACCTGGGAACAGGAGGGGCGGGGCCCAATAGGGGAAATAGAAATAATTCCTATAAATCGCTACTTGTCCTAAAGTTCTGCATGGATTGTAACAAAATTTGGGCACAAACATCCTTGGGGGAATGGGAACAGAACTTGTATAAATTTTTGGCTCTGACCCCCTGGGAGCAGGAGGGGCGGGGCCCATTAGGGGAAATAGAGGTAAATCCTATAAAACGCTACTTGTCCTAGAGTTCTGCATGGATTGTAGCCAAATTTGGCCACAAACATCCTTGGGGGAAGGGGGAAAGAACTTGTATAAATTTTGGCTCTGACCCCCGGGGGCAGGAGGGGCGGGGCTCAATAGGGGAAATAGAGGTAAATCCTATAAATCGCTACTTGTCCTAGAGTTCTGCATGGGTTGTAACCAAATTTGGCCACAAACATCTTTGGGGAAAGAACTTGTATAAATTTTGGCTCTGACCCCCTGGGGGCAGGAGGGGCGGGGCCCAATAGGGGAAATAGAGGTAAATCGTATAAAACGCTACTTGTCCTCGAGTTCTGCAGGGATTGTAACCAAATTTGGCCACAAACATCCTTGGGGGAAGGGGGAAAGAACTTGTATAAATTTTGGCTCTGACCCCCTGGGGGTCGGAGGGGCGGGGCCCAATAGGGGAAATGGAGGTAAATCCTATAAATCGCTACTTGTCCTAGAGTTTTGCATGGATTGTAACCAAATTTGGCCACAAACATCCTTGGGGGAAGGGGAACAGAACTTGTATAATTTTTTGCTCTGACCCCCTGGGGGCAGGAGGGGCGGGGCCCAATAGAGGTAAATCCTATAAAACGCTACTTGTCCTAGAGTTCTGCATAGATTGTAACCAAATATGGCCACAAACATCCTTGGGGGAAGTTAACAGATCTTTTATACATTTTGGCTCTGACCACCTGGGAACAGGAGGGGCGGGGCCCAATAGGGGAAATAGAAATAATTCCTATAAATCGCTACTTGTCCTAAAGTTCTGCATGGATTGTAACAAAATTTGGGCACAAACATCCTTGGGGGAATGGGAACAGAACTTGTATAAATTTTTGGCTCTGACCCCCTGGGAGCAGGAGGGGCGGGGCCCATTAGGGGAAATAGAGGTAAATCCTATAAAACGCTACTTGTCCTAGAGTTCTGCATGGATTGTAGCCAAATTTGGCCACAAACATCCTTGGGGGAAGGGGGAAAGAACTTGTATAAATTTTGGCTCTGACCCCCGGGGGCAGGAGGGGCGGGGCTCAATAGGGGAAATAGAGGTAAATCCTATAAATCGCTACTTGTCCTAGAGTTCTGCATGGGTTGTAACCAAATTTGGCCACAAACATCTTTGGGGAAAGAACTTGTATAAATTTTGGCTCTGACCCCCTGGGGGCAGGAGGGGCGGGGCCCAATAGGGGAAATAGAGGTAAATCGTATAAAACGCTACTTGTCCTCGAGTTCTGCAGGGATTGTAACCAAATTTGGCCACAAACATCCTTGGGGGAAGGGGGAAAGAACTTGTATAAATTTTGGCTCTGACCCCCTGGGGGTCGGAGGGGCGGGGCCCAATAGGGGAAATGGAGGTAAATCCTATAAATCGCTACTTGTCCTAGAGTTTTGCATGGATTGTAACCAAATTTGGCCACAAACATCCTTGGGGGAAGGGGAACAGAACTTGTATAATTTTTTGCTCTGACCCCCTGGGGGCAGGAGGGGCGGGGCCCAATAGAGGTAAATCCTATAAAACGCTACTTGTCCTAGAGTTCTGCATAGATTGTAACCAAATATGGCCACAAACATCCTTGGGGGAAGTTAACAGATCTTTTATACATTTTGGCTCTGACCACCTGGGAACAGGAGGGGCGGGGCCCAATAGGGGAAATAGAAATAATTCCTATAAATCGCTACTTGTCCTAAAGTTCTGCATGGATTGTAACAAAATTTGGGCACAAACATCCTTGGGGGAAGGGGAACAGAACTTGTATAAATTTTTGGCTCTGACCCCCTTGGAGCAGGAGGGGCGGGGCCCATTAGGGGAAATAGAGGTAAATCCTATAAAACGCTACTTGTCCTAGAGTTCTGCATGGATTGTAGCCAAATTTGGCCACAAACATCCTTGGAGGAAGGGGGAAAGAACTTGTATAAATTTTGGCTCTGACCCCCGGGGGCAGGAGGGGCGGGGCTCAATAGGGGAAATAGAGGTAAATCCTATAAATCGCTACTTATCCTAGAGTTCTGCATGGATTGTAACCAAATTTGGCCACAAACATCCTTGGGGAAAGAACTTGTATAAATTTTGGCTCTGACCCCCTGGGGCAGGAGGGGCGGGGCCCAATAGGGGAAATAGAGGTAATTCCTATAAATCGCTACTTGTCCTAGAGTTCTGCATGGATTGTAATCAAATTTGGCCACAAATATCCTTGGGGGAAGGGGAACAGAACTTGTATAAATTTTGGCTCTGACCCCCCGGGGGCAGGAGGGGTGGGGCCCAATAGGGAAATATGAGGTAAATATTCAAATTCCTTCAGAAAAGAAACAATGAACCCCAATTCAGAACATGATTTGACATTAGAAACCAGGTGAGCGATACAGGCCCTCTGGGCCTCTTGTTTAAATGACATGTTCTAGTACATAATATATGTACTAGAACACGTAATTTAAAACATGAGCCAGGTACCTGTGGGCTAACGTCAATGAATGTGCGTGTATCTTTCTAGATAATGTTGTCACTTACGTACAGCTTTAAGATATCTGCCGCAGGGATGCAAACATTTTGTAGCAATGGTAGAGCTAATCAAGAGAATTCAGTAAAAAATATTTATTTGTTTACCTCTCAACCAGATCCGCCTTTCTGCCATGTGTCACAGCGTTCCTTTTCCTCAATTCAGCTTTCAGCTTATTAACCGGCCAGTGATAAACACTGTCGTCCGCCATCTTGCCGATCAGCGTCAGTAACAACGTACCCGGTTTCACCCCCTAGTACACGCGCGCCACCTGGTGTTTAGTGTCGCGGCAGAAATCAGTCTACTAAGAGCAAAATCGCTCCGATTCAAAACTTTGTGGTCAGAATGTTACAGAAAAGCACGTTGCAACACAACTAAGGTATCGGTTTATATAAAATTATGTATGGCATATGCTTGTTACTATAAAATGCCGATAGAGTATTTTCAGTGATTTACCTCCTTTCCTGGCAAAACCGCTGGTGGTCGCCATTTTGATTCGTGAAACACACGTGATTCCCCCGACGTGCTGGGGTAAGTCCCGGTAAATACGGACGGAAGGAAAATACGACACCCCGATTATCTCTGATAATAAAACAGTTGTGATTCATGAATGACTTATCGTCTGTAAATAAATAGTAACTACCCTTTTTGATCACGTGATCAAGTCGAGCACTAATATACAGAACGGTTTTTATTCCGGATATTGTACGACGTCATTGGAAAGTGTTCAGCCCGCGCCAATTTTGAAGTTGACAATTCTTAAAGGCCGTCTTTGATAGCAGTTAAGATTATAGTTAAGATCTATATTTTATTACTTTTTAATGTTGGTAAACATACTTTGTTCATATATTTCTCATAGTTTTTCACAGAAATTCATGTTTGTTTGCAATTTTAGCCAGATTTCATGGTGTCCGTATTTCCCTGCCAGTTTTTTGGTAAGGAAGGTAAATACGGACACCCCATAGTGAACCTTTTATATGACCTTGATGTTGTTCTAATACGTTTTTTCTTCTAAATATCTATTTAAAAAAGCAAAAATCAAACATATATTATATCACACAGTATACATTTAATGTTTATTTACAAAATTACAAATATATATGTATGTACATTATTAATTTGTATTGACGTAGAAATAAATTTATTCAAGCTTTGTATATACTCTCGATTAGGAAATTTGATTTTCAATTTTGTTGCTGACGATCTGGACGTTTTTTCTGTATATGTGTGTATTGTTTCATTTTCTCTTGCAGAATGGCTAAAAAATATAGATGCAAGGGCAATGGTCCTTATTCCAAGCATTGTTATGATGACATTGAAATGCAGTGAAGGCTGTTCAAGACGGCACCCTGCCTATACAAGCTGCTGCCAAAACATTTGGCATTGCACGATCCACGTTAGGGGACCGAGTGTCAGGCAAAACTTACCTTTATGCCAAGAGTGGTAGGAATAGCATCCTTCCAATTGAAATAGAGACTAAAATTGTTGAAACTGTTGCCAAGAGTGCGGAGAAGGGCTTTGGAGTGTCTCGCCGGCAGCTTTTCACAAAATTGGCATCCTTTGCAAAAAGGCGAAAGTTACTGGGTTTAAGAACACTATCCCTTCCAAACACGTGTGGGATGGATTAAGGCATCGTCACCCGGAGCTGTCCTTGAGAAAGCCAGAAAAAACTCGGCAGTGTAAGAGCGCGAATGTTAAATACAACCGTTGTTAACAAGTACTTTCAAGATCTTAATTAAACAAAATAGTCGCTGAGCTGAACATCGCTAACCATCCAAGTTAATATGGAACTGTGATGGGACTGGCAAAAACTTGGAACACCCCCCCCCCCCCCCCCCCCCCCCCCCACACTCGTGTTGTTGCTAGAAAAGGTTCAAAGAACGTTGTGGGGAGGACCGGAAACGGCCGGACAAATATAACTGTCATTGCATGTGTGAATGCTACAGGCGATAAAATGCCTCCCATGCTTATTGTCCGCGGCAAGACACCAAAATGTGTTTACGGCTATAATTGTGCCGAGGCCCCTGCTGATACCATCTGGACATTCCAAGAAAGGGCTTTGATGAATGAGGAGATAGCAGAGCACTGGTTTCGATCGGTGTTCCTGAAGAACTGTGGACCAGAAAGACCACAGCTACTCCTTTTAGATGACCATGGCTCGCACAAGTCTCTTACCTTGTTAGAGCTTGCTCAGCAAGAAAATATCTTCATTCTCGCATTTCCTCCCCACACAACTCACTTCCTTCAGGCACTTGATCGATCAGTGTTTTTTCCCTTCAACAAACATTACAACCGTCTTTGTTCGGAATTCCGGGCTTCTGCGCCATGCAATCTCATAAACAAATGGACATTTTCTGGAATTTTTCGGCAGGCATGGGAGCATGGAGTTACTAGAGAGAACATAATCAGCGGATTCAGAGGATGTGGTATCTTCCCTCTAAACCCCAATTCTATCCCAGAGTCTGCCTTTCTGCCTTCAATTCCCTTTGACAAGTCCATCGCCGAAAGCATCTCAACTTCAACAGCAACGTCAGCAACAAGAGTATGTATGCTCGCAAGATGCTCTCGATGTTGCGGCTGCGGCGATGTTAGAGCTTGGCGACAATAGTCTCGATAATGTCACTCCGTCGCAAGGGGTTATCTTATAGCATGCCAAGGAATGTTTTCATTAGATGACTACAGCATGAATATTTTTGATGACGAGATCGCAACAGCAGTTGCGTCTATCAGTTCTCCCAACGACGTTTATTCGGCAGATGATGTCGTCATTCATGCACCATCTATTCCGGATTTTATGCCCACTCCGTTAGATGATCCAGCACACTTACTAAATCTGATAAACTCTGGAAGGGCGGAAATCATTGCCACTGCCGACGAAAACGGTGTTGCAGAGATTCCAACGACAAACTGGAACACAGAAATAGATACAATTTTTTCACCTGAAAATTTCAAATCGTCCAATTCAGACACGAAACACAACAAGAAAAGTAAAGCAATTACTACTCATCGTCTGTTGACTTCGTCAGCAGTAATTGAAATGAAAAAAGAGGCAAAAGAAAACAAAGAGGAAAAGATGAAGAAGGAGAACGAAAGAAGGAAAAAACGTGCTCTGTTAAAAGTGCAAAATTAGTTTTTGTGCAAACATACTATTGAGGGCCTGTATCGCTCACCTGGTTTTTTGTTAGTAATTATCACAAGACTCAGACAATTAGAAAAATAAGCAAAATTGACTCCCAAAGTTTAATTTTGAATCACAACCATACAATGATGCTATTGATACCATACAAATATGCTATCCAATACATAGGTTCAGAGACAAAGTAATTTATATGAAAATAGTAGCCTAATTGACCTTTTGACCTCGCATCTATTGCCGTCTAAGGCCCCGGGGGTCAGCCCTATCATTTGTACAATTTCAAATCCCAACCCTATAAGGATGCTACCATTGCATTATAAGTGCTCTTCCATTCTTAGTTGCAGAGAAGAAGTCGTTTATATGGAAATAGCTAAATTGACCCCTTTTGACCCCACCCTTCAGGCCCCCGGGGGGTCAGCCCCATCATTTGCAAAATTTTGAATCCAAACCCTATAAGGATGTAACCATTGCATTATGAGCGTAATCCCATGTTAAGTTGCAGAGAAAAAGTCATTTATATGGAAATTGACCACTTTTGACCCCGCCCCTCAGGCCCCCGGGGGGTCAGCCCCATCATTTGCACAATTTTGAATTCCCACACTATAAGGATACTACCATTGTATTATGGGTGCTATACCGTGCTTAGTTTCAGAGAAGAAGTCGTTTATATGGAAATAGCCAAATTGGCCACTTTCGACCCCGCCCCTCAGGCCCCCTGGGGGTCAGCCCCATCATTTGCACAATTTTGAATCCCCACCCTATAAAGATGCTACCATTGCATTATGGGTGCTATACCATGCTTAGTTTCAGAGAAGAAGTCGTTTATATGGAAATAGCCAAATTGGCCCCTTTTGACCCCGCCCCTCAGGCCCCCTGGGGGTCAGCCCCATCATTTGTACAATTTTGAATCCCCACCCTATAAGGATGCTACCATTGCATTATGGGTGCTATACCATGCTTGGTTTCAGAGAAGAAGTCGTTTATATGGAAATAGCCAAATTGACCCCTTTTGACCCCGCCCCTCAGGCCCCCCGGGGGTCAGCCACATCATTTGTACAATTTTGAATCCCCAACCTATAAAGATACTACCATTGCATTATGAGTGCTATCTCATGCTTAGTTTCAGAGAAGAAGTCGTTTATATGGAAATAGCCAATTTGACCCCGCCCCTCAGGCCCCCGGGGGTCAGCCCCATCATTTGTACAATTTTGAATCCCCACCCTATAAGGATGCTACCATTGCATTATGGTTGCTATCCCATGCTTGGTTTCAGAGAAGAAGTCGTTTATATGGAAATAGCCAAATTGACCCCTTTTGACCCCGCCCCTCAGGCTCCCGGGGGGTCAGCCACATCATTTGTACAATTTTTAATCCCTACCCTATAACGATACTACCATTGCATTATGAGTGCTATCTCATGCTTAGTTTCAGAGAAGTCGTTTATATGGAAATAGCCAAATTGACCCCGCCCCTCAGGCCCCCCGGGGGGTCAGCCCCATCATTTGTACAATTTTGAATCCCCACCCTATAAGGATGCAACCATTGCATTATGGGTGCTATCCCATGCTTGGTTTCAGAGAAGAAGTCGTTTATATGGAAATAGCCAAATTGACCCCATTTGACCCCGCCCCTCAGGCCCCCGGGGGGTCAGCCCCATCATTCGTACAATTTTGAATCCCCACCCTATAAGGATGCTACCATTGCATTGTGGGTGCTATCCCATGCTTGGTTTCAGAGAAGAAGTCGTTTATATGGAAATAGCCAAATGGACCCCATTTGACCCCGCCCCTCAGGCCCCCGGGGGGTCGGCCCCATCATTTGTACAATTTTGAATCCCCACCCTATAAGGATGCTACCATTGCATTATGGGTGCTATCCCATGCTTGGTTTCAGAGAAGAAGTCGTTTATATGGAAATAGCAAAATTGATCCCTTTTGGCCCCGCCCCTCAGGCCCCTGGGGGGTCAGCCCCATCATTTGTACAATTTTCAGTAAGTAGCCCATAAGGTTGCTACCAGCCAAATTTTGTTGAAATCCGACCAGCGGTTATGGAGAAGTATATTGTTGACGGACGGACGGACGGACGACGGACGCCGGACGCCACGGTATGGCATAAGCTCACCTTGGTCCTTCGGACCAGGTGAGCTAAAAAACATTGCTGTTAAAAGTGCAAAAATAGTGTTTGTGCTAACATACTATTGAAATGTGATAATTGCAAGAAAACTTTGACATGATACGGAGTTGAAAAAAACCCATTGCTGTTAAAAGTGCAAAAACAGTTTTTGTGCTAACATACTATTGAAATGTGATAATTGCAAGAAAACTTTGACATGATACGGAGTTGAAAAAGTAGCATGCTGTTAAAAGTGCAAAAATAGTTTTTGTGCAAAAATACTATTGAAATGTGTTAATTGCGTGAAAACTTTGACATAAGGAGTTGAAAAAAAATAACATGCTGTTAAAAGTGCAAAAATAGTTTTTGTGCAAACATACTATTGAAATGTGGTAATTGCGAGAAAACTTTGACATGATACGGAATTGATTTATCTTTATATTACTCATATGGTATAATTAGTATTGTTTAAGGAATCTTTAATTATTATTAATTAAAATGATCAAGACTTAATGTACGGTATTTGAGACATACTCGTGTTATGTCTCCAGGGCAAATGTCTACTTGTCAGCGACGTAACAGTCTGGTAATATAACATGAGTTACCTGTCATTTTTGTCATTTGTACACGTAGGCAATATATCTGACCAGTATATAATGGGACTGGCCAGTGATACATACAGACGGGGACGCACACTTGTGTGTGTGGGCCCATTTGGGTCCATAATGCCTTGCAGTGTAAATTGTACTCCTTTTCACCATATGTATATTTGATGTAAATACAGCAGAATAAAACGTCGACTAAATACTGGAGTCTTTCATCATTCAACTCTACAACTACATCGACATGAACCTCACGAACCATGGAACCAACAAAAACTTCATCCCACTTCTGACAAAAAACGAGAAAAGATTCATTTTATTATACTGGTGCCGTTGATATGCGATCTTACCTGGGATGGAACACTTCGCGGAGCTACTCCACTGTACGATCATCATGGCCACAAACACATATCAACGATCACGATTTACCTATGGAAAACTTCACGCAACCACTATTCGATCAGGAGTGCCACAAAAACACAACAACTCGGAGCCAATTACCATTATACATCGCCACCCAAACCCATTACCACAAACCACACAAAGAACGATACAAGCGGAACCAAAACGCAGAGACCACCAACAAGACCTTATTGACCACAACCAACATCCACCTACCAGTACGAAGATAGAAGATCGAAGACAGAAGACAATAAAAAATGAACTGTAATTACTTTTTAAAATTTTGGACATTTATAAATGTGTTTTTATATATTGGAATTTATTTTTTGGTAATATATAGTGTTTTATTGTTTTCTAAACTGATATAATTATACATTTTTAAAAAGTTGTTTTCATCTAAATATCATCTGTTTTAAGGTACAACGTATCAGTAAATTTAAGATTATTTTTTTACATACATATAACAGGATGATAATTGTTCTAAGCGAAACGTTATGAAATAATGTAATACATTTTTTTAATTCAATATGGTAAATATAATTTACTTCATTACACTTAAATATTTAATATTACCATACTATCAATTTCATTTTTATATTTTTTTCCTGAGCTAACTGATTTTTGAGATTTTTGGATAATAATGTTTTTTAAATTTCATTTCTATTAATATGTTCATGACTTGTGCTGTTCATTTATGTAATTCACAGAGAAAGTTCCTCAACATACCTTTTTGCTTTAAATTATTATTTTTCACTTACACGAACACATTTTTTTACACAAAACATATATTTAACCGTCTGGAAATGTTCTGCTGACATAGTCTAACATGCAGTTTTAAAAGTAATTGGAACTTCCAGTATGTCTGAGAACAATAGTGTGGTGAGGTATCTCATTAAGGCCCATTGTCTCGTTATTAATGACATATTTACGTTTATGCATATTATTTCACGTTGGGAGGAATACTCGATGCAGTTCAATGCCGGGCACACTCACGTTTTTTTATGTTTCTCTCAATGTTTCCATACACAGATACACAACATGGAACTTTCTTTGTAATATGATTTTCATTTCATTTTATTTATTATAAGATCTTAGCCTGATTGGAGTGCAAGATTTCACGGCTTGATTGTTAAGACGGTATGACGTCAGCACAAGCATTTTTTTTCTTTTCATTAACTTCATTTTTATATAGCACAAGTTTGAACAGTACTAGTTCAGGTTAATCATTTTTTCTATCCTTTTAGAATTTAATAACTAAATAAAATTGCTATGCTTATGAACTCTATCGTTGTTTACCAGTCTTAGTCTAATTAAAGACAAGGCATCATGCTAGTGTTTTAAAACGATATGACGTTGACCTAGCGCTTTTCAATTGCTTTCATTTTTATTTTTATTCTAATAACAGCATAATTATCATGAATATATCAAAGTCATTCTCCGTATTTTGCTTACATAATTTTCAAGCTATTTACACAAAATAGTTAATATGGTATGATTAGTATTATTTTGGAAGTCTTATTTAATTATTTCAAATTATATCTAATTTTAAATAATTATTAAGAAGGGGACGTAATATGGTATAATTAGTATTATTTTAGGAATCTTTAATTATTATTAATTAAAATCATCAAGACTTTGTGTACGGTATTTGAGACATACTCGTGTTATGTCTCCAGGACAGATGTCTACTTGTCAGCAACGTAATAGTCTGGTAACATGAGTTACCTGTCATTTTTGTCATTTGTACACGTAGGCAATATATCTGACCAGTATATAATGGGACTGGCCAGTGATACATACAGAGCTATTCATACAGACGGGGACGCACACTTGTGTGTGTGGGCCCATTTGGTCCATAATGCCTGGCAGTGTAAATTGTACTCCTTTTCACCATATGTATATTTGATGTAAATACAGCAGAATAAAACGTCGACTAAATACTGGAGTCTTTCATCCTTCAACTCTACAACTACATCGACATGAACCTTACGAACCATGGAACCAACAAAAACTACATCCCACTTCTGACAAAAAACGAGAAAAGATTCATTTTATTATACTCATAATACTAATGTTAGCCTATAGATGTAGTGAAAAAGTTAGTGTACAAGCAAAGTTGTGAGCAAACTTACATTGAAAGTTATTTTGATATGATGCAGAATAGATTTATACACCATATTACCATCTTACATGTACTTTCTTGCATGCATTAAACAAATGTTAGATGTAAAGAAAAAAGTTAGTTTATGTATAAAGCAATTTACGATTTAATTTCAAAGGAACAGTCCTGTGTGTGAAACGGATGAAAAGTGCCGTAATTACGTTTTAACAAAAAAAAAGCCAACAAAGCAATGAAACTTTACTGCAACCACTTGAGCTGATCGATGACCTTTACAACACCAGCAAAACTCAGAAAATTAGCTGTATAATACCATAACTTAGCCAAATAGGGGTCCGTATTTTCCCGCCACGTGTCTGTAATTTCCTTCCCGTAACCAAACGTAATTCTTTTATCACATGCTTAAACCGGATATGCCTTTCGGAGAGTTTTTTGCATTTATAGATACCTTTTATAATTCCTTTCGATATTCATCAGTCGACATTAGCTCACATCACTGGAGAAATGCCGTGATTAGAGTAAAACTGTTGGAACTTCGCCAAACCGTCGGTATTTACCGGGACTTACACTATTGCATGAACGTAAAAGGCGACTAAATTTAGAATTTTACCTTTTCTTCCTAACTGACTTCATCTTTCCTAATGCCTCCCTTGGCACCGCCTCACTTTTGGCATTGAGTTGAGCGTTCGCCCCTGTGAGGAAGGCTCTGGGTTCTGTCCCCTGGCCGAGACACACCAAAGTCTATAAAAGGGGTAGTTTCTGCTCCTGCTTAGCGTTCAGCATACAGGGAGTGGGACGACTGGTTCGCCCGTTGTCAGTATAATGTGACCGGGTGGGGTGTGTTGCTTGGTGTCTTCAGCGGCATGCTTCAGTGATATAACACTATAAAAAGGGCAAAAGTTCCACTATACAAGAAGACACAACAAGAACATACCGCAGTCTCCCAGTACACTTACCTCGCACAACATACACGCAACACACCGCATACATGGGAGGCCGTCCTTACATGACCATAGCTGTAAATAGGACGTTAATAAATCAAACAAACAAAAATCTCGCCGAGACACACCAAAGTCCATAAACGGTTCCACTGGTTGAGGGGGAGGGGTCTTCCTTTTTAGAAATGTTAGCCTAAACCATTAAAAGAAGAGCTGTGTATCCATGTTTCCATTGTCAGACACACCAAACAGCAAGCCCTCGAGTATGCCTGCAACAATACATTATATCTTAATATCAAATCACAGATTTATTTTTTATAAAAAATGAATAACTGTCTTATAGCAGTGATTGATATCGATTGATCTACAAATAAAGTTTGATGTTACATGATTCAGGTTTCGAAATAAAAATATATTGAAAATCAAATTAAAGATATATATATATTTTTTTTAAATGCAACTGCCCATCAGACAAAGCCAAGTCGGTTTTTTTTAATATAGATTAAATAGCATATCATATATTTATATCGATACAACAAAATTACAAATGGATATTAGACAGCACACCAAAGACATATTCAATCTTCTGCAAAAAACTAAATAAAAACAAGATTTGTTTGCCTTCAGATTGGTATACTCGGCTGACTAACCATCGCGATATTCCCCCACCTTAAAATGATTTCTCATATATCAAGAAAGTAGGAAGGACACGCCCATTTGCTGACATACACACATTTCATGTTGACAAGGAAATTGTGGTTTCCATTTTGGGTTTTGAATGATTCTCATTTACAACACTTTTTTGTTTGTTTGATTAATTAACGTCCTATTAACAGCTATGGTCATGTAAGGACGGCCTCCCATGTATGCAGTGTGTTGTGTGTATGTTGTGCGAGGTGCGTGTTTCGGGAGACTGCGGTATATTCATGTAGTGTCTTCTTGTATAGAGGAACTTTTGCCCTTTTTATAGTGCTATATCACTGGAGCATGCCGCCGAAGACACCAAGCAACACACCCCACCCGGTCACATTATACTGACAACGGGCGAACCAGCAACACAAATTTTGTCGAGTGTGTGTTTGTTTGATTAAATAACGTCCTATTAACAGTTATGGTCATGTAAGGACGGCCTCCCATATATGCGATGTATTGCGTGTATGTTGTGCGAGGATGCGGTCACATTATACTGACAACGGGCGAACCAGTCGTCCCACTCCCGTTTTGCTGAGCGCTAAGCAGGAGCAGAAACTACCACTTTTACAGACTTTGGTGTGTCTCGGCCAGGGGACAGAACCCAGAGCCTTCCTCACAAGGGCGAACGCTCAACTTAAGGCCAAAAGTGAGGCGGTGCCAAGGGAGGCATTAGGAAAGATAAAGTCAGTTAGGAAGAATAGAAAAGATAAGATCCTAAATTTAGTCGCCTTTTACGATCATGCAATAGGGGCAGCAGGTACAATTCTAACGCCCTACCTGCAGGGCCATTGTATAGTGGAACTGTTGCCCTTTTTTGCCCTTTTTATAGTGTTATATATCACTGATGCATGCTGCCGAAGGCACCAAGCAACACACCCCATTTGTTCACATTATACTGACAACGAGGGAACCAGTCGTCCCACTCCCGTTATGCTGAGCGATAAGCAGGAACAGAAACTACCACGTTTATAGACTTTAGTGTGTCTCGGCTAGAGGACAGAACCCAGGGCCTTTCTTGACCGCAGAGAGGAAGATGTTCTCTCTCGGCTCCGAATTGGACACACATATTTTACACATTCTTCTCTATTGAGAGGGGAGGATCCTCCTACATGCCATGCATGTGATTCTCCTCTCACAGTGGAGCATGTTTTATTGCATTGAATTGATTTTAAACACATACGAGGGTAAGCACTATGTTGCCTCCGACATATACACTTTTTCTATGCCGTGAGACATATCCGTATTTTCTATTATCTCAAAGAGATCGGCATTTTTAACAAAATTTAAACGTTTTCTCATCTTATCTTATATTCAGATCAACCCAAGACTCATCGTTTAATCAACATTGTGCATGGGTTTTCTCATGTGTTTTAGCCTAAATTATCTTATTCTATGCAACTCCTTTTATTAAATCAACATTTATAATTTTGTTTTAGTTTTTACTTGCTTTTTTATCCTGATCTTTTAGATACAGTCCTTGTTTATATCCTAATACTAATGCCTGCCTTGAAGTTTGGCCCTAAATGACCTTAGTTGTCGATGGGCCGTAAAACTCAAACAAACAAACATTCCTCACAAGGGAAAAACGCTCAACTCAACCAGTCGTCCTAATTTATGTATGCTGAGCGCAAAGCAGAAGCAGAAACTACCACATTTATATATTATGGTGAGTCTCGGCCAGGGGGACATAGCTCAAACCCTCCCTCACAAGGACGAGCGCTCAACAGAAGCCAAGAACGTGAGGTGGTGTTAAGGAAGACATTAGGAAGAAGAAAGTAAGGTAGGAAGAAAGAAAAGATAAAATTCCTAATTTTATTGACTTTTACGATCATGCAATAGGGGCAGCAGGAACAATTCCTTACGCCCTACCTGCAGGGCCAATTGACTTGGCTAATCTATTTGTTCCCATCCTCGGGAATACCTACAAAAGAATTACGCCCCTGTGAGGAAGGCTCTGGGTTCTGTCCCCTGGCCGAGACACACCGAAGTCTATAAAAGTGGTAGTTTCTGCTCCTGCTTAGCGCTCTGCATTCAGGGAGTGGGACGACTGGTTCGCCCGTTGTCAGTATAATGTGACCGGGTGGGGTGTGTTGCTTGGTGTCTTCGGCGGCATGCTTCAGTGATATAGCACTATAAAAAGGGCAACAGTTCCACTATACAAGAAGACACAACATGAATATACCGCAGTCTCCCAAAACACGCACCTCGCACAACATACACGCAACACACCACATACATGGGAGGCCGTCCTTACATGACCATAGCTGTTAAAAGGACGTTAATTAATCAAACAAACAAACAAACAAACACAAAAGAATTATATCCGCATCACGGGTTATATCTACTGAGAGATTACAACTAATATTTATATGTACAGATATTGTTATGTATGACACTAAATACTTGTTTGTTTGATTAATTAACGTCCTATTAACAGCTATGGTCATGTAAGGACGGCCTTCCATGTATGCGGTGTGTTGCGTGTATGTTGTACGAGGTGCGTGTTTTGGGAGACTGCGGTATATTCATGTTGTGTCTTGTATAGTGGAACTGTTGCCCTTTTTATAGTGCTATATCACTGAAGCATGCCGCTGAAGACACCAAGCAACACACCCCACCCGGTCACATTATACTGACAACGGGCGAACCAGTCGTCCCACTCCCTGTATGCTGAACGCTAAGCAGGAGCAGAAACTACCACTTTTATAGACTTTGGTGTGTCTCGGCCAGGGGACAGAACCCTGAGTCTTCCTCACAGGGGCGAACGCTCAACTCAAGGCCAAAAGTGAGGCGGTGCCAAGGGAGGCTTTAGGAAAGATAAAGTTATTTAGGAAGAAGAGAAAAGATAAGATCCTAAATTTAGTCGCCTTTTACGATCATGCAATAGGGGCAGCAGGTACAATTATAACGCCCTACCTGCAGGGCCAGACACTAAATACATGTAGGATAAGGGATATAACTCCTATAGTTATATTATAAAAAAAAAAAAAACCATAAAGTTCATATCTTTAATTCAGGATATAGAACTTTCTAGAATATTTTCATGTGTAAACATACATGTTTGTAAACACGTTGATTATAAGTAGGGATCTAGAATGATTTATTTCCAGAAAGTTCTGTGTGTTTATTTGTTTACTGTGTTTAGTTAGATATTTCTAGAAATAGAAGGTTCTCCAATATTCTTGAAATAAGGGTTTAGCTATATATATATATATATATACTCCAGCTGCCCAAGGCTAATCAGAACTGTAATGAGACCTGTTACTAGACATATCAAGAATTGCACAGCGCCATATTAGATTAAACTGGGAGAGCTATTATTCTATTATATACCACCACCAATTACTTTCTAAAGATATTCTAAACCATCTCTGTATAATAGTGTATATATATAATTCAATTGTGTTTTGAATTTAGCTGCTGGTTTCTCATTTCTTAATTCTTGGTCATAAGAACATGCATAATTGATAATGCAAATAATTTATCGAGACCTTTAAAAGACACGCATACAAGCTGATCATTCTTAGGTCATCTTAGGTTCTCGACAGATTTTTACCAAATTTGGCCAGAATCATTCCTTTTTTCATGCACCCTTCTCGAGCCCAACTGAGACCCTTGATAAACTTATACTAGTTTTTTAAAAGGAGATTTTCATCACTATATAACATGTCAATATCGATGCGGTCATTGTATTAGTGACGTCAACATGAACATCCCCATATAAGTAAAACAATTGAGGTCTGAAATCCGGATTTTAGTGTGTGCCCGTAAACCTATCGTTGTTAGCTTAATTATCAAGATACAGATATGCAGATGGTATTAAACGACAGAAGATATATCAAAGTAGGAGAAAGTATAGAGAAGGGGAAAATAGCACCGATTTCAAATTAAAAGAAGAAGAAAATCCCAGGCACAGGTTACTGCCTCCCGTGCGTGGTGACCTTGAGGGGACTTCCGGTGACTGTGTTACATTAACGAATAACAGAAATGAGAAACCAGCAGCTAAATTCAAAACACAATTTAATTATATATACAATATTATACAGAGATGGTTTACAATGTCTAAAGTAATTGGTGGTGGTACAAGAGTAGTACGATGATTTAAAGTGTTACTTATCTGTATGCGAATGTCCTGGTATAATCCTTGGTCCTTCCAGGTTTCCAATTAACAATAATCACAAATCCACAAGGAAATTGAATGTCCCCCGATGATTTGTAAAGTTCCAGGCAATATGAATAAATCCAAACAAAGTGTTGTAATAATCCACAAATAAAGTCACAATAGCTCTCCCAATAGAATCTTATATGGCGCTGTACAATTCTTGATATGTCTTATTACAGGTCTCATTACAGTTCTGATTAGCCTTGGACAGCTGGAGTATATATAGCTAAACCGTAATTCAAGAATATTGGAGAACCTTCTACTTCTGGAAATATCTAACTAAAAGCAGTTAACAAATAAACACACATAACTTTCTGGAAATAGATCATTCTAGATCTCTACTTAAAATCAACATGTTTACAAACATATTTGTTTATACATGATTATATTCTAGAAAGTTCTATAACCTAAATCAATGATATGACCTTCATAGGATGTATTGATAAAAAAAAAAGCTATAGGAGTTATCTCCCTTATCTCATAACTACATGTATTTAGTGTCATACATAACACACCCCTCCTTAAAGAAAAGAAAGTTTTCTTGAAAAGGAAACTTTCTTGACATATCAAGTAATATTTAAATCCTTGATAAAGCATCTGCTAGAATATTGTCTTTCCCTTTGATATGTTTGATGTCAAGATTGTATTCTTGCAAAGTCAAACTCCACCTGAGAATTCTTTGGTTTTTGTTTTTCATTTTCCCAATGAATGTCAAAGGGTTGTGGTCGGTGAAGACCAACACAGGCACAACTGTAGTGCAGAGATACACATCAAATTGGTTCAAGGCCAAAATCAACGCTAAACATTCTTTCTCAATGGTGGAATAATTTCTCTGGTGTTTGTCAAACTTGTTCGAGAAATAACAAATTGGATGGTCAATTTGTTCAGTACCTTCTTGCATCAAAACAGCACCAACACCTACATCACTGGCGTCAACAAACAGTTTAAACTGTTTATTAAAATCTGGAGCAGTCAGAACTGGTGAGTTTGATAGTATGGCTTTCAATTTCTCAAAGGCAGACTTACATTCGTCTGACCAAACAAATTTGACATTTTTCTTTAACAAAGCAGTAAGTGGAGCTGCTATAACAGAGAAATTTTGACAAAATTTTCTGTAGTATCCAGCCATACCAAGAAACCTCATCAGCTCTCTCTTGCCTCCAGGAGCTGGAAAATCTATAATTGATTCTACTTTGGCCTGAACAGGTTTAACTTGCCCCTGTCCTACAACATGGCCTAAAAATTCAACAGTTGCATGACAAAATTCACATTTCAATAAGTTTACAGTCAATTTCATGGTAGTGAGTCTCTCGAAGAATTCGCGAATCCCGCGTAGATGGTCTTCCCACGTGTCGTGGTAGTTGATGACGTCATCAATGTATCCATCACAGCCTTCCAGGTCTGATATCACGCTGTTAAGAAGACGTTGAAATGTTGCCGGGGCATTCTTCATACCAAATGGCATAACTTTGTACTGGTACAAACCTTGCGAGGTTACAAATGCCGACACTTCTTTAGCTCTTTCTGTTAATGGCACCTGCCAATATCCTTTCAACAGGTCAAACTTGCTAACATACTTGGCTTTGCCAACTTTGTCAATACACGAGTCAATCCTTGGAATTGGATAAGAGTCTGTTTTACTGACAGAGTTTACTTTTCTGAAGTCAGTACAGAACCGGTATGTCTTGTCTGGCTTTGGTACCAGAACACATGGAGAGCTCCATTCACTTTTGCTTGGTTCAATAATATCATTGTCCAACATGTATTGAATTTCTTTCTTTAAGTGTTCTTCTTTCAAAGGATTGACACGGTAAGGATGTTGCTTGACAGGTGGCGCATCGCCTACATCCACGTCGTGATAGATAGCATCTGTTTTGCCTGGTGTATCCGGAAACAAATGTTTATACTCAAGTATCAAATCTTTAAGTTCATTGCGTTCCTTTTCCGATAGATGACATAGTTTCTTGTCCAAGTTCGCGAGCACATCTGAATTCCTTAACTTAACACCACAGTCTAATCCTACATCTTGTACACCACCATCTAAGTCTAATTTACAAATATCAGCTGTACTTTCACTTTGTGATGGTACAGAGGCCAAAGTAGCAATAGGTTGAGAGGTCTTGCTCTCTTCTCTATCTACATATTCCTTAAGCATATTAACATGACATAATTGAGTTTTCTTGCGCCTCCCTGGAGTTTGTACAATGTAGTTAACATCATCGACCTTTTTCTCAACAATATAAGGTCCAAAATATCTAGCTTGCAAAGGCTGACCCGGTATTGGTAATAGAGCCAAAATTTTGTCACCTGGATCAAAACTTCTTGCACGGGCATCTTTATCATACCATGTTTTCATTTTGGTTTGAGTAACGGCCAAATTTTCTTTTGCCAGTTCACATGCCCTTGTCAACCTTTGCTTAAAGTTACACACATACTCTAAGAGATTCACTTTAGAATCTTCGTCCAAAATTTTGTCTTTCAAAATTTTCAAAGGACCACGTACAGTATGTCCAAACACAAGTTCAAATGGACTGAAACCAAGAGATTCTTGTACAGATTCTCTAACGCCAAACAACAACATGTGTATACCTTCGTCCCAATCTCTTTTGTTTTCAAAACAATAAGATCTCATCATATTCTTCAATGTCTGATGAAAACGTTCTAAAGCACCCTGAGACTCTGGATGATAAGCACTAGACTTATATTGCTTGATCTGGAGCTGGTACATGACTTGTTGAAAAATACCAGACATGAAATTCGAACCTTGGTCCGATTGGACAGCTTTTGGAAGACCAACCAATGTAAAGAATTTAACCAAAGCCTTGACTATGTTAGGGGCTTTAATATTCCTGAGTGGAATGGCTTCAGGAAAGCGTGTGGAAGCACACATAATAGTTAAAAGATACTCATTCCCAGACTTAGTTTTGGGTAGAGGACCTACACAGTCTATAATGACTCTACTAAATGGTTCCTCAAATGCTGGAATGGGGTGCAAAGGTGCAACAGGGATTTTCTGATTAGGTTTCCCTACCACCTGACAAGTATGACAAGACCTACAAAAATCAGCCACATCCCGTTTCAACTTGGGCCAAAAGAAGTGATCTAAGATCCTGTTATAAGTCTTGGTCACACCTAGATGCCCTGCCATAGGTACGTCATGAGACAAACTTAGAATATCTTGCCTATACCTCGGTGGGACAACTATTTGATTGACAACCTTCCAGTCTTCCTCGGGAGACACATCAGGGGGGGGGGGGCGCCACTTGCGCATCAACACACCTGACTGACGGAAGTAACAAACCGGGACTTTCTCAGCCTCTTCCTCACTCAAAGCCCGATTACACAATAAGGAGATTTCAGGATCTTTCTCCTGTTCTACTATAAGCTCCTCTCTAGACAAAGATGATTTACTCATCATGTCAGACAAAGAAGTACCCTTGTTAGGAACAACTCTATCACTATCAAAGTCTACAGGATTGCTCAAAAGATCACACTTGCTCCCGACATCCTCTATATCATGAGCCAAGAAAGTGTCACCTAACCCTGGACTATAATGATCCTCAACTACTGCAACATCAGAAACCTTCTTACTCATTGAACGAGTTACAGCACAAGAAGGGAAAATACCAGGAAATTCCTGTTGAATAGTCTCAGCATCATCTATTTTTATCCGGAATACTGGACACTAAGGGATCTACCCTAACTTTCTCTCCAGCCAAGTCATTGCCTAAAATGAGCGACACGCCCTCTATGGGAAGTTCCGGTCTAACACCAATGGTGACAGGCCCAGTAACCAAATCTGACTTTAAATAAACACAATGGAGAGGCACATTAACAAAACCTAACTCTACACCTTGAAGCAAAACACTACTACCAGATGAGGTCTCCTCAGACAAAGGCACTACGCCATCTAATATCAAAGAATGAGAAGCCCCAGTATCTCGCAAAATCTTCACAGGTTTCAAGTTGGTAATATCACTAGTAAGTGAAACAAAACCTTCAGAAATGAAGGGAGAGTACTTCTCCAAGACACTATCAGACTCTGAGCTCTTAATCTCAACAGACACTTTAGAATCTTCCACAATATCACTAAGTTTCTGACTAGGCTTTGACATAGCTAACACAGAAGGAACTGACTGTTTACGCCTTTGCTCCTTACGCTGGAGAGAATAACATTCAGACATAACATGCCCTACTTTCTTGCAGTAATTACAAACAGGACCAGAAGGAGACCCCACACCTACCCTATCATCTGTTTTAGAAGCAGACTTAGTTTTATCACCTAATTTAGGTTTGTCGTTGGAAGGGCCACTAAAGGTTGGGTTCCTAGGCTGACCAAATTTACTAGTACCTGTGGTACTGTTTTTGTCTTGAGAACTGTTTTTAACAAATGAGCCTTTGTGGGTGAGAGCGTAATCATCAGCCATTGTAGCTGCTTCACTAAGTGTTTCAACTTTTCTCTCATCTAAATGAGTTTTTATGTTTGTGTGGACACAACGTTTAAACTCCTCTATCAACAATAATTGCCTCAATTTACCGAAATCCTCATCAATTTCTTTAGAATCACACCACCTATTAAATAATTGTTCCTTTTCTCTGGCAAATTCTACATGAGTTTGTTCATCTCTCTTTCTCGAGTTTCGAAATTTCTGGCGGTAAGCCTCAGGAACTAACTCATAAACTTTCAAAATAGCTTTCTTGACTACTTGGTAATTTGAAATCTCATCTACAGATAAAGAAGAATAAATGTCTCTAGCTTTACCAATCAAGACACTTTGAAGAAGCATTGTAAGCTTATCTTCAGGCCATTTCATACTATCAGCTATTTTCTCAAAATGCAGAAAATACTTGTCAACTTCTTTCTCTTGAAAAGGAGGAACTAACCTAATGTTTCAACTGACATCAAAACCTCTGTTTTCCCTTGTAAACCCCTAAAAGTTGGATTACTTGAACTGTCTTGAGAAGCTAGTTCTAATTCTTTAATTCTAAGTTCTGTTTCAGCTTGAATTTTTTGCTTCTCTAGCTCTAACATCTGATCTCTCTCTTTTTCTTTTAATTCTTTCTCAATTTCATTTTCTCTTAACTCCTTTTCTATTTCTCTTTCTCTCATTTCTTTCTCTTTATCTATTTCCATTTGTCTTAGTTTCATTTCATGTTCAAGTTCCATTTGTCTAATTTGAATTTCTGAACTGACTGTTTCCTCTATACTATCTAATGCACTAGAGTCAAATTTGCCATTGTCAACAAAATATCTTATAATTACATTCCTAATTTCAGCTTTCCTCAAATTAGTTTTGATAGTAAGGCCTAAATGTTTACCCAATAACAATAAATCCTTTCTTACTAACTTGCAAAAGAACTTCCAGGGATGGCGCTTTAACAAACTGTTCTACCTGCATAGTAGTCATATTTATCTAGCTGTTGGTTTCAAATGTAAACTCAAAGTTTGTACACAAATTTTGAAAATTTCTTAATTAATTTTTCAAAGTTAGATTTCACAAATTGAATATCGATCCCGGACGAGCCCCCAATTCTGTTACATTAACGAATAACAGAAATGAGAAACCAGCAGCTAAATTCAAAACACAATTTAATTATATATACAATATTATACAGAGATGGTTTACAATGTCTAAAGTAATTGGTGGTGGTACAAGAGTAGTACGATGATTTAAAGTGTTACTTATCTGTATGCGAATGTCCTGGTATAATCCTTGGTCCTTCCAGGTTTCCAATTAACAATAATCACAAATCCACAAGGAAATTGAATGTCCCCCGATGATTTGTAAAGTTCCAGGCAATATGAATAAATCCAAACAAAGTGTTGTAATAATCCACAAATAAAGTCACAATAGCTCTCCCAATAGAATCTTATATGGCGCTGTACAATTCTTGATATGTCTTATTACAGGTCTCATTACAGTTCTGATTAGCCTTGGACAGCTGGAGTATATATAGCTAAACCGTAATTCAAGAATATTGGAGAACCTTCTACTTCTAGAAATATCTAACTAAAAACAGTAAACAAGTAAACACACATAACTTTCTGGAAATAGATCATTCTAGATCTCTACTTAAAATCAACATGTTTACAAACATATTTGTTTATACATGATTATATTCTAGAAAGTTCTATAACCTAAATCAATGATATGACCTTCATAGCATGTATTGATAAAAAAAAGCTATAGGAGTTATCTCCCTTATCTCATAACTACATGTATTTAGGGGACTTCCGGTGACTGTTTTTGCTTGTTTGCAGTGTGTACTGTTAATGATTATCGTGAAAAATGGCATCAAACTAACTGCTTTCATAAATGGCATTTAGTATAACATACTGTCAAAATTGAGTCAGTTTCGAATCCTGTCGGCCGTCGAAAGGATATGCCAAACCAAGAAACCAAGTTGATATATTTCATTACACATTTAAAGTGACTTATGTTATCATCTTAAACTTTACAGTTCGAAACTAGTAACTAAAATAGTAATAACTATTTATAAGGCATCAAGTGCCTTTCATTTATGATTTTCACAGCTTAATCACCAAAATTAAGTTTTCAATAAATTATTGAGAACAAATAGCATGTCAACTTTTCCACCCTGTTGCTTGGTGTCTCAACACACACACCACGTACTTTACACATGCATGGGACCCTAAATTACCCTGGCCCTTAATATGACTAAATCAAAATATATCAAACGAAACCTCGATCTCAGTCCTCTATGGCATTTGACTTTATATGTTTAACTGAAAGTGACATAATTACGTGAGGCTTGGTCGTTATCACTAATAAATCGTTCTCGATATCCTGCATGATCTGCGACTTTGTAAAGCCATGGTGTAACTTAAACCGGATAATATGTGTTACAATTCATACACCAGAATGTGAGATATGGATTTATGATATAATAATATCAAATAATATAAACTAGTTCCACACTTTACAACAAATAAATAACAAACAATATTACAATTTTATATTCCATATAACTGCTTTATTTATTATTTTTTGTAAATACTATATTCAATCGTATAGATAATGTGACCTAAAACACAAAAAATGTATCTTTTCTATCATAAAAGGTCATACGCCACACTATTTAGACTATTAGTAAAATAATGCCGCGCTTTAGTAAATAAGACAACAAATATTGACAAAAATACTCATTACGGACATAATTAACACTTGTTTTTGGCCACCAGTCATTTAAAATGCGGTATATATTTAGGCCGTCATTGGATTAGTTGTATTATATAAACGTCATTATGATCACCATTAGCAGGATTATTAGCTTTAAGCGTTCGCCGCTGTGAGGAAGGCTCTGGGTTCTGTCCCCTGGCCGAGACACACCAAAGTCTATAAAAGTGGTAGTTTCTGCTCCTGTTTAGCGCTCAGCACACAGGGAGTGGGACGACTGGTTCGCCCGTTGTCAGTATAATGTGACCGGGTGGAGTGTGTCGCTTGGTGTCTTCGGCGGCATGCTTCAGTGATATAGCACTATAAAAAGGGCAACAGTTCCACTATACAATTCGCCCTGCAGGTAGGGCGTTAGAATTGTACCTGCTGCCCCTATTGCATGATCGTAAAAGGCGACTAAATTTAGGATCTTATCTTTTCTCTTCTTCCTATCTGACTTTATCTTTCCTAATGCCTCCCTTGGCACCGCCTCACTTTTGGCCTTGAGTTGAGCGTTCGCCCCTGTGAGGAAGGCTCTGGGTTCTGTCCCCTGGTCGAGACACACCAAAGTCTATAAAAGTGGTAGTTTCTGCTCCTGCTTAGCGCTCAGCATACAGGGAGTGGGACGACTGGTTCGCCCGTTGTCAGTATAATGTGACCGGGTGGGGTGTGTTGCTTGGTGTCTTTGGCGGCATACTTCAGTGATATAGCACTATAAAAAGGGCAACAGTTCCACTATACAAGAAGACACAACATGAATATACCGCAGTCTCCCAAAACATGCACCTCGCACAACATGCACGCAACACACCACATACATGGGAGGCCGTCCTTACATGACCATAGCTGTTAATAGGACGTTAATTAATCAAACAAACAAACAAATGACTATACAAGAAGACACAACATAAATATACCGCAGTCTCCCAAAACACGCACCTCGCACAACATACCGCATGCATGGGAGGCTGTCCTTACATGACCATAGCTGTTAATAGGACGTTAATTAATCAAATAAACAAATTATTAGCTTTAAACCCTTTAAACATTTATTTAGTGTACCGGTACAAATGATATACAGACCGGATATCTTGTGATGACATTGACTTACCTACATTTCGAACATCGAATTATATCTGAACACGCATTTCTAAACTGTTTACAAAATATGATACATACTAGTAAGTTACTCGCTGACGAAATCCAAGTAAGACCATCTAAAACCATACCTATCATATCCAGTTCACGTTGCTGTAGTAAATTTTGTGATAGTCCAATTTTAGAAATAGTATAATAAAGTAATGCTAATGTATTCGGTAATTCAGCGGCTAAAAATATGCAAACATTAGCCATGGACATACGCACAACTTGGGTAAGAAGTTTCGATCCAACTGTTTGTATTTCCATATTATGCTTTACATATCGAATGCTTTTACGAATAGTTATTAATTCAGATAATAACAAGAAAAGACAAGGTACACAATAAAGGAGGAATGTTCTTAAAAAATAGCTCACACGAAGCATCACCATAGGGCTTTCATTTTCAATGGGCATCAGCATTGTTGTAATAAAATTACTATACTCGATCTTGGATTGAATTTCAATGGACTTTGCATTTAAAAGAACCAAAATCGTCGGAAATCCTAGTGAAAATGGAAGAAAGAAACAAAACACACTGTACAGAATGGTGTATTTTGGTTTCAACCAATCACCCACTCGCAAAGGGAAGGCAACAATGATATACTTTTGAAAAGAGATCCCTAGCGAAATAAGGACTGAAACGCTATGGAATATTGCTGGTAAAATATCGACCGACAAAATAAGTAAAATGCACGTCCCATACGGTATAAAGTCAGTACTGCTCCGAAACGAAACAAAATATAATAGAAATGGAGTTTGAAAAACTACAACAAGTGCATCAAATATCGCCTTGCTTCGTAATAAGATAATATTACTATTTGTTGACATATGTGTTGAGAGAATAAACAATATTAAACCATTTGTTATGAATGTCACAGTTCCGATGGCTGGAAGGACGTAACGATAAAAAAGGTCATTTAAAGGTGTACTTAAATACCGTGATTCTATGCTGAAGACAAACTGTTTTGTGTAGTAATATTCGCCACAGAAGTCAGAAAAGCCACTTCCGTTACAGAATAGTTCAAAGAATTTCCACTTTGTAACAACATCTTGGTTCGCCGTTTCAAAACGTTTTACCATATGGAAACAACTCCAAAAACTTGCAGAGTTGATCTCGTTAAACACCTCCTCACAATAGCCATACGCTCTTCCATATACTTCAACGCACTTCCGATAGTCTATATCTTCATGCTTTGAGTTGATAGTTTTACAGATTTCTGCCACATGTAGAACCGTTGTCAGTATTTCGGAAATAAAGCTTGATGACTTTGGGCCAAATGTAAGCACTGACGATAATAAAGTTATACAAAAATCAATTAACCCTTTATCTTCATATTCTTCAGTCATATTCGTACATAAGGAAACAGAGATGTTATCCATACTTTGATTCAACATTTGGTGTAGCTAATTCTCACTCAAACAATTGCGTTAACCGTACAAGGCGTGGATCAATCTGGGTATCTGATCTATATTGGAAAAATTCTCAATTTGAGCATGAGGCTGGCAACTTCCTACGTCATAAACTTACAGCTTCTGATGAGACGGAAAATTACTAAAATATCAAAATCAATAAACTAGTTCGTTTCAAAAGTGACAAAAGATTAAGAGTATAACGGTATTGAATTTCTACATTGATATCAAAACAAGGAGTACAATCACTCGTCAGTTGTCAGTATAATGTGACAGGGTAAGTTTGTTGCTTGGTATCTTCGGCAGCATGCTTAAGTAATAAAGCACTATACAATTTTAGTTATATAGTTAGTTACTGACCAAATTTAAATGGGGGGAGGGCGTAGTCCAAGCCTCATATACTTCTTACTGACCCTCTATGCCTTTATAACTATGGCTACATGACTATGGCTACATAACGAATTTATGGCATCGAGGACCATTCATTTGTTTCATTAGGTCCTTGTTTCCTGTTTTTGTCAAGGATCTGAAATCAAACCTGAATCATGCTGTCGAAAGATACAAACAATCACCGCTTTTAAGATAGTTTGCATAGGCCTACATATTTATTTATGCATTTCAATCCGAAATCTGCAAATGCACTGTATAAGGAGCCTGAAGAACAATACTGATAAATTCGTAAATCAACAATAATTTGACCTTCCTGAGGACGTTAATAAATCAAACAAACAAACAAACCTATAGCAGAGTAGGCCTAAATGTACCTTAATACGACACCAGACTGAATGTATATTGAAAGCATCACGAACAAAAGTGACACAAACATCCAATCGACATTTAAAGCGCAATCGCCACGTTTATCGCTGTGATAATAACTTAAAATTATGCCGATAAATTGATTGTAGAGTGATGATTGATATATATTTAGACACGAACCCCTCCATTTGTTAATAATCAGTCAAGAAAACGCTTGAATTGTTACGTTTGACTTTCACCGCGTCATCAACTTGCAAACTAGCGTAGGGGAAGCAACTCGTATTTGAAAAATGCATTTAATTTAATTTGAAGTACTAAAACAGTTTGAAGTTAATAATAATATATAATAAATATTAAAGGGACAATTCACTCAGGCTAATTCTTTTACATAACCAAGAAGCAAAATATGGCATAAATGTATTGTTCTACATTTCTTAAGAAACATATAACATAAAATATTGACAAATTCCACGTCATTGTTTAGTATTTTAATCTGTACCGTTTTAATTATAAATCGTTGATCAATACGATTCAGCAGGTAAAATATGTTCGCTGTATCTATACCCGAGCCAACGTCACGCACGTTTAACAAATAAGAAGGTAAACACACTATTGTCAGAGCGATTTGAGCAGTTCTAGACAAAAGTAGCATTACTCTACGAGCAAGGGACAGGGTTCGGCATACAAGAAGTTCGACCACAAAGTGTAATGGCGGACAGGGAGCGAGTTTGAACACTCCACACGCATTTCACCACCATGGGCTTTTCTGGCATGTTACAGTAAAACCAACTGATCTAATTTCCATTAGAACTGGGTTTTTCCGATATTTGTACAAATTTTAATGTTCTTTTAGCCTGAATTGTCCCTTTAAGTAATATATATTTTTATGGTAATGAAATGGTATACTTAGTTGAAGAGGAATTTACATTTTGAAGCGAGGGTGACAGCCGCCATATTGAACCCTAATAAAAATAACTGACCCCCCCCCCCCCCCTATAAAGTGTTAGGGGGTTACACGTGAGTTTTTTTTTATTCAATTAGCGTACTATTAATAGCTAAGATAATGTAAGGACGGCCTCCCATGGATGCGCGGTGTATTGGGTGTATGTAGTGCGTGTTTTGGGAGACTGGTATATTCGTGTTGTGTCTTCTTGTATAGTGGAACTGTTACCCCTTTTTATAGTGCTATATCAATGCAGCACGCCTCCGAAGAACCAAGCAACACATCCCACCCGATTTACATCATACTGACAACTGGCGAACCTGTCGTCCCACTCCCTTTTTGCTGAGCGCTAAGCAGGAGCAAAAACTACCACTTTTATAGACTTTGGTGTGTCTCGGCCAGGGGACACCCCGAGCCTGGGCGAACGCTCAACAAAAGACCAAAAGTGAGGCGGTGTCAAAGGAGACATAAGGAAGAATGAAGTCAGTTAGGAAGAAGAGAAAAGAGAAGATCCTTAATTTAGTCGCCTTTTCAGACCTTGCAATAGGGGCAGAAGGTACAATTCTAACGCCCTACCTGCAGGGCAGACGTGACGGCTCTCCGCCATTCATTTGGGGACATTTCAATAGGAGGTGATAAAGGGCAAGAGTCCCACTATACAAGAAGGCACAACACGAATATATCTCAGCCTCCTAAAACACGCGACAAACACGCTACACACGAAAGGTCATCCTTACATAACCCTGGTTGTGAATAGGATAATAAGTAATCAAACAAAACATTTATATATCCAATTATTTGTAAGAAAATGCAGCAGTTAGCCCTACTTTGAGATATGTATACAGATATCGGTAAAATATCATCACTATTTTTTGAGTTTCTGAATGACCCTGATCGTTATTAGGACCTTAATCGTTTAAACCAAACCAAATTGTGATTCATCATTCCACTGACTAGTTCTAAACCAGTTCTGCGCCAATATGTATGTTCAAGGTGCACGGCGTATTACAGTGTAGATTACATTAAAAAAAACAGTTAAAGATATATGTGACGTAATTGGCCGAAAATTTTGACGTTATTTTTTCTTCAATCATCCATTTAAAACCATAAGTTTTAATGAATAAAGCTGTGAAAATGATTCAAATGGACAGAAAACATATATGATGTCTTATAAACGTTAGTTAGAACACATAGGTTATGCACTGTGAAATTCTTGTTTTTTAAGCCTTATACATTGATGAAAACATACCTTCAGAAATCACTTACTGTGCAAATGTGAAATGAAATTGTACACAACAATATGGCTTCATAGTCTGACCGTATGTTCTCATTTCACTACACTGAAAATGCTAATATAATGATTTTTATGATTTTTGGCAGTTAAATCATTTCCAGCTCTTGCAGGTAAGGCGTTAGAATTGTGCCTGCTGCCCCTATTGCATGATCGTAAAAGGCGACTAAATTTAGGATATTATCTTTTCTCTCTTCTTTCTGACTGACTTTATCTTTCCTAATGCCTCCCTTGGCACCGCCTCACGTTTGGTTCGCCCCTGTGAGGAAGGCTCTGGGTTCTGTCCCCTGGCCGAGACACACCAAAGTCTATAAAAGTGGTAGTTTCTGCTTCTGCTTAGCGCTCAGCATACAGGGAGTGGGACGACTGGTTCGCCCGTTGTCAGTATAATGTGACCGGGTGGGGTGTGGTGCTAGGTGTCTTCGGCGGCATGCTTCAGTGATATAGCACTATAAAAAGGGCAACAGTTCCACTATACAATAAGACACAACATGAATATACCGCAGTCTCCCAAAACACGCACCTCGCACAACATACACGCAGCATGGGAGGTCGTCCTTACATGACCATAGCTGTTAATAGGACGTTAATTAATCAAACAAATCTTATTTGTACATTTAAATTAAAACCTGTGGATTGAAAGTATTGTATTCCTCAAAATGTTGGTAACTTTTGGTGTTGAATAGTATATTAAAAGCTCGTCTTGTATGAACAAGAGGCCCAATGGGCCTTAACGGTCATCTGACTACCTTGACAATAGTAAAATTAATTATATATGGTGTCACTTTGTCAGGATCATGTCATAATCATTTTCAATTTCTTTCAACAAATTCTATTTCAAACAAGAGGCCCAAGGGCCTTTAAATATAGGAAATTAATTAGATATAGTGTCATGGTAGTCATCTAACAATACTTTGTCTGGACCATGTCATGATCATTTCGTGCAAGTTTCAGCCAAATCGCCCCAGTAGAACTTGAGAAGAAGTTCAAAATGTGTTTTCAAGATGGCGGCTGTGACGGCCATCTTGGATTTCGGATTGACCCGAAAAATAACAACACTTTGTCGGGACCATGTCAGGATCATTTCATGCAAGTTTCAGCCAAATCCCACTGGAAGAACTTGAGAAGAAGTTCAAAATGTGTTTATAAGATGGCGGCTGTGGCGGCCATTCTTGGATTTCGGATCGACCCGAAAAATAACAACACTTTGTCGGGACCATGTCAGGATCATTTCATGCAAGTTTCAGCCAAATCGCACCGGTAGAACTTGAGAAGAAGTTCAAAATGTGTTTTCAAAATGGCGGCTGTGGCGGCCATCTTGGATTTCGGATCGACCCGAAAAATAACAACACTTTGTCGGGACCATGTCAGGATCATTTCATGCAAGTTTCAGCCAAATCGCACCGGTAGAACTTGAGAAGAAGTTCAAAATGTGTTTTCAAGATGGCGGCTGTGACGGCCATCTTGGATTTCGGATCGACCCGAAAAATAACAACACTTTGTCGGGACCATGTCAGGATCATTTCATGCAAGTTTCAGGCAAATCGCACCGGTAGAACTTGAGAAGAAGTTCAAAGTGTGTTTTCAAGATGGCGGCTGTGGCGACCATCTTGGATTTCGGATCGACCCGAAAAATAACAACACTTTGTCGGGACCATGTCAGGATCATTTCATGCAAAGTTTCAGCCAAATCGCACCAGTAAAACTTAAGAAGAAGTTCAAAGTATGTTTTTCAAGATGGCGGCTGTGGCGACCATCTTGGATTTCGGATCGACCCGACAAATAACAACACTTTGTCGGGACCATGTCAGGATCATTTCATGCAAGTTTCAGCCAAATCGCACCAGTAGAACTTGAGAAGAAGTTCAAAATGTGTTTTCAAAATGGCGGCTGTGGCGGCCATCTTGGATTTCGGATCGACCCGAAAAATAACAACACTTTGCCGGGACCATGTCAGGATCATTTCATGCAAGTTTCAGCCAAATCGCACCGGTAGAACTTGAGAAGAAGTTCAAAATGTGTTTTCAAAATGGCGGCTGTGGCGGCCATCTTGGATTTCGGATCGACCCGAAAAATAACAACACTTTGTCGGGACCATGTCAGGATCATTTCATGCAAGTTTCAGCCAAATCGCACCGGTAGAACTTGAGAAGAAGTTCAAAATGTGTTTTCAAAATGGCGGCTGTGGCGGCCATCTTGGATTTCAGATCGACCCGAAAAATAACAACACTTTGTCGGGACCATGTCAGGATTATTTCATGCAAGTTTCAGCCAAATCGCACAGGTAGAACTTGAGAAGAAGTTCAAAATGTGTTTTCAAAATGGCGGCTGTGGCGGCCATCTTGGATTTTGGATCGACCCGAAATATAACAACACTTTGTCGGGACCATGTCAGGATCATTTCATGCAAGTTTCAGCCGAATCGCACCGGTAGAACTTGAGAAGAAGTTCAAAATGTGTTTTCAAAATGGCGGCTGTGGCGGCCATCTTGGATTTCGGATTGACCCGAAAAATAACAACACTTTGTCGGGACCATCTCAGGATCATTTCAGGTAAGTTTCAGCTCAATCCCACTGGTCAAACTTGAGAAGAAGTTCAAAATGTGAAAAGTTAACGCACGGCGGACGGCGCACGGCGCACGGCGGACGGCGCACGGCGGACGACGACGGACGAAACATGATGACTATAGGTCATCCTGACCCTTCGTCTTGTATGAAAAATACGGCACATATAACTTTAATGGTAGCGAGATAAATTATTAATTAAAATAATCGCAATGGGTGTAAATCACAGTGAAATAAATAATAAGAGGAGATAACATAGCGGCCAGACGAGCGTTCGAATCGGGTAACCTCCGAACACCAGTAAGATGCTCTATTATTCGGAGCTACCTGGTCACCGATAATCGACCGAGTCCAATCCAATCTCCTTCAAGTACCTAATGAATGTCAAGATAACTTAACCCATATTTCATCAGATACCTTGATATTGAGTTCACATCAAAATAAACCGTATATTATATAATTAACATCTAAAATTGCATATAAAAATTCAATAAGGTATTAACAGATGACGTAAACCTGTCGATTTATTGAGTGTATGCGATTATATATAAATACTTGATCACCGGAGAATATCAGTTACTGTCACCTGAGGCAAAGGGATCACTAGTGGTATAATCATATAGGCCGATCCCCACGCAAAATGAATGGATTACGCCTAGCTCGGTTACAAGTGACGTATTACTAAAATCGGATTGTTATATTGCTTTGAAGTGGTTTAATCATGAGTTTCATGAATCGATTTCAAATTAGTACTACAGTAAAATTTTCTTCAGACGAATCAACTTGATACAATTTTTTGCTTAAAGTCCAATTATACTTTCACAAAACTCTGTTAAGGTGTATATTAGGATTCCTTATCAAACTTTCTTCATTTGGTTTCTTTCTAATGAGGATAATTACGTTAATAATCAATAAGTAAAGAATTCTTGAAATAGAACGGGTTGATTTGCATACATAAAAAATACCGCGTTTACACGTATATGTTCGACACCCGGATGGTAAACAAAAAAGTATGGCCTCGGCGCAACTGGAAGAGGCTCTGAATAACCTATTGGAACCGTCTCAAATTTGTCCTGGATCATTATCTGCAGAACATATTATAAACATAATGACTGTGTGTTCAGAAGAAAACATTCCTAACGGAACATTCAGCGCCTATCTAAATCCCTACTTAATTATTACCATTATAATATGTGAAAAGTGAAGCGCTTATGGAAAAACAAGAGCAGAATCCAATTTGGTATCGTATCAAACATACAAAGACAGAAAAAGGGAATTTAGAAAACATCAGCGATATGCCAAGAAAAATGGAATGGGGAAATGAAAGACGAGTTAATCAGATCAGCTGAAATCGACATACAGAAATTTTATAAAACTTTCAGGAAACAGCGTGGTAAGACGCTATTGATGAATCTCATAAATAAAGATGCTGTCACAGTGACTGATGGGCGCAGTATTACAGTGATCTCTCTTCAGATACAAATGAGTTGCACGACAAAGACTTTAAAGCTGAGGTTCAAGCAAAGTAATCCAGGAGATTCTTCGTTCACGTTTTTCAATTTGTTTAAATGAGTTATTCGAAGGTGAAATACTAGAGACTGAATTACAAACTCAAATCGGAAAATTGAAGACTGGTAAAACTCCAGTGCTTGACGGTATCTGTAACGAACATTTAATATACGGAGGTCGGTCCCTCCTCAAATCACTTTGTACTATATTCAACATTATCATGTCTAATATACACGCAAAGATTTAAAGAGGGCATAGCTTTTCAAAGGTGGGAATATAAAAAACCTTCCGACCCAATAAGCTTCCGTGGAATAACTGACATCTGTGACAGGAAAATTATTTGAAAAAACGTCTTATTAGAAAGGATGGAAAGTTGGATCGCGCAGGATGTCGTCGAATTCCAACATCCGCTACAGATCGTACATGTGTAACCATGATAGCTACATGTAAATCCATTGAATAAAGTTCGGTATTAATAAGTTGTCTTTTCTCCAGCTGATATCTTTCTCACAAATTCGAAGCTTATTTCTTTACACAAAAGCAACTTGAAAATCATCTTATTAAGATTCATACAGTCTGTCTGGCCGATATAATATGCATGAGCTGCAATCTCATTGGCCGGCTATAAAAAGTTCATCTTCGTATATGTTTGAATAGTAACGGCGAAATCCATATATAGATGTACAACGTCCCGAGAACAGACTTTTTATAGCCGACCAATGAGATTGCATCCGTGATCAATGTAACGTTTTTTACCATGTGTGTTTCTATTTTGCCAAACCTTATCTGATTATCTTTAATCAGAATAAGGAGCACAGGACATTTTTTTAGAAGATTCGTCCCAGACTAAGCATTTCGACAAAAGGCAAAACTCCAGACTCAAGATGGTTTGTTTTAAAGATATTTGATTAATTTGAAGACATTAAAATTCCAATGGTGAATCCACCAACTATTGCTAATAATTCAAATTATTGTCATGGAGATATTATCTTGTCTTTCTTTAGTGTATTAGAACCCATTCCCAGAATTTTCCTATTCTGGTGAAGTAGTATTACCATGGTTGCTCTGGTGAAATATTCTGGTACTGATAATGACTAGTCACTGCAGGTAGGGCGTTAGAATTGTACCTGCTGCGCCTATTGCATGATCGTAAAAGGCGACTAAATTTAGGATCTTATCTTTTCTATTCTTCCTAACTGACTTTATTCTTCCTAATGCCTCCCTTGGCACCGCCTCACTTTTGGCCTTGAGTTGAGCGTTCGCCCCTGTGAGGAAGGCTCTGGGTTCTGTCCCCTGGCCGAGACACACCAGAGTCTATAAAAGTGGTAATTTCTGTTCCTGCTCAGCGCTCAGCATACAGGGAGTGGGACGACTGGTTCGCCCGTTGTCAGTATAATGTAACCGGGTGGGGTGTGTTGCTTGGTGTCTTCGGCGGCATGCTTCAGTGATATAGCACTATAAAAAGGGCAACAGTTCCACTATACAAGAAGACACAACATGAACATACCGCAGTCTCCCAAAACACGCACCTCGCACAACATACACGCAACGCACCGCATACATGGGAGGCCGTCCTTGCATGACCATAGCTGTTGATAGGACGTTAATTAATCAAACAAACAAACAAACAAACAAGGAAGAAGTGAAAAGATAAGATCCTATTTAGCCGCCTTTATATATATGTATATGTTATATGGGGTTATTGGAATACATGGCACTATTGTGCCTTATTATAAGCAAGAAAGGTGTTGATTAAACCGTAGGAGCAAACAGGTAATCTTGAGGAGCGGATTTAAGAAAATGCAACAGACAAATGGACGGATAAATTCAAATGGCATGCAATATCCCCTGTTTCGGCGAAAGGGGGGTAATTTAAAGTTAAAAACTTTGTAAATGTTTTATATTGTTTCGAAAGATTGTCCAAAGTGTTTGTAAAGTGTAACAGGAGAGGAGAAATTGTAGCGACCAGACCGAGATCCGAACCCGGGACCCTACGAAAACTAGCTATAAAGCCGAGTGCTCTACTGACTGAGCTACCTGGTCACCGATGATCGACCCAGTCCAATCCCGCTACAATAGCATCACTATTACTTATACCATATCATTAATAGTTTCCATGTTTAACTCTCGAAGAGAGGGGGCTTATGGAATCATTTTTGCATCGGCGTTGGAAGGTTAAAGTGAACAGTCGGGCAAGGATGGCTAAAGTCGGTAAAAATGGTGTGAATGTATCCAGTATAATTTCTTATGAAATGGAAAAATAAAATTTCTCGTCAAAATCTGTCTGAGTACGAAGAAATTAATTTATAGTATGGAAATTCTAAAACGTCCTCCCGGCTCACTATGTCCGTGGTTACATTTCCACGCAGCCTCGCTTTCAACTTTTCTTTACTTTAATGGTCAGAACTGGGAAACTAAGCAGAACTTGACCGTCGTATTAATATGTGAGAACTTTTGGAAGGCCAATGAACGCATTTAGACTGGTTTTCTTTGTCCGACTATTCACTTTAAGGTTTTGGTGCAAGTGTTGTCATACTGATATTTGTCAAAACTGGCATTATTTTTTACAATCATTTTGTAATTGTTGTGATGGGTATGAAAAATCATTTAAATGAGCAAAATGCTGGGTTTTGAGAATTTCAAGAGGCTCAATGCGCCGAAAAGTTAAGTTATGTAATGATATTTCTATATTTTGTAATACTGGTAAATTACAAAGAACCTTAATTAAATCACCAAATAAATGCTTTATTTAAATCCAACTATGATTGATTTTAAAGATAGTAAATTATCAAAAAACGAATGTTTAAAAGGTTTTAAACTTGCTATACTCCGTACACCTTCCCTGCTATACTCCGTACACACGTTATTTTGAAATGGCTATATTCCGTACACAAGACGACTAAATTACGTATTGAAAACGGCATTTATAGTACACATAATGTTGTTATATAGGTCTAATTACAATAGTATATCAATTATACATATCGCTAATATACAATTATGATCAGACAGGCCGAATATTTGCAATAAAATGAAACTATTTTCATATTTCAACATCTCGCCGAAAGTACACGCCATGTACACCATATATATTGTCTAATAATTGTATAGTGACTCATTCAATTTACATAGTTTCTATCTTGAGTTGAGCGTTCGCCCCTGTGAGGAAGGCTCTGGGTTCTGTCCCCTGGCCGAGACACACCAAAGTCTATAAAAGTGGTAGTTTCTGCTCCTGCTTAGCGCTCAGCATACAGGGAGCAGGACGACTGGTTCGCCCGTTGTCAGTATAAAGTGACCGGGTGGGGTGTGTTGCTTGATGTCTTCGGCGGCATGCGTCAGTGATATAGCACTATAAAAAGGGCAACAGTTCCCACTATACAAGAAGACACAACATTAATATACCGCAGTCTCCCAAAAAACGCATCCCGCACAACATACACGCAACGCACCGCATACATGGGAGGCCGTCCTTACATGACCATAGCTGTTAATAGGACGTTAATTAATCAAACAAACAAACCTTTAACGAATCTAGAATAGTTTGTGAAACACCTAAACCAGGAAGGAAAAACAATATTAATTTTGTATAGCTAAAAACATTGATTTAATTATCGGTGTTTTGTGCTGTCGCTTCGAGCCCTGCAGGTAGGGCGTTAGAATTGTACCTGCTGCCCCTATTGCATGATCGTAAAAGGCGACTAAATTTAGGATCTTATCTTTTCTCTTCTTCCTAACTGACTTTATCTTTCCTAATGCCTCCCTTGGCATCGCCTCACTTTTGGCCTTGAGTTGAGCGTTCGCCCCTGTGAGGAAGGCTCTGGGTTCTGTCCCCTGGCCGAGACACACCAAAGTCTATAAAAGTGGTAGTTTCTGCTCCTGCTTAGCGCTCAGCATACAGGGAGTGGGACGACTGGTTCGCCCGTTGTCAGTATAATGTGACCGGGTGGGGTGTGTTGCTTGGTGTCTTCGGCGGCATGCTTCAGTGATATAGCACTATTAAAAGGGCAACAGTTCCACTATACAAGAAGACACAACACGAATATACCGCAGTCTCCCAAAACACACATACATACACGCAACACTACGCATACATGGGAGGCCGTCCTTACATGACCATAGCTGTTAATAGGACGTTAATAAATCAAACAAACAAACAAACAAAGTGTAGCTATTTCTGGTGTACCGATGATAGACGGTGATCTCGCTAACACTGAGGAAGGCTCTGTGAGAAGGGTGTTGGGGCATGTCTCAAAATGGGTCCCTCCCACGTTCAACATAATCCTCTGGCTCTGGTTAACCGCAATGGTGGCCAGTTTAGTGTCAATTTTAGAGGTGATTTTGGTTGGTTCATGCCTTATAGTTACACTTCTCTCTGAAACAGCATATTCATCTTATTCCTCCAATGAAATCACCAAATCAACTGGAGGTAAGGTGGAGCCACTCTGAGATATTGTTGCTCTCTCCATTTTACGAAGTGCTTTGTAGACGGCCTTGGGTTTGGTCGGCGCACTCAAGGTCTGCCATCACGTCCTCTACAGCCTTCCTCTTTAGAGTAAGTTCAGTTGCCTTTTCTCTATTAGGTTTGGTCTGAACTGGAGCAGGAACGTCCTTGGTAGGCTGCTTTGTTTTGCTGATTTTCTCATCGAAAACTCGATGCTTCCTAATGACCAGGACGTCCTTATGCATGTTTTGTTGGAAGGATTCAAATTCTTGCCTTTCTTCCTCTCCGAACTTCATGGTTTCCCTTTTTACAATTTGCAACGGCCCTCTAGGACAGCCGGAGTGCTTGGAATCTGAGCGGGAGGTCATCTTACAAGTGAAACATCAATACCCAAAACCAGAGTGCGAAGATGTCGGGTGCCTTTCGCAAAGTGACCCTCTTCCAAATTCTCTCTCGCAACTTATGCACTGGAATACCATGACCTGCAATCAAGAAATCGATCTTGTAAACTGCTTGTAATTTACTTAGTATAGTTGTACTTTACAGAGTTATCCCCCTTTACCAATAAGGTTTATTATTACCCTCATAGGGTTTAAGATACTTATAATGAACCACTTTTGGTTTTGATTTGGGACCCTTTTTGACTGTATATAGCATTATTTAATCCATCTAACACTACATATGGACCTTCCCACAGGCAACACAGCTTTGAATCATTTGCTTTCCGTGAATTATATAACCATAATGGATCTGCTATTTTAAACTTGTTGAGATTGAGATTCCTATCACGATTCTTCTTCATGTGTGTTGTTGATATTTTTATTTTTCACGAGCGAACTCGTGTATTTTGTCTAGCCTTTTTGATAGGTCGTATGCATAATCTGAATGTATTTTGTCTATTTCAGCCTCGACCCTGCCCAGTACAACATCTACTGGTAGTGTGATGGGTAGGCCAATGACCATTCCATTTGGTGACACTCCAAGTGACTTGTGATCAGCTGGCTGAATGGTATGCCATCATTATGTGGTAAAGGTATTCGTCCCAATCCTTTTAACTGCCCTGCAGGTAGGGCGTTAGAATTGTACCTGCTGCACCTATTGCATGATCGCAAAAGGCGACTAAATTTAGGATCTTATCTTTTCTCTTCTTCCTAACTGACTTTATCTTTCCTAATGCCTGCCTTGGCACCGCCTCACTTTTGGCCTTGAGTTGAGCGCCCCCCCCTGTGAGGAAGGCTCTGGGTTCTGTCCCCTAGTCGAGACACATCAAAGTCTATAAAAGTGGGAGTTTCTGCTCCTGCTTAGCGCTCAGCATACAGGGAGTGGGACGACTGGTTCGCCCGTTGTCAGTATAATGTGACCGGGTGGGGTGTGTTGCTTGGTGTCTTCGGCGGCAGGCTTCAGTGATATAGCACTATAAAAAGGGCAATAGCTCCACTATACAAGAAGACACAACATGAATCGCAGTCTCCCAAAACATGCACCTCGCACAACATACACGCAACACACATCATACATGGGAGGCCGTCCTTACATGACCATAGCTGTTAATAGGACGTTAATTAATCCAACAAACAAAGTCAGTATAATGTGACCGGGTGGGGTGTGTTGCTTGGTGTCTTCAGCAGCATGCTTCAGTGATATAGCACTATAAAAAGGGCAACAGTTCCACTATACAAGAAGACACAACATGAATATACCACAGTCTCCTACAACACGCACCTCGCACAACATACACGCAACACATCACATGCATGGGAGGCCGTCCATACATGACCATAGCTGTTAATAGGACGTTAATTAATCAAACAAACAAACAAATTTACTTATTTCTTAAAAAAAACTCCATAACCCATGTTTAAATATTGAAACGAACTGCTTCCTCGTCTCTACTTGAGGGTTTCTCACTCAAGTCTAAAATACTGGGTTTTGATCAACAGATCATCCAATTAGCCAATTATTGTAAAGAATAACTCAACGCTTTGGTACAAGTTAATACATATAATTCTGGTACCGCCGATAGAGTCACAATATAATGTTCTCTCGCTCTCTCTCTCTCTCTAATTATTGATAATGAGAGGCTATATAAAAGTTAGTTAGAACTATTATTGGTATATGATATCTTATATAACTTGCATTTTTAATATAATATGTATTGTAATCAAATTATAACAAAATAAAAGTTAACAATTCATAATTTATGGTTATATTTATCAATATAGTTATTTTACACTCAAGTTCACAATTTCGAGGCAGGAGGGGCGGGGCCCAATAGGGGAAATAGAGGTAAATCCTTTAAAACGCTACTAGTCATAGAGTTCTGAATGGAATGTAACCAAATTTGGCCACAAACATCCTTGGGGGCAGGGGAACAGAAATTGTATAAATTTTGGCTCTGGTCCCCCGGGGGCGGGGCCCAATAGGGGAAATAGAGGTAAATCCTTTAAAACGCTACTTGTCCTAGAGTTCTGCATGGATTGTAACCAAAATTAGCCACAAACATCCTTGGGGGAATGGCAACAGAACTTGTATAAATTTTGGCTCTGATCCCCCAGGGGCAAGAGGTGCAAGGCCCAATAGGGGAAATACAGATAAATCCTTTAAATCGCTACTAGTCATAGAGTTCTGAATGGAATGTAACCAAATTTGGCCACAAACATCCTTGGGGGCAGGGGAACAGAAATTGTATAAATTTTGGCTCTTGTCCCCCGGGGGCGGGACTCAATAGGGGAAATAGAGGTAAATCCTTCAAAACGCTACTTGTCCTAGAGTTCTGCATGGATTGTAACCAAAATTAGCCACAAACATCCTTGGGGGAATGGCAACAGAACTTGTATAAATTTTGGCTCTGATCCCCCAGGGGCAGGAGGGGCGGGACCCAATAGGGGAAATAGAGGTAAATCCTTTAAAAAAAATCCTTTAAAACGCTACTTGTCCTAGAGTTCTGCATGGATTGTAACCAAAATTAGCCACAAACATCCTTGGGGGAATGGCAACAAAACTTGTATAAATTTTGGCTCTGATCCCCCAGGGGCAAGAGGGGCGGGGTCCAATAGGGGAAATAGAGATAAATCCTTTAAATCACTACTAGTCATAGAGTTCTGAATGGAATGTAACCAAATTTGGCCACAAACATCTTTGAGGAAGGGGAACAGAACTTGTATAAATTTTGGCTCTGACCCGCCGGGGGCAGGAGGAGCGGGGTCCAATAGGGGAAATAGAGGTAAATCCTTTAAATCGCTACTAGGAGTTCTACATGAATTGTAACCAAATTTGGCTACAAACATCCTTGGAGGAAGGGGAACAGAACTTTTATAAATTTTGGCTCTGGCCCCTCGGGGGCTGGAGGGGTGGGGCCCAATAGGGAAAATAAGAGGTAAATCCTTTAAATCGCTACTAGTCATAAAGTTCTGCATTGAATGTAACCAAATTTGGCTAGAAATATCCTTGGGAGAATAAGAACTGAGTTTGTATAAATTTTGGCTCTGGTCCCGGGGGGCAGGAGGGGCGGGGCCCAATAGGGGAATTAAAAGTAAATCCTATAAATCGGTACTTGGCCTAGAGTTCTGCATGGATTGTAACCAATTTCGGCCATAAACATCCTTAGGGGTAGGAGAACAGAACTTGTATAAATTTTGGCTCTGACCCTTTGGGGGCAGGAGGGGTGGGGCCCAATAGGGGATTTAGAGGTTAATATTAAAATTCCTTCAGAAAAGAAGCAATGAACCTGTATTCAGAACATTACTTGGCATTACAAACCAGGTGAGCGATACAGGCCCTCTGGGCCTCTTGTTCTTTTAAATGCGCAGAACATTTCAGTCGACGAAAATGGGGGGCAAAAAGACACAACAAATAAATATTCTGCGTGTATTTTTTATGTCTCCGTATGCTTGTAATGGATGATTTTTTTCATCAAAACGTAGGTCTAAAGAGGTGGGCCGCAATAATTGTCCATTTTCACTACGATCTTATTTTGCACATAAAATTACCAGTATGTATATCAAAACTCCCCGGTTAATTTTATGTGTAAACTATAAATTACATACATGCACAGTCGTATTACTCCAGGGTGGACTGAATAGGAAAGTAATACTTATTCATTCGTGAAAAATGACCTTATATTTAACCCCTCACATGATACTCCACATGATATATGTACTCGACATTAATGACATCATCATTTACATATAGTGACGTCATTTTATAGGTTATGACGTCAATAATGTGTCATTATGTAGGGGATAAATCACGCTACCCAATAAGTCGAAATATAACATATTTTCCTCCGTGTGTATTTCCGTAAGTACTAAGACCTGTGGCTAAAATACACATGCATGTTGACAGTTCCGCGATCGGCACACTGGCTTCCGGTAGTTGATTGTCTCAGATGACGTCATAACTCATCGGAACTCAAGGGAGGTAGGTCATAGAAAAAAAAATTGTCGTCGAAAAGATGTGAAGATTGCTTTCATTAATTTTACTATTTAGAGACAAAATATAAGCAAATATCAAACTGGTATATGTTTAGATAGAACATACAAATGTTTCTAGCGTATTATCTCATTTTGGCACCGCCTCACTTTTGGCCTTGAGTTGAGCGTTCGCCCTTGTGAGGAAGGCTCTGGGTTCTGTCCCCTGGCCGAGACACACCAAAGTCTTTAAAAGTGGTAGTTTCTGCTCCTGCTTAGCGCTCAGCATACAGGGAGTAGGACGACTGGTTCGCCCGTTGTCAGTATAATGTGACCGGGTGGGATGTGTTGCTTGGTGTCTTCGGCGGCATGCTTCAGTGATATAGCACTATAAAAAGGGCAACAGTTCCACTATACAAGAAGACACAACATGAATATACCGCAGTCTCCCAAAAACATGCACCCCGCACAACATACATGCAACACACCGCATACATGGGAGGCCGTCCTTACATGACCATAGCTGTTAATAGGACGTTAATTAATCAAACAAACAAACAAAATTTTAAATTACATATTGCCGACCAAGCTAAATTAAATTAAAAGTTATTCATTAAACAATGATTTGCATAGACTTTGTTTATAAAGGGTCAATTAACACTCGCCATAAATGTAACTGGAGAAATGTATAAATATGAATTATATATAATACCTTTACTGTTAATAGCATCCAAACAAGTTACTGCAAATCATTACTTCTTATTTCACATTACAGATGTTTAGTTAAAAGAAGTTTCTGTTATAAATATAACTCACCTTTGTATATCCTTGATCCACATATGTCGTGTCGTTTTTGTCCTTTAGATATATATATTCATATATGTATATAACATAAAAACAGAAATACTCAACACATCCTTTAGCCGCGCCATGACGGCTCTTCAGAATATTTGAAACAGAGATAATGACGTCATTAGATATTCTTTATATATAATGCCACTAATTCAGATGATACATGCAATTTGAAGTCTATATATGCGTGATAATAATAATTTGCGAGAGTGAAGGATTGATGCAACAAAATATGTATCTGAGATTTTCATTTTTCGGCTCAAATATTATGTATATATAAATGTATACATGCTGGATAAATCAGCATGGACAGCCATAAATATTTATACATATGTATTATTTCATGCACTATTTATACTTGTCATATTAAGCCAGAAATTATTATTGCAAAGGTCGGATTTTATATTTATGATTCTTAGAAAACCAGATTTTGTTTATCTTTATTATATCACACTTGACATCTATACAATCATTGTGCATACTGACCTGTAGATTTGACCTGTAAATTTCTCCCGTGTATGTGGTGTCGTTCGTATGTAAAATGCGGTATATCCGTGTTAAGTTTAGTGGAGCTTTTGCGCTTTTTATATGACCGGGTAGGGTGTGCTGCTTGGTGTCGTCGGCGGCATTCTTCAGTGATATAGCACTACAAAAAAATTATGGGCAATAGTTCCACTATACAAGAAGACACAAGAACATATGACGCTAAACAGGAGTAGAAACCACCACTTTTTAAGTCATCTGAGACGAAGTCTCATGTGATCTGTATTCTTAATCGCCTTTTGTTCATCGTCGTTTGTAATGCGTCGAGTGTTCGTAAACAATTTATATATTTTCGACTTCTCCAAAACCACTGAAGCAATTTCAGTGAAATTTTGCACAAACTTTCTAAGGCATAAGACCAATAAAATTTGTTAATTATGTGACCCCCACACGCCAGGGGGCTGTGAGATGGGCAAACAGGGATATAATTGACAAATATTTCATAAATCTTCTTCTCCAATCACAGATGTGGTAGATTCAAATGCTCTTCATAGATAGAAAGGTCTTAAGGCCCTCTGGGCCTCTACAAGATATGTGAATTATATGACACTGGGGTCTCAGGTTTCCCCCTGGAAGGAGGTTACGTTTACTATAGTTTAAATAGTGAAAACACATTTAGGAGCATTATTTGGTCGTTTATAATAGAAAATTAGTCAAATATTGTCAGTATTATCCTTAAGAGATGGCCATTGAATCATATTAACAAATGTTTCATGACTAACCCCCAGGGGCCTTAGGGGCGGGGTCAAATAGGCTAAAACTTTAAGAATATTCTGAAATTCAGGTACTGGTGGAATCAAATACCCTTCATAGATGGAAAGGTCTTAAGGTCCTTTACACTAATTGTGAATTATATGACCCTTAGACCTGCAAGAAGGTCGTTAGAATTGTACCTGCTGCCCCTATTGCATGATCGTAAGAGGCGATTAAATTTAGGATCTTATCTTTTCTTTCTTCCTAAATTACTTCCTAACGTCTCCCTTGACACCACCTCACTTTTGGCCTTTATTTAAACGCTCGCCCCTGTGGGGAAGGCTCTGGGTTCTGTCCCCTGGTCGAGACACACCATAGTCTATAACAGGCGCGGATCCTACAAGTGGTAGTTTCTGCTCCTGCTTAGCGCTCAGCATAACGGGAGTGGGACGACTGGTGTGCCCGTTGTCAGCATAATGTGACCGGGTGGGTGTGTTGCTAGGTGTCTTCGGCGGCATGCTTCAGTGATATAGCGCTATAAAAAGGGCAACAGTTCCACTATACAAGAAGACATTTACATACCGCAGTCTCCAAAAACACGAACCTCGCACAACATACACGCAAAACACTGCATACATGGGAGGCCGTCCTTACATGACCATAGCTGTTAATAGGACGTTGATTAATCAAACAAACAAACCTATTCAAAAGCCTTCGAATGTACAGGCTCAAAGTTTATCTTGGTCGAGTTACAAACACATAACTACTGTCAAAACTATGATAAGGTGTACACCTCGTGGTGCAGTATCATATGTATGTCAGTCATTTGGCGGATCTGCAAGTGATTGACAGATCATTGAGAGCTCTGTATTGCTTGATTCTAACAATAAATTGTTGCCTCGGGAGATAGCATAATGGCGGATAGGGGTATTATGGTCCAGGACCTGTTTGCTGCACAGGATGTGCACGCAAATACTGTACCCTTCCATGCTGAAAGGAAAGTCACAGCTTGAGCCAGAAGAAGTAGTGAGGGATAGGAAAATTGCTTCTAAAAGAATTCATGTAGAAAGGGTGATTGGTCTTGCCAAACGATATAAAATTATTGGTTCACCACTTTCTGCCAGCAAGCTGAAACTGGCATCAAGCATTATTTATATATGATGTTTCACACCAAATATGGATGAAATCCATCTAAGGATGAAGGAGAAGTAGGATTTTAAAGCTAAAATAAAGAAAATTTGTCCTTTTGGGGCCCCACCCCTCAGCCCCTAGGGGTCGGACCACGCTTATTTATTTAAAAAATGATTGTCTTTCCCAAATGATGTTTCATATTAAATATGGATGAAATCCATCCAAGGATGAAGGAGGAGTAGGATTTTAAAGCTAAAATTAAGAAAATTTGCCCTTTTGGGGCCCCGCCCCTCTGCCCCTAGGGGTCGGACCTATCTCATTTATATAAATAAGATTGTCCTTCCCCAAGGATGTTTCACACCAAATATGGATGTAATTCACTGAAGGGTTTAGGAGGAGTAGGCTTTTGTATAAATAGTTTTGCGGACGGCGCACGACGACGGACGAAACACGATGACAATAGGTCATCCTGACCTTCGGTCAGATGACCTAAAAAGACATTACATAGGAATACCGCAGTCTCCCAATACACGCATCCTCGCACAACATAGACGCAAAACACTGCATACATGGGAGGCCGCCCTTTCATGACCATAGCTGTCCATAGGACGTTAATCAATCAAACAAACAAATATGACCCTGGGATCCCATGTATTCCCATGGGAAGGGGGTCAAGTTTACTAAAGTTTATATTGGAAAAACACATTTATGAATATTATTTGCTTATTTTTTATAGGAAATTATTAATTATATTGGATTAGAATTATAACCCTGAGAAATCGTTTTCACACCATATCCATATTGGTCCTGGGCGACCCCCAGGGGCAAGAGGGGCGGGGCCAAAAGTGGTCAAATTGGCTTACTTTACAAAACTCTTTCTTCTGAATTCACAGATTTGATGGAACCAAATACTCTTCATAGATGGAAATAGCATTTTAACAACATATCCATAAAGGTCCTGGCTTGACCCCAAGGGACCTGAGGGGCGTGGTCAAAATGGCTAAAATTTCAAAAAATAAATTCTGAAATCTTTATAGTTTAAAAAGTGAAAAATCACTGACTAACTTCGAAGTTTGTTTTTGTTGTTTAACAATGACAAAGCAAATTGGAATCTTAAGCATAAGGTTCAGTAACAATACACTAAATATCAAAATGAAAAACAAAAAATAAAGATTATAATACGAAGGTTCAACTTCTAATTCGAAAATTCTTTGTACAGATTTGAACCAACTTTGCAATGCCCTTTCTGTATCAGCACTCAGGTTACCGTCAAGGCCTCTTGTTATAGACTACAGTGTGTCTCGGACAGGGGACAGAGCCCAGAGCCTACCACACAGGGGCGAGCGCTAGACTCAAGGCCAAAAGTGAGGTGATGTCGAGGGATATCCTTTGAAGAAGAAAGTCAGTTAGGAAGAAGAAAACAGGTAAGGTCCTAATTCTATTCGCCTTTTACGATCATACAATAGGGACAATTCTAGCGGCCTACCTACAGGGCCTCAAACACCACAGAGATATGCATTCATGTATTGCTTCCTCATGGAAAAAAAGGACTGGCAAGAACTGTTACTCTGCACTGAAAAGAATTTTTGACTTTTTGAAAATATGATTTCTATAAATAAAATAAAATTGTCTCTAAAACGAAATCATGTCATGATGACACACGTCAAATGTGGTAGGCTGACAGTTTAGATAGCCCATATGTAAAAGTCTGATATAGTTAATAATTCCCTACCTAAAAATACACACGTCGTCAAAACTGACTCCGACCTCAGAATCGTGATTTAATTAATTTAATGTTTCATTTTCTATTTTTGACATGGAAAATTACGGAAATTTTCTGGAATGTATTTAATGATATCATTTCTTTTGTTGTTATAAACAATAATAATAGATTAAATTTAAACAGTGTTGCATAATTAGACTTCCGCCTTCTAGTTTTGCTATACGGCCCTGTTCACTAAATATAATAATTGCATCTATAAAAGTTTATTGTAATAAATAAATCTTGTCAGACAAAACATAACAGCAGTTTTATCAGAATTGGAGCCCTAATAACAAGTGTTTGGGCCTTTCCGACCTAACACACTTCATACCCTATAAAAATTAGTAATACAGAATAAAAACAAACAAACTAAAACTCTATCTGGTGGCAAATAGATATAAAATTTACTATGCAATTATGATTAGGATGATAAGGTATCTATAGTGATCTATACTAAGAAATTTTATTGACATTATTAGCGTAAGCATAGCAGGATATGAATTTGTAAAATAGTATTATTCATTTAAGAATATATTTCAATTTACACATTGCACGCAAAATCATTATCCACGGAAGGATATAGCGTTTATGGAGTTTTAAACTAGCTGACATGATCACACTAGGTTTAAAGAACAAGACAACTTATCGTAAGAATATTTAAATTGTGTATTTGTGTTTATATTTTATAACATAAGGAGTAATCATAGAAACTGAATTAAAGCAATCTGTAGGTTGAGCTGACTGTCGTTTGGTGATAATATACGCTCTAAATAACGTAAGAGAACTATAGATTGGAAAAATTGACAGTAACAAACGTTTTTTTTTTTTTCTTAATTACATTCAGGTATATTCATACCAATGTAACCGGTATCACTTGTAATTTGAAAATGATCAATTATAACACTTCTTCAAAATTAGATTAGCGTCCTGATGACAGAAATGTTAATGTAAGGACGGCATCCCTTGTACATCGTGTGTTGCGTTTATGAAATGCGTGTTAACGTCATCTTAAACCATCAAAATCAGCCAAAAACCAAAACTTAATACCGATTTCGCCGGCATCCATCTTTGATGACAGTAATATATATTACTGTAACCAGTGTTTGCACAGTGAATATTCACGTATTTTAGTCAAATCTGTCTTACTGGCCCTTTATTAATAAGACCACTTTGACATGATCTCAATTTCAAAACAATCTGTCCTGTGTATAATATAGAGATCACTTGACTTTTAAGGCCGTGTTATCTTGATTCCTTAGGGTGGAGGATGGGGGTATAGGGACCGCAGAATCAAACCAATAATAGATTCCCGGAAATCTCCTTGTGGGCACAAGATTTCATAGAGAGTTGAATGTTTCGGAACCTGCTGATTTTGTATTCAAATGTGTAGATGTAAATATATAAATATAAACTCTAATTCGCCAAGACAGTGGCAAACGTTAACATTGTCGTCTATGGGAAATCAATTGGTTCTGCGGTCTCTATAGACGGTTTTGTACATGTGCATGTATTAAGAAACTAGTTCTGTAAAAATACTTAATCAAAACTAGGTCGATCGGATAACACACAATTTACATAAAGATACCATGCAACAATATTGATTAGTAAGCAATCGGAGTAAAGTTTGAGACATCTCGGTACATAGAATTAGTCATACTCACCTGAAATGGTCCCGATTAAGTGTTGTTATTTTTCGGGTCGATCTGAAATCAAAGTTGGCCGCCAGAGCCGCCATCTTGACAACACATTTTGAACTTCTCAAATTCTACCGGTGCGATTTGACTGAAACTTACCTGAAATGATCTTGACATGATCTCGACAAAGTATTGTTACATTTTGGGCGTATCACAAACTGATAATGGCTACCATGACACGATATTAATATTATAGCTAGTACTTTGTCCGGGATACCAATAAAATTCGTTGAATATATTGTAAAAATATTATTGTAACAAATTTCTGTTTGTAATGATATAAACTAGAACACTTTTTGTATATGACGTTTATATCTAGAATAAATAGTAATCAACATTATTCATATTATATAAATACATACATGTATGTATTGATTTGTATGTACTCTTATTACATGTAAGTAAAGAGAGGATTATACAGGCATAAATCCCAATTCCGATTGGCTTTAGCATCAGACAAAACAATATTCTGAAATTAAAGCATAAAAAAATCTTAGATACACAATAAGAGTATTTCTAATTAAACATTATATCTTTATTTACGTGGAAACATAAGATAATATTTTAGAAATTCTAATGTTTCATTATAACTACCCATGCCAGATAAAATGATACACTATAATTTCAAATGTCATGAATTTCAACACTCTGTGAGGAAGGCTGTAGGTTCTGTCCCCTGGCCGAGACATACCAAAGTCTATAAAAGTGGTAGTTTCTGCCACTGCTTAGCGCTCAGCAAACAGGGACAGAGACGACTGGTTCGCCCGTTGTCAGTATAATGCGACCAGGTGGGGTGTGTTGCTTGGTGTGTTCGGCGGCATGTTTCAGTGATATAGCACTATAAAAAGGGCAACAGTTCTATTATACAAGAAGACACAACACGAACATGCTGCAGTCTCCCAAAACCCACACCTCGCACTTCAAACACGCTACACACTGCAAATTTGGGAAGCCGTCCTTACATGACCCTTGCTGTTAATAGGACGTAAAAATAAGAAAACAAAAAAACTTTGTCATTTTCTCTATTTTTGTAATTTTCTTCCGAATTGATAACATAAACGTTAATTAAACCAGAGGCTACTCCACAATATCTTTCGATAGGTTAAGTATATCATTCTACAAGAAGACACATCACAAACATACCGCAGTTTCCCAACACGTACTTTACACACGCTACACACTGCATACATGGGAGACCGTCCTTGCATGACCATGGCTTTTAATAGGACGTTAAAATATCAAGCAAACAAATCACTCCTGTAGACAAGCGGAAGAATTATGTATGTGCATATATGTATAAACAGCTACCGGTACTGTTTTCAGTACAAATCGTACGATTGAGGAATAGTTATCAGAAATTATTTATCGTCTGAACACATGTATGTAATTATGTACTACCGGATCTTTTCGGTCAATTGTCTTATGCATTGCTGTACGATGTACAATTTTACACATTGCGATGACGACAATTGTAAGAGTCGTTAGCCTAGCCCTTACAGCACATAGACATAAGCTATGTCCCTCGTCATGACCTTCAAAATCCGAAAATGTCCTATCTCAATAGGATATGGTTACAGCATTCGTGAACTTAAGTAATTTTGAAAAGATATATCTGATCAAAATAGACATCATGTGATCGTAATATTGTACAAAGTTTCTGTTAATACACGTAGCATGTGGTTTAACTTCATGAATTATGCAGGGTTGTGTAATAATGTACTATGAAAGTTTTACATATAGATAATCGAAACGACTTATGATAGTCTCCAATATCTTTTTCATGAGACGAAACATGTATTTTATTGATAAATTTGCAGGAAACCCGCCAACATCTAGTGTTTTACAAAAGTCTGTCCGAGCCAAACGATATATTTCAATTTTCTTATGGATAGTATTAACACTCTGCCATTATCAAATGAATATTGTAAAATCAATCAAAATGTTGTGATCCAGTATTTAGGAAAAATAAGTTTATTGATTGAAGACAAACATGCCAATTATGGCTTGAATAAAGGTTCAGGTCCATTTCTACTCATTCTCCTTCCTACATCTATTTCCATAATTTTTTCTGACGTCATTAACGTTGAAGCGTTGGATTGGACGATTGTTCCCGAATTTACTTAACGGTGGATTCCCTGCTTCCCAGGTTTGAAGTCTTTTCAACACTTTGTAGTTCTGTAAAGATATTTTGAGATCAGTCTCCATATGTGCTGTAATTTTCATAGTCGCTAATCAAGAAGAGCATTTAATATTTTTTTCATTGTTAAAAAAGTTTTTGATAATTACAATGCATAGGTTTTAATGTTCAAGAACATATAAGAGCTGAAAGTGGGTTTTAGCAGTAATGCTAAAATCATTATTTCTGCATCTACACTGCAGTAATATGAGTGCATACGGTCCGACCATGCAGCTAAGTTGTTGTTTACCATTTTATTTCACATTTTTAGTGTTATCGGTAATTGTAAAGGGATTTCTGCAATTATGTTTCAATCTAATCATTCATTTAGCATAGAAAATAGGAATTTTACGATGTATGATTTTTTTTGATGTAACTAATGTTTATATAATGCATCTTGTATGTTCCACGAAAAGCCTTGTAGAAAAAAGATCATTGCAAATGGACGATCTGTTTTAAAATTTGTTCCCTATAAGGGTCATGGCGACCGTCTTGAATTTCCCTACAAAACATTGAAAGTCATATTGCACACATCAACATATATTGTACTATCAGCTTTTACCTCGTGTAATTTAAAAACAGAAGGCCTATTTTTAGAAACTCTATTGAAATTAATTATTGAAGGATAGCCTGACAGACGTGGTCCTAATAGCCATGTTTTCATTCTCAATTAAATATTAGGATTGCAATCTCATGTATTAATAGAACAATGCTTGACGCTTATGCGGATAATGTCGATCAAGTACTCGGAATCGATATCCTTAATACAATTGTTTATGGCACTAAAGTATATCATCACCATGTGCAGAAAAGTAAATACAGCATTGTATTACCTTCTTGCAGATTGTGGTCGCATTTTTAAACACAAACCAGAGGACATCGGGAACACATACAGGGGTTGTTTTAGAGCCAATATAAGTGTAGAATTTCCCATCGTCTGGTAACATTTTACTTGGCTTCACATGTGCCGCTGAAAACACAAAACATATCTTTTGTTATGTGAAACATGTATTGTTTAGTCATTAATTGACATTTGCTTTGATCAGAGGTTTTGGTGAATGTCTCAAACAATAATTTCTTATCCTTATCTTTTCAATTTTATAGACGTATTAGGTTAAAATGTGTAAGTGTATAACATTTTTCATTGCAGATAACACACAACCTCTTTTGAATCTTTAGTTATCAAATGCACATATATTCATGTATCAATATGCAATTTCTTCATGGCTAAACGTGGTGTTTTATCTTTGAACCTTTACATTTTGCTATGATTAAGTGAATCTAAGGTAGTTTTAGTTAAGTAATACCTGTATACATCAACGGGAGCCTGTTTACTGACACCAAGTTAGTCCGCGCAGAAAGATACACAATGGTTTAATAACAATAAACCAGTTCAATTATTAAAATTATAAAAAGAAATATTTAAAACGTCTTCATTATTAAATAGACACTGAATAGTTATTGATAATAGTGTCACATTATGTATAGGAACTATTTTTATTACAGTGGCCTTGGCTGTTCCGGTTAAGTGGTTGAAATGAGAAATTTAAATGTTCAAATGACCAATATTTTTTACTTACTTCATAGAAATTAAAATTAAATATAACAATTAAAAAATTGTTCGATTGCAAGTATTGGAGATAAAAATGAACCTTGGATAGTCATCGAATGACGAGTGGTGTTTATTGATAGTTGTAATCTTGTCCATTGTATAATGCCTTTTCAGAGACGAATGCCAATCAAGGACACTGCCACCCCTCACTAATTAGGAACAACTTGGAATATTTTGAAACAAATGGATATAGCTGATGTCACCAATAATCTAGCGCCTTTAATATTAAATGGTTAACAGAAGCAGAAACTCAGGTTTAAAAGTACATCGTGCTTATGCTATGGACAAAATCATTATGTTCTTACAGGACTAAGTGATCTGGGTTCCATTCACTGATCGAAACACAGCGGTCTAAAAAGTGTTAGTTTCTGCTACTACTTCGCTATCAGCACAAAAACATTAGTATAACAAGTTCGTTTAGTGTGGTGACCGGATGAGATGTTCTCGCTCTGCGTCAGTGATATATCGCTTATACTAGCTGATTTTGTTTCATAACTGCATGGTAACATTGAACTTTGAACTTGCGTATGGAAATGTTCTGTGCAACGTAAAGGTGCTACTTTAAAAAAAAAATTTAAAAAACCATATGGTTTTGTTTACATTTTGACGCAACATTACGTGTATATTGTTGTTTTTCATAGAGTTTTGGAAAAATGTAAACAATATATACATGTTTTATATTTATAAATGATATAATTATTTTTTTAAATTAATAATTGTATAAAGGAACGAAAAAACATCCCGACCGTGGCGACGTGCAGTGCTTTTACATTTGTTAAAAATGATGGGTGTCAAATGTAAACATTACCTTTATGTCTGTGTTCGTCCTGCGATCGAGTCTTTGTTATTTGAGAATTTAATCATGTGTATTATACAAGAGGCCCAGGGGCCTTAACGGTCATCTGACTATTAGCACAATACAACGTAGTCGTTTAAAGATTTTAGCATATTTGACCACTGTGACCATGAATGAAGGTCAAGGTCATTCATTTGAACAAAATTGGTAGCCCTTCATCTCAGCATGCTGCAGGCCCAATATGAGTATTTAGGACATTCCGGTTCTTGATTAACGTCCTATTAACAGCTATGGTCATGTAAGGACGGCCTCCCATGTATGCGGTGTGTTGCGTGTATGTTGTGCGAGGTGAGTGTACTGGAAGACTGCGGTATGTTCGTGTTGTGTCTTCTTGTATAGTGGAACTGCAGGCCCAATATGAGTATTTAGGACATTCCGGTTCTTGAGAAAAAGTCGTTTTAAGATTTTGGCCTATTTGACCCCTGTGACCTTGAATGAAGGTCAAGGTCATTTATTTGAACAATGTTGGTAGCCCTTCATCCAAGCATGCTGCTGGCTCAATATGAGCATCCTGGGCCTTTTGATTCTTGAGAAGAATTTGTTTAAAGATTTAAGCCTATTTGACCCCTGTGACCTTCAATGCAGATCAAGGTCTTCATTTGAACAAACTTGATAGCCCTTTATCAAAGCATGTCACAGGTCCAATATCAGGTCTCTAGGTCTCCTAGGTATTCTCAAGAAGTTGTTTAAAGGATTTTTAGCCTCTTTGACCCCTGTGACCTTGAATGAAGATCAAGGTAATTTATTTGAACAAACTTGATAGCCCTTTATCAAAGCATGTCACAGGTCCAATATCAGGTCTCTAGGTCTCCTAGGTATTCTCAAGAAGTTGTTTAAAGGATTTTTAGCCTCTTTGACCCCTGTGACCTTGAATGAAGATCAAGGTAATTTATTTGAACAAACTTGGTAGCACTTTATCCCAGCATGCTGCAGGCCCAATATGAGTATCCTGGGCCTTTCGGTTCTAGAGAAGAAGTTGTTTAAATAGTTTAGCCTATTTGACCCCTGTGACCTTGAATGAAGATCAAGGTCATTCATTTGAACAACTTGGTAGCCCTTCTTCCCAGCATGCTGCAAGCCCAATATCAGTACCCTGGGCTTTCTGGTTCACGAGAAGAAGTTGTTTAAAAAATTTCAGCCTTTTTGACCCCTGTGACCTTGAATGAAGATCAAGGTCATTCATTTGAACAAACCTAATAGCCCTTTATTCAACTATGTTACAAGCCAAATATCAGGTCTCTAGGCCTCTTAGTTATTCACAAGAAGATGTTTAAAGGATTTTTAGCCTATTTGACCCCTGTGACCTTAAATAAAGGTCAAGGTCATTAACTTGAACAAACTTGGTAGCCCTTTATCCCAGCATGCTACAGGTCAAATATCAGTACCCTAGGCCTTCTGGGTCTTGGGAAGAAGTCGTTTAAAGATTTTAGCCTTTTTGCCCTCTGTGACCTTGAATGAAGGTCAGGGTCATTCATTTTAACAAACTTTGTAGCCCTTCATTCCAGCATACTACAGGCCAAATATCAGTACCCTGGGCCTTTTGGGTATTGAGAAGAAGTCGTTTGAATGAAAAGTTTACGCATGGCGGATGGCGCACGACGACGGAAGGTGCATGATGACAATAGGTCAGATGACCTAAAAACATGCACAGCTAGTAATCCACGTGTTGACAGTTATGCGTCACCACATATCCATCGAACACAAGTGAAATTGTTTCATCTATCGATGGCGATGGATCTAAGCGTAGATTATATAATCACATGGCTCCCAAGGATGTAAAATCGTCAAGTCAGACGACATCTCAAACACATTTAGCTACTTGAACATCGGTGTTTTGACAATTTCGGCAAACTCCAGTTTGTAAGCGTGCGTCAGCTTCGCCTCGCTGCACAATAACGGTCACCGAGTTCACACAAGTGGCCGAGTAAAAATTCTTCATGTTATTACGCTATTTATTATTCTTTAGCAAAATTGAATATATATTTAAAGTTCTGATGTGATTAAATAAAATTATCTCTGAAATTTACTAAAATATTGAACTTTTTGTCGTCGCTGATGAATAATTCTACCTATGTGAAGAGTCATCATTCGCTGTTCAATTCAGTAAGCTCCTCCCACTTTTGACCGACTTTTATTAAATAATTACGTCACATTCAAATGACGATTTTATTGCATAAAATACAAATATAAAAATCATGTGAGTGTAAATATATGGATTGGATTTCGCTTTTATGTTAACTAGTGTTTTCCCAATGATCGATTATAATCGATGTGTTATCGAAATGACAACTGATTTTAAATAATCGATTATGATAAATGAACATCGATGATCGGTATCAAAACAGGATGTGGTAATTCAACTTTCATTTTCCCTTAGAGAGTACAGAGTTTATGCCATTTTTCTCTTTGGCAATGACTTCTTACCAAACCTGCTGTTAAAACAAATATGATAACAAAATAAACATTATAGGCCTAATTGATTCACCAATCAAGATTGTTACCTTGACTTTAGTCAATTTGATAATAAATAAGGATACCAACTTACGCAGAATACAGCAAGTATGAAAATAAATGCCTTATTGTCGGCCATCAATATTGAATTTTAAAAGTCAACGTTATCAAAATTTGAATATTGACTTTGAAGATTATTATATTTTCCCTTTTTGTCAAGAATTTTGTTAATAGTTCCTTTATCGGGTAACATCATAAGCAACTGAAAGCATGAAAATGTTTTAAAAAACAAACAAAAAAACTAAAAAGACTTTTAAGGGTATGTCCAAATATGAAATTTTGATAAGTGATATAAATAAAATTACGTAACAAAAGAATAACAGATTAATAATCGAAAATCGATCGGTTGATGCCAATCGATTTCATCTAATCATCGATGATGAAATCTTAACCCATTCCCAACACTAATGTTAACCATGCTTGTATGGAGCAATTCCTCTAAGAATATATTCTAAATAGGGGCGCTAGCGCGCCCCATAGAATATATTCTTAGAGGAATTGCTCCTTACAAGCATGGTTAACATAAAAGCGAAATCCAATCCCTATATAAAAAGCGTGAAGTTCCACTATTATAACACGAACATACTTCAGTCTCCCAAATACACACGCACAAGTAGTGAATCGCATTCACTAAGAGACGTTTCTTATATGACCTTGGCTGTCAATTAGACGTAAATATAAAACAAGAGGCCCAAAGCGCCAGTATCGCTCACCTGGTTATTGCAATGCCAATTGTTTTTAATACAGGATCATTGTTTTTTCTAAAGTAATATATTTACCTCTAATTTCCCTATTGAGACCCACTTGTTCTGCTCTAGGGGGTCAGAGCCAATATTGATATAAATCATGTTACCCTTCCAAAGAGGATATTCTTGGCATTTGGTTACAATCTAAAACATATTAGCGATATATTTCCACTATGGGGCCCTGCCTCTCCTGCAGCCGGGGGTCAGAGCCAGAATTTTATACAAACTACGTTCCTCGACCAACAATGATGTTCCTGTTCAAATTTGGTTACATTCATGCACCACTCTATGACTAGTAGCGATTTAAAGGATTAACGACTATTTCCCTGCCCCTCCAGCCCCCGGCGTCGGAGTTAAATTGTATAACAAACTAAGATCCCCTTCCTCCAATGAGGTTTCTGGCCAAATTTGCTTACATTCTACGCAGAACTCTTATGACTAGTAGCGATTTAAAGCAGTTACCTCTATTTCTCCTATTCGGCCCCGCCCCTCCTGCCCGCGTGGGTCAAAGCCAGGTGAGCTAAAAATAACTTACCTGTCTTATCTCGATAGTTTGGGATCTTGGTGACATATTTTGAAATCAGCTTATCAGCATAACTCCCACAGCGCTCAACAACCTATAGATAGAACAAACAATTAAACAAATAACAAGCAATACAAATATCCAGCTTAACGAAACAGATTAATTATTAGTTGTTTTTAACGTTTTCCATAAGGATATGGAAAGTCGTCAAACTTTAGTTACATATGAATAAGCAAAGGTTGATATAGCCATGGTCACTAATACCGTATGTTTTCGCCATAACGTCGAAATTTAAACTGGCAAATATTAGCTGAGTAGGAGTATGCTTATAGAAGTTGATAATCACATAATAGGTATACGTTGTCGATCTACCCGTGGCCAATTTGACAACAAATAAGGCTTTCGTAAACGTTTTCTTCTAAAAATATAACAAAACATGAAGGTTCATCCTTTACCAATATAGACATCGGCCATATGAATTAAAGAAATATATAATTGCCCATAATATTTTACGTTATACATGTACATTGTAATTATTCTGTCGATACAATGGTCAGTGTCAATCACGTCTCTGTTACAAAATATCAACGTTAGTAAATAAGATACATAAAATATGCACTATACCAGGGAAAGAATCAGAATATTCGACAGTCTTAATTTAAACCCTTGTTATTCGAAGGCGAAACTATGTAGTTACGAAAATTGCATATTCTATTTCCGGCTAGAAATTGCGAAATTTGCGAGTGGCGAAAATAACCAATTAAAGAGTACATGTATGATATGTTATAGGTTGTAATTAAATAAAACGATTGGATGATTATTCTTTTTTTTATTTTAACACTAAATTCGACTTTCTGATTGACCGATTTTTATTTTCATACTTCTTTAAAAAAAATATGGAACTTAACTCCGACATTATCATGACACCGCAATAGAGAAATTGGCGTTGAATATTGATTTGGAAAAAAAATCCATTTGAACATCAGGTAGTCTGAGCAATTAATTCTAAGCATTAATGACAATAGTTTTTTTTACCTTAATCGGGTATTAAAATGAATTTTGTTTGCAAATATTTGTGAGAACCCGTTTAAATAAAATAGTTAATAAAGATAACGACGTAAAAGAAGAATAAAATAAACCCAATAAGCTTACGTTAAAAAACACTCCAATAGCGAGTAATGTCCCTTTGTGATCGCCATGTTCAATTTCCTCTTTTTCGTTTTCGTCTTCGTGTTGGTCATCTCCATCCTCATTTTCGTTTGTGCAACCGTCAAGTTTTTCATGTACCAGGTGGATCTAATGGTAAGGATACGGAGGGACATATTGTTCATTATACATTTGCGCTGCATATCTTACCACTGTAAAACTAAACATTGACGAAACCGAAGCTAATGCTAGCTTTACATGAATACTATATGGTTAAAGTTATATGTGCCGTATTTTTCATACTCACGAATCAAAATGAGCTTTTAATATGTTATTCATCACCAAAAATTACCAACTTTTTGAAAATTACAGTGCTTTCAATGCATAGGTTTTAATTTTACATGTGCAAATAAGAGCTGAAAATGATTTTTGGCAGCACTGCCAAAAATCATTTCTTTACATCAATAGTGAAGTGAAATGAGTACATACGGTGAGACCATGAAGCCAAATTGTGGTCTACAATTTCATTACACATTTTTACAATGTTTTTAGCTCACATTAGACGAAGTCACAAGTGACCAATTCTAATCGCCTTTTGTCCGTCGTCGTCCGTCGTATGTCTGTAAACAATTTACATTTTCGACTTCTTCTCCAAAACTGCTGAAGCAATTTCAATGAAATTTTGCACAAACCTTCTAAGGTATAAGGCCAATCAAAATTGTGAATTATATGGTCCCCACCCCCTAGGGGGCTGCAGGAGGGGCCAAAAGGGGTAAAATTTCAAAAATCTTCTTCTCTACTCACAGATGTGGTAGAATCAAATACTCTTCATAGATAGAAAGGTCCTAAGGTCCTTTACAAAAGTTGTGAATTATATGACCCTGGGGTCTCTAGTTTCCCCACATTTGTGAGCATTATTTGGTCATTTGTAATAGGAAATGAGTCAAATGTTGTCAGAACTGTCAGTATGAGATGGCCATTAAATCCTATTAACAAATTTTCTATGACTGACCCCCAGGGGCCTTAGGGGCGGGGTCAAAAGGCGTTAAATAGGCTAAAACTTCAAAAATCTTCTTCTAAAATTCTGGAAATGGTAGAATCAAATTCTTTTCATAGATAGAAAGGTCTTAAGGTCCTTTACAAAAATTGTGAATTATATGACCCTGGGATCTTGCGTTTCCCCCTGGGGAGGGGGTCAAGTTTACTAGAGTTTATATAGGGAAAACACATTTATGAGCATTTTCTGCTCAATTTTCATTGGAAACGAGTCAAACTTGGTTAGAATCATAAGCCTGAGATAGCATTTTAACATCATATCCATATTGGTCGTGGCCGGCCCCCTTGGGGCAGAGGGGCAGGGCCAAAAAATGTCAAATAGGCTAAAACTTCAAAAATATTCTTCTAAAATTCTGAAATGGTATAATCAAATACACTTTATAGATGAAAATGTCTTAAAGTGTGTTTATAAAAATTGTGAATTATATGACCCTGGGGTCTCATGTTTCCCCTTCGGGAGGGGTTCAAGTTTACTATAGTTTATATAGGAAAAACACATTAATGAGCATTTTTTGCTCAAGTTTCATAGGAAATGAGTCAAACTTGGTTATACGTATTAGCCTGAGATAGCATTTCAATATCATATCAATATTGGTCCTGGTCGACCCCCTGTGGGTAGAGGGGTGGGGCTAAAAAAGGGTCAAATAGGCTAAAACCTCAAAAATATTCTTCTAAAATTCTGAAATGGTATAATCAAATAATTATAGATGGAAAGGTCTGAAGGTGTTTTATAAAAATTGTGAATTATATGACCCTGGGGTCTCAATTTTCATAGGAAATGAGTCAAACTTGATTAGAATTATTAGCCTAAGATATAGCATTTTAACATCCATATCAGTCCTCGATGACTCCCTTGGGGACCAGAGGGGCAGGACCAAACAGGGTCAAAATGATTAAATTTCCAAAAATACTTCACAGTTTTAATGGAAGCAAATACTCTTCATAGTCTAAAATGTCAAATTATAAATCACAGACCAACTTCAAGGCCCAGCATATAGTGTTTATATGTCTTTGTTTCATTATTTGTTTCATTATATATTCTAACTCAGGTGACCGTTAAGGCCCATGGGCCTCTTGTTAGTAATTATAAAGAGACTTCTGCAGGTATGTTTTCATTTAAACATATTTAAGGAATACAAACAACAATTTTTCAGTACAAGATTTCTGTGTTATAACTAATGTTTTTAAGTCATCTGAAGCCATTTAAATGGTTTTTACAGCTTTATTCATCAAACCTTATGGTTTTTAATAAATTAATGTTTAAAAAATAGCATGTCAAAATTATCGCCCAGTTACGGCACATATAACTTTAACAAATGTAAACAAACTTCATTACACAGCATGGTTACATCACAATATTTCGTGTTCTAATTATAGTGTCGTATACAGTAAAAAATATCATTCACCTCTCCTTTGTAACCTTTGCCATTGATAGTGTGTTCCGAGCCGTATGACGACCCTTTTCGTCCAATGTGAAAATGCAATTCTTTAAAAACATAACCACAATGTTCGCCGTCCTCCTGGTCATGTCCTTTCAAAACTAGGATGTTGTTCAAGCTGTTTTCATTAACAGCAAAGTTAGCCGTGCGACCTGTTCAAAGTATCAAATCATTATCAATGGCATCACATGTCGGACTAATAATTGTTTCAACTTACTATATTACGAAAAATGTATATTACACTAGAATGATAAGAGAAATATTATTAAATGGTATCTATTGACATGAGAGGAGGAAATGTAAAGGCCAAACAGGTGTTCGCTTCAGAGACCTCTGAACACAGCCTGATGTTCTATTATGCCACGGGCTAGGAGGGTCCCACATGCACCCATCCCCCAAACCTCGGTGAAATTCGAGATGGCGGCCATTTTGTTGACGTCATAACCGGAAGTTCATCCTAACTTATGCAATGTTAACATTTTGATTTTTGATCAGTGAGTCATAAGGTTTCAGAAAAATATTGGTTCGGAGGTTTGGGGGGATGTGCATGTGGGACCCTCTTAGCCCATGGCCTATATGAATTGGGCTGTCAGTGGTGATCCATCCAGTCTTATCCTTCACCGAAACACCGAATGCTGCAAAAAAGCATGTGGGCCAGTTGTCTTGCTTTAAATCAACAGTTTATTTTGATTTATCTCAATCAGTTAGATATAATCTCCATAATTAATAATTTCACAGCTAATTGAAATATAATTGCGAATACAATGAAATTACCGTTGTTTTCGAAAACTCCATCAACTTTGTCCGAGTGTCTGTAGAAGATACGACTGTAATCACTACATTTTAGATGATGTTTGTTGATATCGATCGGACTTTGCTTATTACTTTTACAGGACGGGTACTTTTCGTGCCACTTTGCAGGTCCTATGGTGAAATAAACACTTTACATAAACAATCTATTTTAGATAAGTAGAAGAAGGCAAAGTTGCCGTAACATGTTATGATTTCTAAGCTCATATTGCAGTGGTCGGAGTGCACATACAATTTTTAAAATTCAATTAATTGCATTAAGATTAAAATAGCTTTGAACAATATACATGTATCATCAAATATCAAAACATTGATCATGATAAAAATGTTATATTCAGACAAGTAAAATGTGACTTGATCACATCAGCAAATGTAATTGATTGCAATGGATGGGATATTAGAAAAAAACTCATAATAAGATCAGAAAATGAAGTATGATTGTAATAGAATGAGAGTGTGTAGAACGAGAGGAAGAAAATGATGTTAATTAAGGATGTATTCTTTTGAGGTTTCAGTCCCGGTGAAGTATCGTTTCGACATAGATCAAAGACGTTATTAGATTTTCAAATAAAACCTATCAATATCTATAGCAAGTTATCACTAGAAAATTTTGTCAAAAAATGCCATTTCTATTTTTAGCAGATATTTTATACGGGGATTTTAAGTAATTGCCCATTTGGCGGCCATTTTGAAATTGTGTCCTTTTTCGCTTTGAGTAAAGCCACAGTTTAACCATTTTTTACTGAAATTGTTTTAACTCAAATCATCACTGCGCCAGTATTTTTAGCTGCATCAAGCTAATTTTTGCTATAAATCTTTACTGGGATTGTTTGTTTGTTTGTTTAATTAATTAACGTCCTATTAACAGCTATGGTCATGTAAGGACGGCCTCCCATGTATGCGGTGTGTTGCGTGTATGTTGTGCGAGGTGCGTGCTTTGGGAGACTGCGGTATATTCATGTAGTGTCTTCTTGTATAGTGGAACTGTTGCCCTTTTTATAGTGCTATATCACTGAAGCATGCCGCCGAAGACACCAAGCAACACACCCCACCCGGTCACATTATACTGACAACGGGCCAACCAGTCGTCCCACTCCCGTTATGCTGAGCGCTAAGCAGGAGCAGAAACTACCACTTTTATAGACTTTGGTGTGTCTCGGCCAGGGGACAGAACCCAGAGCCTTCCTCACAGGGGCGAGCCCTCAACTCAAGGCCAAAAGTGAGGCGGTGCCAAGGGAGGCATTAGGAAAGATAAAGTCAGTTAGGAAGAAGAGAAAAGATAAGATCCTAAATTTAGTCGCCTTTTACGATCATGCAATAGGGGCAGCAGGTACAATTCTAATGCCCTACCTGCAGGGCTACTGGGATCGTGGTAATTAAACTATTGTGCATCAATGTGTGAAATGATAAATTTTTGTTACTTTATTTTTACATTTACTGGTAATTTGAGCACTGGCATTTTTACTCTAAAATACTGAAAAACAAGAGGCCCATGGGCCTTAACGGTCATCTGACTCGTGGCACAAAACAACAAAGTTACAGTATAAAGTATTGGTTAACGATTATTATAAACAATACAAGGAACTCCTTAGTTGAGTATGTAAGTTTCTGAAATAGGTAAATGTCATTTGTTGAACAAACTTGGTAGCCCTTCATCCATATATGGTTGTAACCCATTCAAGGATTAATATAAGGAGGAGTCAGATTTTAAAGCCAAATTTCAGCAAAGCTCCCATTTTGGACCTCCATCATACTATCCCCATGGGTCTTACCTCGGTCTATCATAAAATATGATTGTCTTTACCAAAAGTTTCCCCTTCTGAATCAATTAAAACCCCTATAGACCAATTTTCATTGAGATCGGAGACTGAAAACAGTAAGTGGGCCAGCGGCCATCTTGGAATACCAAAATCTTTACGAAAATGTTTGCATGTTGTTCGGCATTAACTAAAACCCCTATAGACCAATTTTCATTGAGATCGGAGACCGAAATCTGACCACAGGAAGTGGGCCAGCTAAAATTTTAGAAAATTTGCCTTTTTGGGGCCCCACCCCTCAGACCCTAGGGGTCGGATCAGACTTATTTATATAAAATATAATTGTGTTTCCTCAATGACGTTTCACATCAAATATGGATAAAATTCATCCAAGGATGAAGAAGAAGTAGGATTTTAAAGCTAAAACTAAGAAAATTTCCCCATTCGGGGCCCCACCCCTCAGACCCTAGGTGTCGGATCAGACTTATTTATATAAAATATAATTGTGTTTCCTCAATGATGTTTCACATCAAATATGGATAAAATTCATCCAAGGATGAAGAAGAAGTAGGATTTTAAAGCTAAAACTAAGAAAATTTCCCCATTCGGGGCCCCACCCCTTAGCCCGTAGGGGTCGGACCAGGCTCTTTTATAATATGATTGCCCTTCTCCAATGATGTTTCACATCAAATATGGATGAAATCCATCCAAGGATGAAGGAGGAGTAGGATTTTAAAGCTAAAATTAAGAAAATTTGCCCTTTGGAGCCCCACCACTCAGCTCCTAGTGGTCGGACCATCTTCATTTACATTAAATACGATTGTCCATCCCAAATGTTGTTTCACACCAAATATGGATGAAATCAATTGAAGGATGAAGGAGGAGTAGGATTTTAAAGCTAACATTAAGAAAATTTGCCCTTTTTGGGCCCCACCCCTCAGACCCTAGGGGTCGGATCAGACTTATTTATATAAAATATAATTGTGTTTCCTCAATGATGTTTCACATCAAATATGGATAAAATTCATCCAAGGATGAAGAAGAAGTAGGATTTTAAAGCTAAAATTAAGAAAATTTCCCCATTCGGGGCCCCACCCCTTAGCCCGTAGGGGTCGGACCAGGCTCTTTTATGATATGATTGCCCTTCTCCAATGATGTTTCACATCAAATATGGATGAGATCCATTGAAGGATGAAGGAGGAGTAGGATTTTAAAGCTAACATTAAGAAAATTTGCCCTTTTGGGGCCCAACTCCTCAGCCCCTAGGCGCCGGACCAGGCTCATTTATATAAAAAATCATTCTTCGTCCCCATAATGTTTCACACAAATATAGATGAAATCCAACCAAGGATGAAGGAGTAGGATTTGAAAGCTAAAATTAAGAAAATTTTGGGCCCTTTTGGGGCCCCCCCCCCCTCAGCTCCTAGGGGTCGGTTTGTTTGTTTGTTTGATTAATTTATTATTGTCCTATTAACAGCTATGGTCATGTAAGGACGGCCTCCCATGTATGCGATGTGTTGTGAGAGGTGCGTGTTTTGGGAGACTGCGGTATATTTATGCTGTGTCCTCTTGTATAGCGGAACTATTGCCCTTTTTATAGTGCTATAACACTGAAGCATGCCGCTGAAGACACCAAGCAACACACTCCACCCGGTCACATTATACTGACAACGGGCGAATCACTCGTCCCACTCCCGTTATACTGAGCGCTAAGTAGGAGCAGGAACTACCACTTTTATAGACTTGTGTCTCGGCCAGGGAACAGAACCCAGAGCCTTCTTCACAGGGGCGAGCGCTCAACCAAAGGCCAAAAGTGAGGTGATGTCAAGGGAGACGTTAGGAAGAATTAAAGGAATTAAGGGAAAAAAAAAGAAAAGATAAGATCCTAAATTTAGTCGCCTTTTACGATCAAGCAATAGGGGCAGAACTAGGGACCAATGGTAGCCTCCATGTGAAGTTTGAACAAAATCCCTTCAGTAGTTCTCAAGAAATATTGATAACAAACTTCAACTGCCAAAATCAAAGATGTCTTATTTTTCTGATCAGCCTCAAAATCTGTATTGCACAGATATGGACCAAGGGGACCCTCCATGTGAAGTTTGAACAAAATCCCTGCCGCAGTTTTTAAGAAATAGTGATAACAAGCATTGTTTACGGACGGACGACGGACGACGGACCACGGACGCAGGGCGATTTGAATAGCCCACCATCTGATGATGATGGGCTAAAAAATCAAAATGATTTGGAAAGCAGGAGTATCCAACTTTAACTTATTTGAGTACAAATGTACATATTACATCATCATTATGAAATGATGACATCATCGATGATGTCACATTTTGGTGACTTTCCAGCACCATGAAGATTCAGGCTGAAGTTATTTAACTCTACAATGCGGTCGGTGTTTCCCCTACTTTAGTAAATGAAATGCTTTGAAAATGTCATCCAGGTTTGCAGTCCATCAGTAGGATGCAGATTAACAGAATTGTGAAGTGGTGAGGAATTTCAGGGACAGAATTCATCATGCCATCATGGGCGGAAACCTCGCGCCGATTTTTTAACTAAAAGTTATTGCTTTTCTGAAAAAATCGCAATATTAGCGAAATATGGCTTTCTCACTATTTTCAATATAAGTATTAAAAAAAAAATTGGGACACCCTGTATATATGAAATATTATTGGGAACATGTTTTGATTGAAAGGTGAGTATGTAACAAAATGGTGACATTGGTTATAAAAACGTTATATGCAAAACGATTTAATTTAGATATATATCATAATATTATCTTATAAAAATTACAATAAGTACTGAGTGAAAGATGAATAAGTAAGAGAATAAAGGCCATGTACAAGTTGTTGTTTATATTGAAATGTTTTATGTAATGAAATATAAAAAATGGCTTTGAACATACATTGTATTTAACATATGCATAAATAATATATCTTGATGAAAGTAACTGTCCTATCTTAACTATCTATACTGATGTTGTTCTAATCCCTTTCATAAGGTGAGATGTGATATATTTGCAACCACTTTCTTCTGAAGGAAGAACGGGAGATTATTATCACCATCAAACAAACTTCTGTAAGTCGTATTGAAATTTCACAGTAACAGCATTCGTATTACATTGTCGATCGTAACATCAAATATATAAAGTCTCGTTCTGATTAGCTACTAAAGACAAAAAATATTATTTCATAACTTTGAATGATGGTATTAACTGCATTTTAAGTAACTGAACATATGATTTAAATTATATTATCTAGAAAATACACAGGAAATTATTAATATTTTCATACTGCATAATGAGGTTGTATTTCTGTAGCGTTTGCTCTACAAATTTTAGAGGTCAGTGTTTCTGACATTAAGCACATGCTTATATCTGCGGTATATATATATAGCTCAGGTAGGACACAAAGGTTACAAGATGGTAATGTCAATGTCAATGCTAGTAAGCGGTGTACATTTTATGTTTAATATCAAATGTCACTAGTGCGGTGTTTAAAGGACAAAATGAATATAACTCTAAAATGTTTAAAATACAATTATTCGGGGAAAGGCTTTTCAGATATAATGATTTTGAATACAAAAAAAAAATTCTAAGAATTCAATCTAAAATGCTTTTTGTTTTCGGAATTCTTAAAATGAAATCTTAAAAAAATGCATAGAATTTGAAGTCCTGGAAAAAGCCATTAACTTTATTGTGTAAGCTAAACTTACCACATTCCGAACCTGGGTTGTAGCTGAAGAATCCGTCGATGTCTTGGCATTGCTCCCATTGGTCGAACCCACTCTTTCGTGATATGTGATACGAGCCTACAGTTCCTAGGAACAGCACTGCAATGTATAACAGAATAGATGTCATGATGTGGAGATGATATGAAATCGTGCCTACATCGTGAAAATAATGAATTTATATATTTTGTGAAATTAATTTATTCTTGGACACTCCCACTTTTCATGTTTTATTGACTGACAGGACACAGTTATAGAATAACCTATGCGCGCCGGAATACTTCATGAAATAGGTTTTTCACATTCGCCGGAATACTTCATGAAATAGGTTTTTCACATTCGTGAATATTACGATTTAACATGATTATTAAGTGACAACATTATCATTTTAGTTTAACAAAGAAATGACATCTTGCAAAACGAGAATTGATAGAACAGAGAATCTTCCGTGTCAAAAAATCAAATTACATTAATTGAAACCCCATATTTAATATTGTATGATATCATCGTGTTTTATTGTTTTGTCAATACATGAATTAAAATTACAAAGAGGTAGAGTCAAAAGGTGATTTGTAAGAACAAAAAAAACTAGCCATGACATTTGTTCATATTGAATTTCATATTTGTGTAATATCACATTTCAGTCATGACGTATTAATCCAAGTCGCTCTTATGGCAATATCATCAAATCTAAAAGCGAATTCTGAAACTATAGTTGAAAAAAGTTTTCGGCTGTCCTGATTATATCAACACAGAAACGACATTACGTTCGTCTTATTTCTTAAACAATTCTTAAAATTAGTCATTTGACTTGATGAATTTGCGGGACCAATGAAGATCAAATAGACATCACCAATCAATGCATACAATTACAAGCAAATTTACACTTCATAGCATTAAGAATCATACATTTAACAAAAATAAAATTCGTAAGTGAGACATTCTACAGAAATGTCTCCTTTTGCATCATAGGTTGCCGAAGAACTATATTTTCATAGGTAAATGTTTTAAGCTATTTCTTAATTAAATTGTACTTTTTAATATTGACAGTTGATATGCAAACCAAAACAAATTATGTTAATTGATTTGTAAAATACATTTGAAGATTTTATATGAAACATATGCCAAAATTGACATGACATAGGTCATTTTGCTAATATTCAACGTTCAATTTCTTTCATGAAAAAAAATAAAATCATAAGGGTTTCGCAGATGCAAAATAAATAACGGTACCAAAGGTAGGATATTTCACCAAAAGTGTATTTAAGTTGTTATTAAAGTTATGGCATTTGGAATGTGGGTCCTAAGTTCAATGTTCTGTGGAAACCAATCTGATTGAAATACAGATCCTTATAACCACTCCGTTCAATATAGGATCCGACAATATCCCATATGGGGTCACGTTCGGATGACATTTTACCACGTGTACTCCAGATCAAATACATGCCTATGTTGTACACATTTCTACGTCAATTGTTTATGCCATTTCGTCCCAGTAAGCAGACACATTGAGCATTGTTGTGCACTTTGGACGAGATGACTACGCACACGAAAATAATTCGGACAGCTTTTTCAAACTAGTTCGTCCCCAGTCAAGATTCTGGCAGTGCCAATTTGATTGGCCATTTCCAAAGGTCATCCTGACCTGACCACTAATGGGAAATTGTCAGATCCTCATATCAAACGTAGTGATAATAAGGACCTGTATTTAAATCAGATTGTGTGGAAACTAAAGATGCATTGCCTGGATTACATGCTTATCACACTTCAATTAGAAGCAACGTATAATTAATAATTATAATTAAAGATTCGTAGTTCTTGAATTTCTGATAAACCTTATAGAATGTCTTCTCAGTAACGGTTACTTCTGTTATCTCTTTCATTTTAACTGGATGGACGATGGTTATATTAGAAGTGACAAGTACATGGCGTTCACACCTGTACTTCTGGCAAATTAATTGACTATGTGTTTAAAATATATTAATCTTGTCTGTTTGTAATTTTACAGCTGTTTATGAGGCTGTATTCAAAAAGATTATTTTACCGTATAATTAGGAGGCATATGCCATATAATAGCAGTGACGCCAGGAAACAAACATGTACTAGTACTGTATGCTATGTACTTATAACAAACTGTTACCATTTCACCTTTTTATATTCTAACAGTCATTAAAAGAGAAAATACAATAACTGGAAATCCACAGCCAACAGCTTTTCGTCTTAAAACAGGAGTGGCATCAGGAGTAGGGTCTATCGGTACTGTTAGCCAAACGAGGAAAGATAATTATCTCCACATTACGTCTGTTTTTCACCTTCGTCTGTCTTGTTATTCGATCTGTGGTGAAATTTCAGCAAAATGATACAGATCCTTATAACAACTCCGTTCAATAGTGGATCTGATAACATCACATAAGGACCATGTTTGGATAACCTTTATACAATTTATCACCTGTCCTTCAAATGGAATAATTTTTTGCTACATGTATGTACCTGCTGCTCCTATTGCATGATCATAAAAGGCGACTAAATTTAAGATCTTATCTTTTATCTTCTTACATTTCTCTTGACACCTCCTCACTTTGACCTTCGTTGAGCACTCGAATTCAAGATCTAACAACTCTCCGTAATGGATCAGATCATTATGGCACTCTTCCCGAGATGTTCCGGTTTTAAAGACGATCCCCTTTGCATGCAATTGGTTATGTGTGTGAATGTCTGTTTGTTTCGAGAGACTGCGATTTATTTTTGTTGTCTCCATCTAAAAGTGATCTCTTGCCCTTTGTTGATTAAAACAGTGTATATAAGTATATTGTATAACTTCCATGAAATGAAATCTTAATGTGCTTAAATTAATTTAGAATCATAAAGTGAACATTATAATTTTAACTGTAATAACAACAATTGAATGCAAGGTAAAATCTAAATGCAGGAGTGTTTGGAATTTCAACTAAATAATGAGCCTATTTGACCTAGATTTATTACGGCCATGTAATCTTTTAAATGTATATGTATACATAAATGTCAGTAAACTAAACTCATAATATAGGTAATTATATGATCTAAGTAATTATTTAAATGCATAATACTGTATATCATAGTTAGCTTATGTGCAACGTACATTAAAATGTTCATATTTCAATTTTGGTACGTATTTTTACTTAGATGTGTTTGATTGCGAGACAATTTAAATATTATATAATATAGCCTCAACAACTGAGTTGTACGTTTTGAATTTCAAAAAATGGGTAATTAAAAATATTCTAGTTCGATACTACATTTAATATAGAAAATAGCAAAAAGAATAATGGGAAATAGAACACTTGTCAGACCACATTTGGAATATGGCGCCTGCATATCGAACCCGTACTTACAAACAAAAATAAATGAGTTAGAAAATGTACAAAGAAGAGCAACAAAACAAATACCGGGAATAAAAGATTTAACCTATGAATACAGAATGAGGATCCTGAAGTTACCTACACTAAAACACAGAAGGCTTAGAGGAGACATGATCCAAGTATATAAATTGATACATGGAGGATATGATCGGGGGCCACTCTTTGTCATTGTTAAAACGACGAAGTCGTCTAAATTAGAGAAAGTATTCATTCAAGGAGCGGATCATCAATTACTGGAACTCTCTTCCCGAAGCCGTGGTTACGTCACCATCGGTAAAAACATTTGAATCTTGCTTAGATAGGCATCGGGGGCAGCCCGAATGTTACTTTAATCATGAGATAGATAATACTGAACATTTTAATAGTCGGGATGTATAGTATGATTAGCGATCTGGATATATAGGCATTATGCCTGCGTCCAGTATTATTATTTATTATCATTATTATTAATATCAATGTTTAATGTCTCGTATTTGTCCTAACAAATATGTCTCACTTTTGGCCTTGCGTTCAAAACTAGTTGTGGTTGGTTTCTGACGCTTTACAAAGATACAACTCTGTATGATCAAAATATGTGGCATGATTCCAGTATGAAATTCGCGGAAGGTGTCGTACATGATTGCACCATATTGAACTTAATACAGATATATCGAAATCCAGCTGTGTAAGCTGCGTATACGTTAAGCCGATTCTGCTATTTTTTTATAACCGATTGATTTTCTAATTCTTAATATTTCCTGGCATACTTTAGAAATATGGCATTATAAAAAGGACGAGTTCTACTATACAGGAAGGCACAACACGAATATTACGCAGTCTCCGAAAACATGCACCACGCACTTCATACACGCTACACATGGGAGGCCGTCCTCACATGGCCATGGCTGTTAATAGAACGTCGATTTTATCAAACAATGCTAATATTTCCGGCTTATGACATCAACTGATCGGTTAAGAAAACATGTACATTTGAGCTACCGTCTAGGGGTCAGTAGAGTGCAAATGCACGTGGAAGGTTTTGCATGCATGTAATTTAGGTTACTCAAAGGTTTCATTATCGTATGTCAAAATTACTAGGAAAAGATTTGTCATGTTTCTTATGCTGATTGTATTGTAATTAGATAATAAACGTTATACAGCAAAGACATCCCACTGATAACGTTAAATTTGTACGTTAACACCAATAAAAACTAGACAATGGCGGAAATGTCGGCTTCAACATTTCTTATCACTTAAATAAATAGAACAACTTATAAGATATTCTTAATATGCTGATGTAAGCGTTACGTAATTTTGATTTTACTTTAAGTATTTACTTTGTTACATAATTATTAAAGTTATATATGCCGTGATTTTCATACTCACTAATAAAAAGTTTTTTAATGTTATCCACCAACAAAAGTTGCCAAGATTTTAAGGATTACGATATTTACAATGGTTTTAATTTTACAACGGTAAATAAAAGTTTAAAATGAATTTCAGCAATGTCGTCTAAGATCGTAGTTGTAACTGAAATTTTCTCCTAGCCACTTGTTATTTAGTTGACCATCCTATAACCTATATTAGTATAGTTAAATTGTTTAGTAGATCCTTATATGTGCTATGACTACATGCATTATAAGTGCTCATTGGGAAAATCATCTAGGATATGTCCTACGTACGTTGTCACCTAGAGGTTAACGGCTGGTGACGGAATGAAAATAGACATACATTATTTTCTGACGCACTTCAGTGCACCAGTTACAAACTTGTGTTGGAGAGATATAGTGCTTTCTTTGTGTCTTGCGTTCTTTCCGACAATTTGTCAAACAGCTGTTACATACGGACATAAGAGATACGATGAAACAGACAAAAGCGTGGACATCATTTAAGAAAAAAAGAGCTAATTTGTATATTATCGAATTAAGATAGATATAGGTTCTTGTATTCCGATACTGATAAATTATAAATATAATACTAGTATTTATGTGTATAGGAAAATAGTTCGGACAATAAAATATAGTTAGATTCCTCACAAATGAAACATTCCTTTGATGTCATCGCTATGTTATTCTTTGTTTGATTAAATTAACATCCCATCAACAGACAGGGCCGTGTAAGGCCTCCAATGTGTTGTAATGTTATATACACCACCATACTCAGTTTAAGATATACGAGACAGGATAGACTTATCATAAAGCTTTAGTAACCAAGTCTTTGGCGATTTATTGTTCACGGTCAATACTGCTCTGTAATAAAAACATAATTTTTGTAGATGATTTTTTAAACAATATACATATGCAATTTTATGTTCGTGATTTACCGCAGGATAAGGGTAGCCGAGAAAATATAATAAACGTAACTGTACCTAACGGTATATGTCTGGACGTCTCTCCAATTAGAATTACCATTTCACCATTTGATAAACTCGCGCATTCGTATAACCGTAACTTTTCATTTTACAAAATATTTGCTGAAAAGAAGATTTGTTTTATTACTAAAAGGCGCAATAGTTATAGAATTAAAATGAGATATGAAGAAAATATATACATGTACACTAATATGTTGCTATTTTTATCAATAGTTCAAGGGATATGTCATTGTTGGAGACTGATTGACAGGTTTGAAGAAAAGATGATCGGTAAATGTTAATATGTTACTAACTTCCAAGAAATATATCATTAACACAAATAATGACATTGCTTTAAATTAATATATACATGAGCATGTAAATGATATATGCAATAACCAGAAGTTTACGTGCACGAACTGATATATCCGATGACATATCAAAGATTTTTTGTCCTTTGTTAATGCAATTTACGATGTCTTTTCTTTCATAATCTTGAATATTAAATAGCTAAAAACGATAAACCGATAAATAGTCATCTTCATGATAGATTACATTGGTGATTAAATAAATTTTATTTTGAAATAAATCGAAGATAATTTCTGACAATTCGTGCAATAGATTCATAAATATTATGCAAGTTTATATACATGATTAGAAAGACACAATATGAATGGGATTAATTTATATAACTGTGCATATTATGTGATATTTCCAAATCTGATTGAAAAAGGTCACTCTCACTCCGTTCCACCATATCAATCAGAGTATGTTATGATGGCCTTTAAATCCTATGCCAGATAGATGTATTTTATCCACCTAGCTACAATTTCTAAAAAAAAACCGTCATTTCGTCATAGCATTCATATATATGATCAAAGGTAACAAAAACGTGGTCCCGTATGAGATGTTATCAGACCTTCTATGAAACTCAATGAGAACAAGTACTAATTGTAATGGACACCATTACATAGTCCCCCCAAACGCATCCCCAATTGCAACAAATCAAGAATGCAGTTGCACAGTGAATATGAACATCTTAGGAGAATTTTGATGTACTTTTATACAGGAATTCAGGTTTTCCTAAATGTACATAACTACAAAACTCGGTGCGATCATGACCAGGACCTGGCCATAGTCCGTGTACCTGTCAGGTGCGCAGTCCCATACGGAATATTGGCCATAACTCGGGGTGATTAAATAATATTTTATTTTGAAATAAGTGCATATACGCGCATATGTATGAATACCAGGTCCTTTAAATCCATAAGCCCAGATAGATGGTATTTTTATCCATCGGTACAATAGTCAATTTTTATTATCGTGTGGTTCCGTCGTATGAGATTGATTATCAGTCCTTACTAAGCAAACTCAATGAGAAAACAAGTACAAATTATTGCAACATAAGTCAAAGCATATGAACACAGTGTCTGTTCCCATGTGACTATTTAAACGAAAACACAGTTATCATGGCTGTATCTAAAATTTTTGAAGCCAATGATTTATATATACTGTAAGTAATCGGTTAACAATTGTGATTACTTATCCCTTAATAATATAATTTTTACTCAACAATAATAAAAATACCCAGCTGTTAGAGGTATCGCCATGATTAAAACCACTCAACTGTTCCATTGAATCGGAGTATCAGAAACCTGATGAACAGGAAGTGAGCCAGCGGCCATTTTTTTAGTTTGTTTGTTCGCAGCAAAATTAATGTTATTTTATTTTTCTTACTTTTGCTTTTTAAGCACTAATATCGACATTAGTCGGGCAAAGAACTCGATACTGGATAATGAGAATAGTTGCAAGAGGAAAATATAACGTTGTCAGTAAATAAATGTTTAATTTCTTTTGTTTGATTCAATTTCTAAATTTGATGACTTGATCCTGAACATTCTAGTGACGTCACATTTAATAGGATTGAATGAAACGGCAGTCAGTCCCGCCAAACAGTGACGTCACAATCACCGGAATGACGTCTCTTACATATTTCCCGCGGTAGTAAAAAGGAGTACACACTCATTCGGTTTAGTGAATGCATCTTTTATTGATCATCAAAGAAGCGTTTCGCTTTCAGCAATATCGTGTAAATAAGAGGCAATTTGCTTTCGTTTTGAATACCATCTTCTGTATGTATAATGAAAAAGTTGCAGGATGAACAGAATACACGGTCATTATCTTACAATACAAATTTTATTTTGGTGTCGACAGGGAAAAACGAGACGACTCGGCAAAACCTCCTCATCTCACATCATATTAATTATAGCAAAATAAAAATGTCCAACGTTGGAAATATTGCATGTACATTCATTATTTACATAAACCAGTAATAAGAATAATAATTTATTTTATAATTTGCAAATACCATGTACCGCCTGCAAGGAGACGTCCTTGGCCTATCGCTACCCACGATGCTCTCGATCATGGTCTTATATTATGTTACTTTTAATGGGATATTAAATGTAGATATATCTGTTTTCGACAGTTAAAATTCTATGAACATGTGTAAAATTGCTATTCCGAGACCGTAAAATGCAATTTTGGTCACTTCAGCCAAAACACAGGGGCACGCAAATTATGACAGAAACGTTTACTAGTAAAATGATACGTATTTCATTTAATGTATTGGAGACCTTTTGATATGCACGGGTATATCATGACGTTTCAAGTGGCTGCCCGTATTATTTTTGTGAAAAATGAATTATGCATATATGCTATAAAATTCGGTTAGCTTTTTATTATCATTTTTATTATATACAGTGTCTGTATGTGACATTTAAACGAAAACACAGGTTCTATCTAAGAAGCCAATGATATATATACTGTAAGTATCGGTTAACTTGTGATTACTTACATAATATATACTAACAATAATAAAAATACTGTTAGAGGTATCTTCATGATTCCAACTGTTCCGAAATCAGAATGATTTTTTAGTGTTCCAGCAAAATTAATGTATTTTATTTTTCTTACTTTTTGAGAAAATCAACTTTTTATGTCCCTGTTCCCCCGATGCAAAAATTCACTTGGAAGGTCTTTATCACTACGGTGTTGATTCCTGTTGAAAACAAACGTTCTGACGCCCTTCGAATTTGCGAATTCAAACTCAACAAAAGTAGCGGAACAATATCAATAAACCAGATATTTTCAGCACAAATATCGAGATTAATCAGTCCTAGAACTCGATACCAGGTGATAAGAATTTCCTGTAACAGTTGCGATATGAAAATATTGCGTTGTGGGTAAATAAATGATTAATTTCTTTATTCTGATTACCATTTCTATATTTGACGATTTGATCCCGAATATTCCAATGACGTCACTTTTTAGTCCTCTATATGAGCCCAGTTAATTCGACCTTGCAACCTGACATTTTGATGGATTGAATAAGCATTCATTTGTGGTATTATGGTGGCAATTTGCACTCATATACAGCTTAACATAGTTTAAAATAATAGTGTTACTTTATCTGAAAACATTTCATTATTTATACGTCACTTTGACAAAAAGAAACAGTAGTCCTACGTAGGCTACAATGTACATAATGTAAATCTTACAGCGTTTGTGGATACAATGCTTCGTTTAGTAGATGAAATACATGAAATATTGCACAAAAACATCATTAACATCCTTCTGAAATATAAAATTAATGATTTGACTTGAAGATGTTTGACATTGTGTGTAAAAATCTATTTTGGTCTTTCGCCGTCGAAAACCGATGAAACCACGGTACCACTTGGTTGCGAACAGCTATCATGATTTTTTCCTGTTTTTTTTTCTCTTATTCATTTAAAAAGCGATCTTTGAAGACTTAAGACTATCTCTAGTCCAAAAGGTTTCGGCAATAGCATTCATTTTTTTATATTTGAGTTGAATACATCAAATCCAAGGATTTATAAGTGACTTATCCTTCTCATATACGTCCTTGATCAAATCGGATCTGTTCCCGACATCGACTGTGCATTGTATAACATAAGGCCTACCTGTTCCTGTATAGTTATCGTGATTTTCCATGCAACTTAGTAGAATTTTACGACGCATACGCAGTAGAAAGATATAATCTAAAATCTATTGTACAATTTTTCATTGTATATAACTTTGATATTCCATGGTATAAAATTAAAAAAAGTCGTTTTCTCCGTACAACGTAACACGAGCCTGTGCTTCGTCTCGGCGAAATCTAACTCATTCCTCTCAGGGGGTGTCTTCACCAACGTTCGAGCATATCAGAAAAAAAATCAATGAAACAAAGATTATCGTATACCAGTAATATTAAAGAACAACAAAAAACTTTGTGTTATTATCATTTTTTCACTTTTCTTCATGCTGAAACAACAGCTACATGCACATTGCATTTGTTATCTGCTTCTTATAAAAACAATCACTGTATATAAAAAAGCAGAAATATCTGGCTTAGTGTTAACGTGCAGATCTTCTGATCTTTCGATTCTCACCACCGGCGGCAATTTTTTTTTTTTTTTTTTTTTTTAATATATATCATGCGAACATGCCTATTACTACAGAATAAATAATTATATATCTGAGGATTTACATTGGATATATACACGGTCAGTATCTTACAGGAGCTAGGCCAAGGACGTGTCCTTGAATAGGCCTGTTAGTTTTATTTTGGTGTTGACACGGAAAGACGAGATGACTCCTGTCTCCTGGACATTAAAACAAATCATTTATTTCATCTAGGCAAATGATAATTTGAAAATTCCATATACCGCCTGCAAGGAGACGTCCTAGGCCTATCGCTACCCACAATACACTCGATCGTGGTCTTATACATATGTATTATGTAACTTTTCATCGATAATTTGATCCAAATATATATCCGTCTTCGACAGTTATATTTAGTATTATGAATATGTGGAAGGACCGTATGTACAAGATAAAAACAGCCCATCTCAACTGCTATTCTGGACCGTGAAATGTAATATTGGTCACCTCAACCTAGCCCAAGCACAGGGGCACGCAAATTATACAATAACAATAGGGATTTCATTCCTGAATGGAAATCCCTAATGATACACGTACAGGGTACATACTGCATATCTATATTGACGGCTTGTAAAAATGATAATAAGAAACGGAGCAAAAACAATATGTACTCCCCCTTCGTTTGGGGGACATAATAAAGGGTATATTTTATCCAGATTGGAAATAGCAATTTTTATTTCTTAAAACAATGTGGTGGAAATCAATATTAAAGTACAAATTCAATTTATAAGTCTAATAGCTCTAGATCTAAAAAAAAATAGTATTATTGGCGAGATGACATTGTCCAACACTAAATACGTTGACGCTGCATATTAATTTGGGAACAAAATCTCTTAATGAATCAATTGTTCAATGTTTTTCATAAATATAAGCTTTGATGTAACAACCCTTTAAATGTAATAGAAACAACCAGTAGATATCGTATTGGAAATCAATGGCCAACATTTGTCAGTTACCACCCCTGAGCTTGGAGTTAGATGGCGCTCTAGTTGTTGCGGTCCAAGTCGACTTCCGGTTTATATTGTTAGATGGCTAATGATACCTACATTTTACATTACGTCCCGTATATTTTCACGCGATCAATATGCCAAAGACGTGTTGCTGTGTGCTCTGCTGTAGCGAGAGGGGAGGACATGTTTTCCCCAAGGAAAAGACATTAAGGAATGCCTGGATATCGGCTATAAAAAGAAATGCTGTCGAAAGAAAGTTTGCTAAGTGGGTGCCAACAAAATGCAGCGTCGTATGTAGTGGTCACTTCACAGATGCCGATTATAAATCGGAAACCACGTATGGTAAGCCATGGTTGGCATTGTTACTATTTAATTCTGTTTTCTATGACACGTTAAAGGTTGTTTGATACGGAGTTGATTTACAAGGCATAGACAACGTGCGCAGTACAGTACATGTGTGTTATCTTTGAAGGGTTATCCTATATGCTAGCTACTGTAGTAGCAGAAACGATGTTTACACAGGTGCTTTAAGTTCTAAATCTATATACTACAGTATTTAAAAAAATATCATATTAATTACTATAAGTCATTATCATGATATTAAAAAAATATTAATAAATTATGAATACATAATATTGTATTTACAATAATTACAATATTAGAATATACAGTAATTACAATAGGAACTTCCATGCACCTGTGTTATGATTGACTTCAATCAGATATGCAAATATATTTTGCTGCTACAACAGTAGCTTAATAATAATGATGTGTGCCCTGTCCTGTTCGGATTTGAAATTAATTTCATATAAAGATATGTTGTTTAATACGTTTATGAAATAGACATTTTCATTTTGTGGATACGAGCTATGATAAACAACGGGTTTGACAGTGTAAAAGTGACCCTTCAATGTTTCAAAAACAGAACTTGAGATGCACAAACACACATTAATCACTACATATGCAGATTATGCACATTTTTCGGTTCATTTACAATATTTAATAAAAATCTATGATAGAACTTGAAGCTCTAGAGTAATGAAGTAACACTGATTTCAACGGTTACAAATGTACTGACTTAAAATGTTTGTTTCTTTCAAATTAATGTTTTGTTCATTGTTTTTTTTTTTGTTTTTTTTTTTTTGTTATTTTTGTTAATACTTTTATTTATTTATTTTCATGTCGATGATGCCGAGTGTTGAAGCAGCATTCATGTTTGGGTCATTCCAAAATGAGCTATATATATTAGCCAAGTTTTTTTAATAATATTGCTTGGATATATATATAGGTATTTTGTTTGACTTATCGTGCAACATTTGAAATGTCCAAGGATGGATTGTAATCAACTTCTATGATGATACCACTCTCAGTAAGTATATGATCTGTACTTTGAAGGTAATGCATCATTTATTGATATTTACACGACCTTTAGGTCCATATTGGCTAAATACCAGATGGTTGTATTGCATTTCATCTCTTATATATATCTTGTATCTAATTGTACCTGCTGCCCCTATTGCATGATCGTAAAAGGCGACTAAATTTAGGATCTTATCTTTTCTCTTCTTCCTAACTGACTTTATCTTTCCTAATGCCTCCCTTGGCACCGCCTCACTTTTGGCCTTGAGTTGAGCGTTCGCCCCTGTGAGGAAGGCTCTGGGTTCTGTCCCCTGGCCGAGACACACCAAAGTCAATAAAAGTGGTAGTTTCTGCTCCTGCTTAGCGTTCAGCATACAGGGAGTTGGACGACTGGTTCGCCCGTTGTCAGTATAATGTGACCGGGTGGGGTGTGTTGCTTGGTGTCTTCGGCGGCATGCTTCAGTGATATAGCACTATAAAAAGGGCAACATTTCCACTATACAAGAAGACACAACACGAACATACCGCAGTCTCCCAGTACACTCACCTCGCACAACATACACGCAACACACCGCATGCATGGGGGGCCGTCCTTACATGACCTTAGCTGTTAATAGGACGTTAATAAATCAAACAAACAAACAAAATTGTATCTAATTAAAAATGAAATAATGTAAACCGAATATTATTGGTCATACAATACACATGTAGAGTACACAAAGTTAAAGTGATACATACACTATATGTATCATAACTCGTCAATTTTTTTTATGAATGATCTGTTGATTTTTCTTCTGAACTATTGAAAAGTGCAAGTTTTAATGAAATATGCTGTAGAACTCATTAAAACCCAAATATGTAAAGCATGTCATAAAATATTAGTAAGTTACACTGCAAATGTAAAATCTTTTGATTCTGATGTTCTATGTATGATTACATGTAAGACATGTCAAAGAAATCTCTTACAATTGCTGATAATATGTCTGAAAATGATTTTTTGAAATTGTGCAAAGAGTAGACAAGTTTTTTGCTTCTCAGATTAATTGTGTACATGTGTCTTCATTATTTTACTGCAAAATGAATGTTAATATGGTATTCGATGCCATGAACATATTATTAAAAAATCATTTCTTGATTGGTTGTTTAATATAAAAATTTCTGCTTAAAACCTAATTTAAAAAAATAAAATGTAGCTTTTATTATGGATGGAATAATTCAATCTCATAAATACACACAATCTTGATGGTTTCTTTAATTTTTGCCAATTCTGGATATATTTAAGTTAACTGTCACATTTAGAGTCTCTATATTCTTATTTTAGGTACTTCACCTTTACGCAAGCAACTGAGAGATGGAGCAGTGCCGAGTGTATTTAAGTGGACACCAGTCAAATCATCGGAGTATGCTGATGCTCGTGCGAAGAGATTATGTGTAAGACGTAGTAAACAGGACGAGGTAAAAAGAGAACACTTAGATCAGTACAGCAAACCAGATGCAGAACCAACTGATATCTGTCCTACAGCTGCAGAGGAGCTATACTTTGAAACAGACCCTTCAAGTGACTTAAATGTTGCATATGAAGAATGTGTGAACGATGAATCTATATCTGTAACTACATCTCAAGAAGATGTCAATGTTACAACATGTATGTCAAATGTTCATACACAAACTCCACATCTTCCTATACTTAGTGTTGATCAATTTGTAAAAGATGATGCTGGTATTTTGTTTTATACAGGGCTCTCTACATATACAGATTTTAAAACTGTGTTAGCATGTCTTGGGGATTGTGTTAATCACCTGAATTACTTGTACAATCATGTAGAAAATGTTTCTATTGAAAATCAACTTTTTTTTAACTTTAATTAAGTTAAGACGAAATAAGACCAATTTTGAACTCAGTCGACTATTTAACATTTCTGAGACATCTGTAGCTAATATTTGGATTACATGGGTTAATTTTATGTATAGACAATGGCAAGAGATACAGTGGTGGCCAGAGAGAGATATTGTTCGATATTTTTGTCCTACTGATTTTCGAACTAAATTTTCTACTACAAGAGTTATTGTTGATGGAACAGAGTGCCCTGTGAAGAGAGTGCCCTGTGAAGAAACCCCGACCACCTGTAGCACAGCAGTCTACTTATTCCACATATAAGAACAGGACCACAATCAAAGTGTTGGTAGGGACAACTCCTGGTGGGTTAGTCTCTTACATATCTCCTGCCTATGGAGGGTCGGTCAGCGATCGTCAGATTGTTGAAAGGAGCAATCTGACCCGCATTTGTGACCCGGGAGATTCTATCATGGCAGACAAGGGGTTCAATGTTCAAGATTTGTTTGGTGTTAGAGACGTAACCATCAACATTCCCACTTTCTTTCGAAAGAAAAGCAGGATGACTGGCAAAGTTGTGCTCAGAGACAGAAAAATCTCTAGTAAACGTGTACATGTTGAACGAATCATTGGACTAGCCAAGACTTTCAAAATACTAGCAGCCCCTATGAACAATACACAGACAAAGCTTTCAAGTGAAATTACGTTTGTTTGCTTTATGCTCTGTAACTTCAGAAGATGTATTGTTCCTAGACATGCATGAACACAATTTGGTAAGTTATTCCTTACCAAATCTATAGCTATCTATCTACCCTATTTAGAGCCAATGTCATTTAAGGATATAATCGTGTTTACAGCCAATGTCATTTAAGGATATAACCGTGTTTACAGCCAATGTCATTTAAGGATATAACCATGTTTACAGCCAATGTCATTTAAGGATATAACCCTGTTTACAGCCAATGTCATTTAAGGATCTTGTTTACAGCTAATGTCATTTAAGGATATAACTCTGTTTACAGCCAATGTCATTTAAGGATATGGATTCATGGTTTTTTACAGGTAGCCAATAGGAGCAGAAATAAACACCACAAAACCTCCTATGTTCATTAATTACCTGATAGCTGTTACATGTTGGTATTTAACTCAATTGTGTCGGTGTGTCCACACATTACAAACTTAAGAATGTGTATATGTTATTTTGTAATGCTTACCACATTATTATACTAGTGTCAGTACAAACAAGTTAAGAGCAAATGTTATAATATTGTTTTAATTAGGCACCCTAAAAATAATGAATATGTAATAATGCTTGACGAAATTCAGCTGTATAATATGCATTTTGTATGAATATTTTTTTCAATAACTCATGATTATGATAATTGACATAGCAAAACAATAATGATGATTGTTTATAATTAAGAGGAATCATACATCACATTTTACAGCCGTACATTTATCAGAAGTCAATCATATATATTATATTTCCATCATATTTTTAGGATAATAAGCTTCTTCCTTCATTAACATTGAATGCAATTATAGAATAATATGTGATCAATAGTGATACATAATCCAGGAATATATATGTATTGATAGAAGTGATATAGTTTGGAGTTATGCAGTCAGATATTTCACCAATATACACTTAGTTGAAGGTGAATGTGATGATTTCAGTCTTGAAATGAGTACCTGTTGTAGTCTTTGTAGAAGAACCTGTCTAGAATAGCTTGTTTAAAGTTGAGGTTGAAAAAGATCATAAGTTCAACGACCATGTCATCAATGAAATCATCATCACGAGGGACAGCTATGATTTTCAGGTCTTTGAATGTGTACACTACCAGTTTGCATGATTTACGTTCTGTACAAAAAAGTTGACCCTGAATTTGATAATAGTAATTATGGGATTTATTAAGTACAAGTTCACCATTGATGATGTTTAGATAACCGACAGTTTCTGGAGTAATCACATTGTCTTTTGCACTGTACGGGCATTTGATTTCAACAACTTCATCATCACCAAGCAGGGCATCAGGAGAGGAAGCCAAGTAAGGGTGTGTTTTGCTTATGAATATACCACATTTCTGTGTTTTCAATCCTGTGATCATCTCAAACTGACTAAGCGCTTTTGCTTCATATGTCTGTCCATGATGTATAGGTGCAGGAGAAGATGCTGTGTTTGTTTGTTTGTTTGATTTATTAACGTCCTATTAACAGCTATGGTCATGTAAGGACGGCCTCCCATGTATGCGGTGTGTTGCGTGTATGTTGTGCGAGGTGAGTGTACTGGGAGACTGCGGTATGTTCGTGTTGTGTCTTCTTGTATAGTGGAACTGTTGCCCTTTTTATAGTGCTATATCACTGAAGCATGCCGCCGAAGACACCAAGCAACACATCCCACCCGGTCACATTATACTGACAACGGGCGAACCAGTCGTCCCACTCCCTGTATGCTGAACGCTAAGCAGGAGCAGAAACTACCACTTTTATAGACTTTGGTGTGTCTCGGCCAGGGGACAGAACCCAGAGCCTTCCTCACAGGGGCGAACGCTCAGCTCAAGGCTAAAAGTGAGGCGGTGCCAAGGGAGGCATTACGAAAGATAAAGTCAGTTAGGAAGAAGAGAAAAGATAAGATCCTAAATTTAGTCGCCTTTTACGATCATGCAATAGGGGCAGCAGGTACAATTCTAACGCCCTACCTGCAGGGCCAAAGATGCTGTGTCAGGGTCACTGTGTGTATGTGAAGTATTGTTGTATTGTGTCAATGTTCTGGCTAACCTCATCATGTTTGTTTTTGCTGTTGCCTTGCTGATGCGTCCGAAATGGGAGGAGTGGATTCTCATGCACCTTTCCAGGAACCAACTTTTGTTCAAAGCTTGGCCGCGTGTATTTTCCTCCGTTTCGTTAATCTCCTTAGTACTTATTTTAGTAATTTTCATACTCTCTAACCACTGGTCGGATTGCATTAGATCTAAATAGTCATGATCAGTATTAAGGGCATATGGGTTGGCAGGCTTGAACAACTGGGACACTGGGTATTCGTTAACCATATCATGATTCAACCACACAGACCTAAAGTGATCTTTGTATCCTGCAAGATTTCGGAATTCTTCTGGACGTGGATCAAAATTTACTGTCACACTGGATTCTTTTGCAAAAGGAAGGTCTCTGGCTTTGATTGGGCTTCCATGATATGGTTTTGACTTATGAAATGTCTGAAGTTTTTTGTGTACATGTTTCCTCAGTTAATAATTCCTTAGCAGTAGAAAATTGACAACATGCGAACAAAACAGCACAAACATGTTTACAGTGAGCTTTCGTACCCATACCCGCAGCACATTCACATTGTCCCTCAACCACACAACCTTGCTTGTCTATACAAATATCAACCACATAGGACACACTTTTCTTCATTTGTGCACGACACTCAGATTTTATGTAAAAGTTGTCATTGTCTGATGCCAAACGTAAATACCTAAGAAATCTGTTGGTATACAGAAATTTTGCGTCACTGTCAATTGTTTTTGTCATTGGAAGCAGGTAAGATTCTACAGTGGTTAATGTGAAATCTGTAAAACTTGTGTCACTATTAAAATCTTTATATTTGTCAACACTTTCATACAGAATTCTTGCTCTATCTCTTCCCTACCAAAGTCTTTATTCCTATCATATGCTTCAAGTCTGAAACAATTAAGAGAAAATAAAATAAATAATCCAATAAAAAAGAAAGACCAAAGGTATATGCTTTGTTACCATAGACCAGTTATTCAAAAGAAATTTTGTTTCAGTGTTGTTGGAAAGCATGCACATGTTAGTGTTTTTAAATAGTAGGAAAAATCAAATATTATGAGAAAATGCTATATGTTACATTATTTAATATGTAACAGGCACTATCTTATTATTTGGAAACATGTTACAATATGTAACTGGGTTTACCTTGTGAACAACTGGACCATATAACATTATGTTGAATATCCCCCCCCCTTCATAACTTATAACTCTATAAATACTTTATCCGTCCAAATAAACGCCCAGTGTGTTTTAAACATTAAAAAAAATATTGAGACGCTTAATAGAAGCAAATTTTGACTAGCCATTGACTAAACTATGGCACAAAGTAAGCAACACATTAAAGAAACAATATTTTCATATTTCAGTCTGAATGTAATTCAAGGTGTTAAGTGAAATCGAGTCATTAAAACAAGAGGACATATACTTGTGTCAGATTTGAACTTAACACTGTCAGACTGTCTAATTAGTACTATAGTGTTTAATATCTATATGACATATATCCTCTTCTCTCACACTGTCTATCTTTATTGTTTGGGGATAACGTTCAATGTATAGATTCTATATATAAACAGTACGATGATATGCAATAGTTCCACTATACAAGAAGACACAACATGAATATACCACAGTCTCCCAAGACACGCACCTCGCACAACATACACGCAACACACCACATACATGGAGGCCGTCCTTACATGACCATAGCTGTTAATAGGACGTTAATTAATCAAACAAACAAACAAACAAACGATGATATGCTGCAGTAATGTAAAATAAAAAAAAGATAACAACTGGCATCATGTCTGTACATGTATTTGTCACTGGAATTATAAAATAATATGAAGGAGGATTAAAATGGCACTGCATTCTAAATAACCAGTCAATGAGAAACTTTTGAAGAAACTTTTAATAGTGATGCGTTCTCGATCGTGAACGGTACCGACTCATTAGTTTGTCAACATAGCGACATTAATACGGTGGTGTACAGTAGACGTACAGCACAATCATGACAGAAGCTTGAAGTTATAGATAAATTAATGCATTGACAAAGACCCGTCTAACAATATATATATATTCTAGGTATATTGACTATTACCAAAAACTTCAAGCACTTGCATGTACTGTGATTGTGACTATACATGTACTGTAGGCTAGTTACAACGTTTAACACCTGACACTAACCTCTCGATCAACTCGATCTTCCTTCCAGATAAACGAGCCCCTCGGGCACGTAACTCTTTTCTAAGCCTTGGAAGGTCCCACGACCCATATGACGAAGGCTTACTTAACGACATATCCAATGATATAGATCTAGATCTACAAATATCGCGATCTTCTACGAACACTTGGCCTAGTCGATATTCAGATTTCGCGGAATGCTGAGATTGCAGGACCGCAACGTACTATGCGCCACCTATCATCAAGGGGGATAACTCTAAATTAATTTCTACCGATGTTGCTCATAACTAGCTGAAACTATAACAACCCACATTATAGGCATTTATGTTTCATGTTTAATTTGTTTGATTTACTATGGCTATGTATGATGTCAAATCCTATTGACATTCAAAATCTTTTCTGTTGCTAAAATATTTGGAAATTTGGATTTAAAATCAAATTGTCAAACACCGGTAACTGAGAGGATTGTCCCTACAGGTAGGGCGTTAGAATTGTACTTGCTGCCCCTAGTGCATAATCGTAAAAAGGCGACTAAATTAAGGATAGTATTTTTTCTGATGTACATTGTACCTTTGTGAGGTAACATCTGGGTCGACTTTACAGTCTGATGGTGGAATCAACAGCCCCATTGATGACCCTTTTGGTGTAATTGAGCTATTTCCTCCTTGGTCGACAGACGATAGCGTCCGCCGACAGCCATAGACCTTTTCACATTAACCGCGGTCCTGCTTTTCGCGCCTGCGCACAAACGCTTCCGGAAGGCATTCCAATGTTGTTTACATTAGTTACAAAAAGATGGTGAATCACTGTGTAGTTTACCGATGCTCTAATCGCCAAAACCAGGAGGCCAAAGAAAGAGGTGTAAGTTTTTTCCGTTTTCCGAAGGACTCGAGGAAAAGAAAGGCATGGGTAACTGCAGTAAATAGAGCAAATTGGTTGCCAAATGAGGAAAGTCGGATATGTTCTGAACATTTTCACGACGGGTGGCACAGTGACGAGCCATCAGACGAAAACTACCGGCCGACGATATTCTCGTATAAATAAAAGACCCCGTCCGTGGCAGATCAGACGAGAACAGATAGACAGGCAAAGAGAAGCCTGCTGCAGGTAATATTTGTTATTTAGACATGAGTTCTGTTTAACATCAAACAGATTTAACAAATTGTGCACGTATGCGTATGCATGGTCAACTTAACCGCAGGAGCTTGACGTTCTGTGAATCATATATGGTATAAATATATAAAAAAAATATCCATATATCTAGAATATAGGGTATTTTTTTATATATGTATACCATATATAATTCACAAAACGTCAAGCTTCTGTGACTTAACTGAAGGAGTCAAAGTGTGTTAAATGCTTTATTAAGGATTTCTGAAGTTCCATAGACTACAGTACTGTATATTATGTTAACATATCATATTCAAATTATGTACATGATATGTACATCTGTTATGTGCAAATATCTTATCTGTAAAAGGAGCGGGTCGGTGTGGTTTGTACAGTTTTAATATGGTTTCTCAGCTGGTAACATGCTTCATTGGCTCAGTCGGTAGAGCCTTGGTTCTTCACACCAAAGACCCGGGTTCGATTCTTGGTCGGAGCATTCAACAGCTGGAATCGTGTATATTTTTTCCTGTTCTACATATCTGAATTATGGTTTTTTTTAAATCTAAACATGAAAGCTGGGATTAATTTGTATGTTTTTATTATGAGCAATTTGTTCTATTTTAAAAGAAAGTATTTTTATTGTAGGAAATTAATGAGACAGAGTTTAAGAAAAGACGTGAGGAGGAAAGCAATTATAACTTCAGCATGTTTTCCCACCACTACTGTAAGACACATCAAACGGTACAGCCAACTGAACCAAAGACTTTTGTTGATAAAGGTTTGTACTTATCTCACTTTTAAATTTGTTTGTTAACTTATAATCTAACCCACTAGGCATATATTAAACATAGCTATACATTTATTTTGTTTAAAAAAATGCAGACAAACATTGTAGTGTCTCTATTGTAAACAAGAAATGTATGAACTCTGATTTTAGCACTATATCAATAAAAGTTCAATTGTCTATTTTTAAGTGAACGCTATTGCAATCTTCATTCCTTCATTTTTAGGAGTTCAGTGTGATCCTGATCCACTGTTTGAGGAAAACAGAAAACTGAAGAAAGAGCTGCAAAAGACCAAAGAACAAGTCCAGGAGTCCAAATGGGGGGTTCACAAGATACAAGATAATGATGAGAAGACACGTTTTTACACTGGGCTACCTACATTTACTGTCTTCTTGTGGCTGTTCAAGTAAGTTGTCTTTATATGTAATATATATTATTACCATAATTGTGTTATACTGTATGTGCATATAAACTACACCCCAGAATGCTAGGGTGGATATATTATAAACTAATACTGAACCTTACTTTTGAGATGTACATTTCTTAGGTCAGTATCTTTCAATGCATTTGTAATGTCAGTAAAATTATTATGAAAAATAACCAAGGTTCATTCTTGTGTACTAATATGTTCCTCATGTTATCTTTGATTCAGTGAACTTGGTCAGCATGGTTATTTGAATAACATTAATAATGATTCTCTTGTAGTTTCCTTAAACCAAAGGCAGAGAAGATGAGGTACTGGGTAGGGCAGAAGTCCTCAAGTTTGGCAGACCGACAAAGACCATCTACTGGATCCTTGGAGCTTGTAGACCAACTGTTTGCTGTACTGATGAGGTTGCGGTTAGGTCTTTTAGTTGCTGATTTGTCGGATAGATTTCTCATATCAGAAGGAACTTTTTCAAAGTACTTTTCTACTTGGATTGTCTTTCTGCGGAAAGAACTAGATTTTTTGAATCCTTTTCCTTCACGAGATATCATTGATAGGATTATGCCAACTTCTTTTAGATTGAAATATCCCTCTGTCCGAGTAATAATCGATTGTACTGAAATTTTTATACAGCGTTCATCAAGTCTTCTTAATCAAAGTATGACATTTTCAAATTACAAGCATCATACCACTATCAAGTTTTTAGTAGGTATTACACCATCTGGTATTATTTCATTTATTTCTGATGGTTGGCCAGGAAAAACATCTGATCGTCAAATAACTATTGAATCAGGATTAATTGATTTACTTAATGAAAATGACAGCATCATGGCAGACAAAGGTTTTACAATAAGAGATGTATTAGAAAAAAAGAAATGTAAATTGAATATACCGCCTTTTAAAGGTGCTAGTGGACAGTTCTCCACAGATGAAGTTTTTGAGACACAAGAAATAGCATCATTGAGGATTCATGTTGAAAGGAGCATTGGGAGAGTAAAAAATTTCCATATTCTTGATGGAGTCATGCCACTTACTTTGCAACCATTATCAACACACATTTTTAAAGTCATCTGTTGGTTGACAAATTTTGACGTCCCTTTAGTAAATTAAGTACAGTATCTATGCCAATCATGACTTCAATGTGATCACTTATAGTAAAGCTTTGCTGGACCAATCATAATTAGCAATTGTTGGATTTTTTGTCCTAATAACTATGATACAAGAAATAAATGAACCTTTATTAAGTAGTTTTGTTGCAAAAGAAAAATACTTAAATATCATCAATTGTGTAATTTTAAATAACTTTTTGCAAAAAGCTTGTGTATAAATTCTTTTATTGAAAAAAAAAATCATTACACACTTTCATCCATCATAAAATTTTCACCTGTGGTGATCCCTGTTACTGCTACATTGATACAGACTTTTCAAGTTTTGTAAACAGGTTAAAGAATACTTTTGGTTTTGTATATGTAACTATTGTTTTATATTCAATTTATATTATTGGTCATTTAAAACCAACTGTCAGCACCTTCCAACTGGTCCACATGGGTTACAAAATCAAGATAAAGGCATTGACACCTTAACCACTAGTTGCTACTATGACCCAAGAGTTTTAGAAAATGGTCATACAAACAATGGACATAATGAGAAAAAGTACAAACTTTAAAACTAATTTATTTCTGTAATATTCATTTCTTTTTCATTCAAAAAAGATTTCATTTTCAATACATATTACAGAACATATTGAGCTCATTTATTGTCCCTTTACATAAATTAAATCCCTTTTGACTTCATACATACATGTACATGTAATAGTTCACTTTAAAGAAAAAGGGAATACAAAACAAACATATTGTAACTATTGAATACAATTAAAGACAGGTTTATTAAGTTTTTAAAAATTTGATATTCAATTACTTTAATTTGAAAGCATCAATTATATATGTGTACATATGTATGTACTTTCTGATCAAATTACAGTTAGGAATAATCACTTTCTATGCAGCTGTTAATTAATGTTATGAGAATTCCACTACCGTCTGAGGTGTTCTTCCTAACTTGAATTGTAAAAATGAAACTGGTGAAGATCAAAATGATTTTTTTTAATCTTGGATCAACTCAAAACCTTACAATATTCTCTAAGGATCATTGCAGTATCATTTGAGAAAAGTTAAAGCTCCTCTCACCGGTGGTACAAAAGAAGGTTGAAATATACCATGTATTATCAAGGAAACTGTGACAACTTTTGTAAATAAGAATTAGTTCCAAATTTTTATAAAAAAGCTCAGTCTTTGTGTGAAAAACATTAGGACCACTTTCTCACTAGGAAGGAATGCCTTCACTCAGGCAACATTTTGAATGCCATAAAAAAATATGTCATCAATAGCCATCTTTATTATAATTATTCTCTACTTAGGATTGAACACATTGCTTTCTGAATATTACAAATAATTACTGGTAAAACACTGGGGAAATATGCTTAATATAAAATTCCACAAGTTTGGGCATCATTGCATTGACATAATCAATATCAAAATTAATTCTTTCAACAAAGATGTTGTTCTTTTGTGCACCTGTCCACACAACAAAGTCACAAAATGGCAAAGACATGATTGCCATTTCCCCCTGTACCTGGGAATAATACTTGTGTTTTCGCCTTAACTGTACCTCTTCCTCTACACACTCAAGGCAGAAGTCATTACTGTTCAAGGCAACAATATCCTGTACCTCCATTTGGTTAACCTTAATCCCCTTGACCGAGTATGGACATTTCACTTCCAACACCCCACTTCTGTCACCTTCAATTACTCTGCCATCACTGGATGCACCCAGAAATGAATGAGTTTCACACAATGTCAAGCCAGTATTTTCCACCTCGAAAGTGATGTTGGGGTTGACCATTTTCTGCAGGTGTGTGTACTGTTCTCTAGCCTTACTTTCGCAGTCAATGCCCCACTGTACAGCAGGTGGTAGTGCATCATAGCTGAAGAATAAAGTGTAATTGATTCAGGTTTATACACCTATCCAATTTCATGAAGTTAAATTATCTCCCTTTGCCCCCATTTAGTTATTTTATTTGTTTTTGTTTCATGCCCTATTAAATATTAATACTCAGTTTCATTTAAGGACATGCCAGTTTTTGATGTGGTGGGAGACCAGTGTTTCAAGAGAATAATAACACTGAGCAATGCAAAGTGAGGGAGGAGTTAAATCAGTGCTACTTGTTTGTTGAAGTCAGACCATACTATAAATGGCTACTGAGGCTCCTGTGCATTAACCATAGATTTTAGTACACAAACACTTGAAAATGAATGATCTATAAATTTACCAGAATTTAAGGAATGAAGGTAATTCTTATTGTAAACTTGCACGCACAATACATAATCCCTTGTGATAATATCTACCTGTCAAGATTTGATCCATTTAAGATCCTTTTTACTAAAGACTTTGGGTTGTCACCTGCACTCAAGACATCTCCAAATATGGAACTGGTCAGGCGGCCAATATGCAAGTCTTTCCACATCTGTGATACCCTCTGGTCTCTTGTATGATGCTCTATGAAACTGACCAGTTCTGCACTTATGCTCAACGAGGGTACTGTAATTCAGTAAAAATTTCATGTCAATTATGTCAATTGTACATGTACCGTACATATACCTGTCAACAACAAACTGTTATTATAGTATTGTTAATTGATCAGTGCACTAATTGATATGAATTGGTGTATATTGTAAAGTTATATTTGTAAATCAAAATATTATATTTACACTTGCTAGTCTTGTTCACTATACGCAAGTACTAGCCGATTTTGTTTACCATAACTGCATGGTAACATTGAACTTTGAACTTGCGTATGAAAATGTTCTATGCAACGTAAAGGGGCTACTTTTTTTTAAAGAAACACATGGCTTTGTTTACATTTTGACGCAACATTACGTGTATATCGTTGTTTTTCATAGAAATTTGGAAAAATATGAACAATACATATATGTTTTATATTTATACATGATACAAACATTTTTTAAATTAACAATTGTATAAAGAAACGGGAAAAATATCCCGACCGGGTCGACGTGCAGTGCTTTCACTTTTGTTACAAATGATGGATGTCAAATGTAAACATTACCTCTGTGTCTGTGTTCGTCCTACGATCAAGTCTTTGGGGTGGACGGGCGTGGGACCCTCTGACAGAGGTCAGTTATAAACATATCCTCTTGTCTCTGTTTTTTGAGAATTTAATCGTGTGTATTATAAAACATGCACCGCTAGTAATCCACGTGTTGACAGTTACGCGTCAACACAGCTACATTGTATCCATCGAACACAAGTGAAGTTATTAAATCTATCGATGGCGATGGATCTAAGCGTAGATTATAATATAATCACATGGCTCCCAAGGATGTAATATCGTCAAGTCAGACGACAATCTCAAACACATTGAGCTACTTGAAAACCGGTTTTTGTCAACTTCTGCAAACTCCAGTGTGTAAGTGTGCGTCAGCTTCGCCTCGCTTCACAACGGTCACCGAGTTCACACATGTGGCCGAGTACAAATACTTTATGTTATTACGCTATATATTAACTTTTAGCAAAATTGAATATATATTTAAAAATCTGATCTGATTAAATAAAATTATCTCATAAATTTACTTTGTTTGTCATGTTTATTTAACACTAAAATATTGAACTTTTTTGTCGTCGCGGATGAATAATTCTATCTTACGTGAAGCGTCATAATTCGCTGTTCATTTGAGTAAGCTCCTCCCACTTTTGACCGACTTTTATTGAATAATTACGTCACTTTCAAATGACAATTTTATTGCGTAAAGTATAAATAAAAAGTCGTGTGAGTGTAAATATAGGGATTGGATTGCGCTTTTATGTTAACCATGCTTGTATGGAGCAATTCCTCTAAAAATATATTCAATATGGGGCGCTAACGCGCCCCATAGAATATATTCCTAGAGGAATTGCTCCATACAAGCATGGTTAACATAAAAGCGCAATCCAATCCCTATATGAGCTTCAAGTTGTTATTTATTTAATTGAGTGGTTCTGATAAGGTTTTGTGATGTAAAGTTTTTGACTTACAATTTTCTTTACAGGCATTTGTAAACAGCATTTTTTCCATCTCCAGAAACATGGGGTCTATTGTGGAACTGACCTCCATTTCAATAGAAGCATCTGGGGCAGTGTCTGGTATATTCCACAAATGTGCTAACCCTAACACAAAATTTTTATTTTTATTTGAGTCACTCTTGTTGTTAGCTTTGGTAAACAAAATTCCCTGGCTGTTTCACAGATGAAATATAGGAATGCTAAGCCATTCATTTTAAAGGTTATGATATAACTTCGAAGACTAGTAATTTTGTGTATAGATATTTCTTGGCAATATGCACATAAGATATTACCCAAAATATTGCTAATTTATTGTATAAATTAAGGTTTTTTACCTGTATTATTTTTTTTAATTTTGATTTTGTCTAGTCATGCAATTGTAAAATATTGAGGCCATTTCAGATTAATCTTTCGCTTTCCATGCAAAAAACATTTCCCAGTGTGTATTGTCAGCACAAAAATACTAATTAAGATTCTTAATCAGTACTTTCTTACTTATCTAGAAACTAACAATATAACACTGAATTATCAGATTTTGACATCTCGAGAAATGAAGAAGTGCAATTATTAGTTTTAATTGGCCTTAATTGATGTAATACAATAAGATACTTCAATGCATAATATTTATTATCATAAGTTACTGTTATTGTTACTGTTGTTTTGTTGATATATACCAGTATTTGGAAATACAGCTTTTAAATCTGTCAAGTGCTTTAGTGTTCTTTCAACATCATTGCCACGGGTTGATGTATGTCTCGGGTCAAATGCTGACATACAAGGCAGCGCACTGCTGTCATCTGTTTGCACAGGATCCATGCTTGCAGGCATCAATGTTGGTTTTCCTGTGAAGTTAAAAAAAGGTCATTAAAGGCTATGTTTTAAGAATCCATACAATATCTTCTGGTATATCCTGTGTTAAACTGTGTACAATTACCACTGTACCAGTATACATGTATAGGGTGGATTTCTTATAGGATTCTATGATCCATTAAAGGCCCACTACCTTTCCGAAACGACTTTTCATTTTTAAAATGGGAAAGTAAAACGAGATCGATAATTTTCCACATGCAATTATTATAAGCATGTGAAATAAAAGACTATCGTAGTACAATATTTAATATTTCAAAATGATCGAACTTGAGTTTTTAATAGATTGGTTTTTTTTTAATTAGTCATACCTGTTTTCAGTTCACTCATTGGCTTTGGTTTAACAGAATGGCGAGGGATATTCCATTCGCACAGCCTGGAAGTTGAACTGCATGTATCAGTTGTTGCACTTGTTGCATTGCTTAAGGCAAACAGCATACTCCCCATATGACTGCATGTCTGTGCTAAACTGGAATCATATCAAACACTTTTTAATAACTTAACTAAATTAAAATAAAACAAATAGCATATTCCTAGTAGAAACTAAATCAACATTTCTGCAGTTTACATGTCCTCTTTGATAAACTTTATAGCAAATATTTCAAGTTCCTTTTGCTTTTCAACAGAATGCATTATTTAATTTGAATTTCATCATAAAGCAAACCAATATTTACAAATATTAACATAACCTCATGTCAGCTTTTAAAACCAATAATTTTGGAATTTCCATTTTTGTCCTTAGATCAATGCTTACCCAACAGGACACTGACAGTATCCATAATCTATGGAAGCAGAGCTAGCTCCTGTGCTGGACAGACACACATATACATCATAGACATGCTTCTTCATAGATGCTTGACAGGTTCCTTTGATGTATATGACTTTATCGGTCACCTATAAGAAAAAATAAAGACTATTTAGTATACACGGACCAAACAAGGGCATTAGTGGATTTGCATATAGAATACCATACTGTATAGAGTTTAAAACTTTTAACATACTAGAGAGCAAGCCATGCATATACAAATGTATATTCATGAAACTATAGTCAGAGTTAACTTTTAACACATAACCAGGAAGCTCATACCATAAAAAAGAACAATATATCGCCTTTGGCAGACTATGAAATGGGAATACGAAAAATAATTATGCCTAACAGTTACAGTACTGTACCTTTGCTGTGCCTATAACATTCACATCTCCTGCGCTGAAGTGCTTCACAGCTCTATCCAGACCCTTAAAATTGCTCACACATTCGCCACTGTCCCTCCTACGGGCCACCATAAAGTCATATATGTCACTAAAAGTAACCACAGGATATTGCGCATCTTTGACATATGTGACCTGGTTGAATGGGGGGTAAACTTTCCTCACGGTACACAGGTGTCTGTATCGATATCTCATCAGTTGATCTGTTGACTACTGGCGTTAATACAGAAACAGGAGCTTTACATGATATCAGGTCGTTGATCAGATCAGCTTTTTTTCTTCTTAAGTACGTCAACTCCATATTCTGCAGCTAACGACCTCAATACGGCGACGCTCAGTTTGTTCAAATGTTCGCGGCTCGCCATATTGTTTATAAGTTGTCAAGAAATGCGGAAGTATAAGTTGCCTTCCGGAAGCGTTTGTGCGCATGTGCGGAAATAACCGTGAAAGGTCTATTGTTGTTGTCAGTCAGAATAGTCGGAACTCAACTGATTCGACGTCTTTTGAAGAAGGTACGGAGGAAAATTCCGAGTTAGAGGGTGACATGGTGTTTCGAAAGCGACAGCAATTAAATAATGAATTACTTGGGAAATTTGTGGTTGACATAACGAATGTTATTAGGTCATCTGACCTGACCCTAGATGACCCGAAGGGTCAGGATGACCTATAGTCATCATGTTTCGTCCGTCGTCGTCCGCCGTGCGTTAACTTTTCACATTTTGAACTTCTTCTCAAGTTCTACCGTTGCAATTTGGCTGAAACTTGCATGAAATGATCCCGACATGGTCCTTACAAAGTGTTGTTATTTTTTAGGTTGATCCGAAACCCAAGATGGCCGCCACAGCCGCCATCTTGAAAACACATTTGAACTTCTCAAGTTCTACCGGTGCGATTTGGCTGAAGCTTGCACGAAATGATCCTGATATGGCCCTGCAGGTAGGGCGTAATTGTACCTGCTGCCCCTATTGCATGATCGTAAAAGGCGACTAAATTTAGGATCTTATCTTTTCTTTCTCCCTAAATTACTTTGTTCTTCCTAGAGTCTCACTTGACACCACCTCACTTTTGGCCTATGGTTGAGCGCTCGCCCCTGTGAGGAAGGCTCTGGGTTCTGTCCCCTGGCCGAGACACACCAAAGTCTATAAAAGTGGTAGTTTCTGCTCCTGCTCCTGTCGAGTGGAACGACTGGTTTGCCCGTTGTCAGTATAATGTGACCGGGTGGGGTGTGTTGCCTGGTGTCTTCGGCGGCATGCTTCAGTGATATAGCACTATAAAAAGGGCAACAGTTCCACTATACAAGAAGACACAACACGAATATACCGCAGTCTCCAAAAACACGCACCTCGCGCAACATACACGCAACACACTGCATACATGGGAGGCCGTCCTTACATGACCATAGCTGTTAATAGGACGTTAATTAATCAAACAAACAAATCCTGATATGGTCCTAACAAAGTGTTGTTATTTTTCGGGTTGATCCGAAATCCAAGATGGCCGCCATAGCCGCCATCTTGAAAACACATCTTGAACTTCTTCCCAAGTTCTACTGGTGCGATTTGGCTGAAACTTGCATGAAATGATCCTGACATGGTCCCGACAAAGTATTGTTACATCTCTGGTTGATCACAAATCGAAGATGGCTACCATGACACTATATGTAATTAATTTCCTATATGTTAAGGCTCTTGGGCCTCTTGTTTGAAATAAAATTTATTGAAAGATGGCCCTGCAGGTAGGGCGTTAGAATTGTACCTGCTGCCCCTATTGCATGATCGTAAAAGGCGACTAAATTTAGGATCTTATCTTTTCTCTTCTTCTTAACTGACTTTATCTTTCCTAATGCCTCCCTTGGCATCGCCTCACTTTTGGCCTTGAGTTGAGCGTTCGCCCCTGTGAGGAAGGCTCTGGGTTCTGTCCCCTGGCCGAGACACTAGCACTATAAAAAGGGCAATAGTTCCACTATACAAGAAGACACAACACGAATATATACCGCAGTCTCCCAAAACACGCACCTCGCACAACATACACGCAACACTACGCATACATGGGAGGCCGTCCTTACATGACCATAGAAGTTAATAGGACGTTAATAAATCAAACAAAAACAAACAAAAATTATTGAAAGAAATTGAAAATGATCCTGACATGGTCCTGACAAAGTGACACCATATATAATTAATTTTACTATTGCTAAGGTAGTCAGATGACCGTTAAGGCCCTTGGGCCTCTTGTTTATCACGTGACATGATTTTCGCTAATCAGAAACTGTAATACAAGTCTGAACTATCAATAATAAATAATAATGTATTTTGACAAGGCTAATAAAAGTCTTTGAAGACTGTCATCTTTCTTGTATGTAACTTTATAATCTACATGTACTTATGAGGGAATAAGAGGACAATCGACAGAACAATACTTATCCGGGTTAGTCGTAGTACTCATTTTCAGTATCTAGTATGTTTGGAATATGAAACAGACCAACTTAAGTTGCAGTAATATGTTCATTCTCAATCATAACCAGATCAAGAAGTTCCTTGGGAAAATATCGGATTTCGTTGGGTTTTTTTGATTTTTTTTTTTTCGTTTTAAAAACCGTCGGTCAGTAATATATATAGGATCTTATATGAATGTTCATTTCGTGTGAGTTTTTTTCTGGTTTTTTTTTTTTTTTTTTTTTTAATTTTTGAATATATGCATGTAAATAACAATGTTTTTCCTTTCTTGGACTTCCATACCAATTTCCATATTTTAATTGATTATTTCAATTATGCACTTTCACATTAATTATATGTACAAAGAATAATTGATGAGAACAAATACAGGAAAATAAGCTGTAAAACCTTCCAAGATGCTGTTCCTCTTCTCTTATGATTTCATGAACACAAAACTCCAATTCTCGTCAGGCACATTTCGTCGTAATTGTCGTTAAATACATTCTTGTTTACTAATATATCAATTAACCTGATTTTCTATTAAATAAATTTAAAATAATAATTATTAATTCTTAGAAAAATAAAACTTATTTTTTATATAAAAAAATCATTTAGCAATACATGTAAATACAAGCAGACGCACTTTTTTTAAATACAAGCAGGCGTACATTGATATTTGGGTTTAAACTGTGTTTAAGACAAGAATTATATTTGGAGGTGGTGTAATTTTGGATTAAAAACCCATTTTTTCTAATTAATTTTTTTTATTACCATGTTTTAACAGACACAAGGACAAAAACACATAAATCAGACCTGTCCTAAAATGACCACTACAAAACAATTGCAGATGTTGTGTAGATGAAAAAAGAGTACTCTTGTAGATGTAATATTTCAAAGCCTGTGCTTTATTTTGCTGCATTTTACAAATCTACTGTACACCGCTACCAAATGGCGGCCATTACCAAAGCTCAAATCGTGTACATTTGTCTTTACAAGACTGACTGGCATTAGGAGAAACATTTCAAGAAAAGATAGGATTGCTGACTTCAGGATGGCAATTATAATGACTTCTTACTCATATCAAGGAGTGAAATTATGTTTTGGTCGTAAATGTCACCTACAAAACGAAAAAAGAGTCTCTCATGCCAAGCCATAGATGATACGGTAGGCAAAATAAAACATGCTGATTTATTTAACGTGTAACGTTATTTATTGTCAATGTTTACCATTGTATATTAAGGAGAAATATCTGGATGGTACCTGACCTTTTTTAAAGTTTTAGAGCCAAATATTGTGGAAAAAACGATCTTTCATGATCCGTCAAAACTAGTTACACAATAATCTACTCTAATCGTAGTCAACAGTTAATGTTTACTTCGATGTTCACACCTCTATCGATCATAATTAAGGCCGCAGGCGAATGAAAAGTCGCTCATGACAGACCTTTTATAGTTTTGGGGTTGTAAAAGCACGGTCGCTTGTCACGTAAGACAGGGAGTCGCTGAAAACAGACCAATTATATAGCAAATGACATTGGGGGTCTCAAGTAAGGTTACACATTAGACAGGGAGTAGATACATACAGGGGGTCGCTCAGACAGTCTCGACTGTATGTTTTGTTTTAAAATGTTTGTTATGTTAATTTGTTTTGTTTTTGCTTCACTGATGTAATATCCTTTGTATATACTGTACCCTATTACTGTTAAAAGTTTATCTATTTCTTTGTATTTTAGGGGTGCAATTTTATATCCCAGTACCATTTTTTTTAAAGTTATCATGTCTGTTGTAGCCTAGGGTTCCAAAGATTTGTATGAATTTATTATGGAATTTATTTTAAATTTGTACATTTAATGAAATAATGTTCATAGTCTTCTTTAATGATGCAGTGATAACAGTTTGGTGACTCGCTGATTTTATTCAAAAGTTTCCATCTAAATTCTTGTAATTTGTTATTTTGTAATTCATTAAAGATGAATTCATTTGATGATCTTACCATGATATTTATATCTTTTACTGTTATTTCTTCCCTAGTAAATGGTAGCTATGGGTTTTTCGGATATTTGATTTACAAAATACAGATATATAGTTTGATTTTTGCATTTTTCTAATTTAATTGGTTCTTGTTTTGGGAATTTTTTTACAAGGTCATCTTTAGTTTTTATTGTGAAATTTTGTATGTTGACATTACTATTTGATATTTCCTCAAGCCATGTCTTGGGTATGGCTTTTTTAATTTTGGATATTTCTGATAACCAATTACTTTTTTTGAATGATTTTTATGATCTATTTTGCGGTTGTTTAGTAAATCTTTAACTGTAATTATTCCTGATTCTATCCAGTTTTTAAATGCAAAGTTTTGCCGTTAAATTTTATATACTTGTTACCCCATATTATTTGTGAAAGTATTGTATCTTGCTTAAGAGACTTTTGTTAAATTTCCAGTAGCTAGGGCCCCTATTTGGATTAGTGTCATCTATTATTATTGACACTGCTAGGTGATCATGTGAGGTTTTATTAAACATTTGTATGAATTTTTTTGCGAGCCTTGTCGACCAAAAATAAAATTTTCGATATATTTGTCATCAAAATTCACATGAAATGAACACAAGTGTAAGATTTTTTTTTTTTTTTTCTTTTTTTGCTTTGCAGGTAGGACGTTAGAGTTGTACCTGCTGCCCCTATTGCATGATCGTAGAAGGCGACTAAATTAAGGATCTTATCTTTTCTCTTCTTCCTAACTGACTTTATCTTTCCTAATGGTTCCCTTGGCACCGCCTCACTTTTGGCCTTGAGTTGAGCGTTCGCCCCTGTGAGGAAGGCTCTGGGTTCTGTCCCCTGGCCGAGACACACCAAAGTCTATAAAAGTGGTAGTTTCTGCTCCTGCTTAGCGTTCATCATACAGGGAGTTGGGCGGCCCTGCAGGTAGGGCGTTAGAATTGTACCTGCTGCCCCTATTGCATGATCGTAAAAGGCGACTAAATTTAGGATCTCATCTTTTCTATTCTTCCTAACTGACTTTATTCTTCCTAATGCCTCCCTTGGCACCGCCTCACTTTTGGCCTTGAGTTGAGCGTTCGCCCCTGTGAGGAAGGCTCTGGGTTCTGTCCCCTGGCCGAGACACACCAAAGTCTGTAAAAGTGGTAGTTTCTGCTCCTGCTTAGCGCTCAGCAAAAACGGAGTGGGACGACTGGTTCGCCCGTTGTCAGTATAATGTGACCGGGTGGGGTGTGTTGCTTGGTGTCTTCGGCGGCATGCTTCAGTGATATAGCACTATAAAAAGGGCAAAAGTTCCACTATACAAGAAGACACAACATGAATATACCGCAGTCTCCCGAAACACGCACCTCGTACAACATACACCCAACACACCACATACATGGGAGGCCGTCCTTACATGACCATAGCTGTTAATAGGACGCTAATTAATCAAACAAACAAACAAACAAACAGACTGGTTCGCCCGTTTTCAGTATAATGTGACCGGGTGGGATGTGTTGCTTGGAGTCTTCGGCGGCATGCTTCAGTGATATAGCACTATAAAAAGGGCAACAGTTCCACTATACAAGAAGACACAACATGAATATACCGCAGTCTCCCAAAAGACGCACCTCGCACTACATACACGCAGGCCGTCCTTACATTACCATAGCTGTTAATAGGACGTTAATTAATCTAACAAACAAACAAACATTTTGCGGATCATTTAAAATGATGCACATGTACTGAATATATAGTTTACGGTTATATTGTGCGGAATCCCAAATTTATAAATCACATAAATCAATCCTTTCTATCGTATGACATGATCTAATTAAATGGTGGATATGCTACATGATGTACATGACACAGATAGTGTGGCCATCATGGCTACATGACGATGAGAAACTTTCCATTTTCATTACAGTTCGTTAATGATAGAAGATTTGACCTTATGGATCAAAATATAAAGCATCGGCCATCTTTAATCCCCAAACCACTTTTAGTGGTGACTATGGTGATACACAATTTATGTAATATTGACAAATTTTATTTATATTAATACGTCGTCATATATAACGTATATACATTAACACATCTTCATATATTGTACAATGTATATATATAATAATACACATTATATAGGATCTTCCATCATGTTCAATTTAGTTCTATCCCACCTATGTAAGTTTTTATAAAACGAGTCTTAGATGTACAAGTAAAACATTTTATCTAATATGACCTTTAACCCAAGACAGGTCATATTAATGGAATACGTTACCATATTGTTCATCTAATAAGGCACTGTTCAATTCTAATGTTTCTCATATTGCAATTTTTAGTGAACCTGTAAGATATGTTGTTTGTAAACTAGAATACAAACGAGGAAATTCAGAATAGCATTTTGGTAACGGACTCGCGTCACATGTATGACTATTGAGGTGTCCACCTGACTGAAACTATAAAAGGCGTGATGATAAAACTAGATTCTAATTTATCCACATTCCTTTACAATTCCGTCTTCATGGAATAATGAATGATTTTTATTTGTTTTCATACTATATCCGACTTTCTGATTGGCAAACCCTACGTTATCATGACGTCACAATAGAGACGTCGACGTTGCGTATTGATTTATAAAAACAAATAATCCATTGGGAAATCAATTGAATCGTACATTCAAACGTATTTTACATTATCAATTACTATGAAACAAATTATTATAAGCACTGTTGTAGCTATTTTTTAACTTCATAGGGTTATGAAATAAATTTTGTTTGCAAACGTTTGTGAGAATCCGCTGCGATACACAAAAAAATAGTAACATCAATACTTAATTAATTCCTGAAAAATAATTTGTCATTGGCTTTTATACACCAAACTAATCAAAAATGTCCCTTTTCCTGCTCGAAAATCCCCACACTACATACATGTTGTCCTGGAATACAGTATCTAGACGTAATGAAGGGAAATCCCATCGCAGTATAATTAATGATAATGGGTTTCGGTAGATAATTTTAGAACTGTCCTGTTTTAATTTGGAAAATAATTACAAATAATGTCACGGATACCATCGTTGAAAATAAATTGTTTAAAGTACAGTACGTAGTGCTGGTTTAAAGTTATATGTGCCGTAACTGAGATATATTTATTTATCGGAGTATTTTTTATTGGAAATTTGATGGAATTGATAAATATTAGTTTTTAAATTATTCGCCCCATGTAGTCTACCTATAATAATTCTAAAGATGTAATTATAACGCTGCGAAGAAATGGTACGGGAAATGCTTAGCCCCGCCTTCTTATGCATATTGAAACAGAGAGGTACCGAAAAGTCACGTGATGTTCATTCGGAACACATCAAAATAGATACCGATCGTAAGTGCCATGCTTGTTTTTGTTTACCTTACTGCAAAATGAAAGTATGCTTTCGATAGGATTTTCCGGTAGAAAAGTTGCAATTTGTTTCGTAATGTGAACTTATCAGAATAAGCATCAGCTATGAGGGATATAAATAGTGTCGTTTGTTGTAATTGTCACGAATAAAAATTACGAAGAATGGCGGGGCACAATAGGGGTAATTCTTTACGAAATGTATAAGGGAACTTTAGCTGTCAAACAAACCAACTATTATATAATTTAGTGAAGCTGTTATGAATCATTTAAATCTCAGTATACCGAGGTATACAAATGCCGAAGTCACAATAAACTTCCATGCTCATCTGGTAGAAAACGAAATGGAGACTTATCCGACTGTACAGTGCATGTAAATGTTACATCTGTATGCATTATACTGTTATAGAGTTATATGTATATATTATAATTACCGGTAATAAGTGTAAGTAAGCACACTACACACAACTGTACATTCGCAGGAAATTCGGCCCCATTGTAAGTCTGGAGACTTATTTTATTATATGTATATGTGAGTAGAGGCATTACATATATACATATTTATTATCATATGCTAACTGATGTTTTACGCAATTCCATCAAAATTATCTCCCCCTGAATGTATTTATGAAAAGACAAGATATTAAGTTATGCCATTAATACATCAACAAAACCTGTACATTGTATTTACAAAAAAATGCCCTTTCACCCCATGTCTACATAAAATTTGAGTTACAGTTCAGATCAGATATATATTATAATATTACTCTAATACAAAAAGGGATGAAAGGGCAATTACCAATAAACATAATACATGTATAATGAATCTGTATTATAAATACAGTGTTGTATATGAATTAATTACAGTGGAAAAAATAGCAACACTATATACATGTACATGTATATATAGTTATAATATTCAAGTTAACATACAGGTATAAATATGAAAAAAAAATTAAAGAAAATTTTATCCTGCACAAGTAGGTGTGCTGTGTAATGTTCTACTTATAAAAAACGTAGCAGCTTGTGCTAACCACATCCTAGATATTTATAGTTATTTATGGGGAGTGATGGGTGAGTGCAGAATGAAATAAAATCTCTGTGAAAAAAACCCACCTGCAGTCGTCCTTGGAATCAGAATTGGACTGAGGCTTAAAAGATGACTGACCAATGAAAAAAGATACGCAAACGTATCGATCAAACTTGTGTCAAGGGTGCTGAACCGTGGGGTGACCACAACTCGGGCCTTGGCCTACCAGGCAACAAATATAAAAGCATATACAGTACCGTGTTTCTACAACGAAATATACATGTTTATTTATGTATATATACATACATGTATATATACATACATGTATGAGGGTATCTAATTAACCATTTTGAAACAAAATATACAAATCGATGGTTTTATTGTAGTGGATTAGCAGTGGTGGTGTGCTCATGATCAGTTAGTGAAGTTGTATGGTGTTTGTCTAGTCCAATAATCTGTGAGATGTATAATTTGACTATAGTGTATATATATGCCACATGATGGTTTCAATTCGACGCAGTGGCTGAGTGGTTAAGATATCAACATATTACCACAAGCCCACCTACTGTAGATTTGTAGTTCAATGTGGGGCAGTTCCACATACTGACTGTTTTTTCCGGATACTCCGGCTTTCCTTCACCAACAAACCTGCCTGTTAATCTGGCGTTCAACTAGAACAACCCAAACCAAACCAAATCCATATGAATGAAAGTAGAATGAAAAAGAAAAAAATAGATTACCAATTTTAGGTATGTAACAGGAGAGCGACCAGACTTGAATTCGAACCTGGGACTCTCCGAACAATAGCCGTGTGCTCTACCGACCGAGCTACCTGGTCACCAATGGTCGACCCAGTCCAATCCCTCTACAGGTATATATATATATATTGCTGTTCCTTGTTTTCTGCACCCATTATTTTTACATTGGCTATCACCAGTCTTTTTGGCAATCCTTTTCACTCCATCTGAATTATCATCGACATCAAGTGTTTCATCGCTTTCGAATTCTGTCTCATTTCTCTGTTTTCGTACTCAGACCAATTTCCAGGAACCCTTTTGAAGATATTAAACGTGGAGGTCCAGATATATGTATTTCATGAACTCCGGATATTACTGGTCCACTGAAATCAACATGGAAAATTTTTTGAATTACATATATTTTCAGAACAATTAATGGATGTAATCTTATTTCTCATACATTAAGATAACATGTCATATCAGTACTTTACATAGGCTGGACTTACACAATCTCTGATTTTGGTAAAAACAAGCAAATTCGTGGAATTTATATCCCAGCTTTCGTTAATCAAAGGCCGATAACTCTGCCAAAAAGGGTTAGATGAAAGTGTCAATCAAACTTGGCCAAAGCTCTGAGACATTAAACCATGTTACAAAGTTTTCGAGAAAAGCAAGTAATATTTGTGAGAGTTACTGAATAAAAACAGATGAAAATGGCATTTTTCATTATTCAAATGGCCATTACTCCGCCAAATAGGGTCCGGTCTAATCAAAGTCCTGATCGAATTTAAGCAAGGCCCTGAAATATTTATCCAGGTGCCCAATTTTCAAGAATATTTGGTAATATTTGTGAGAGTTATTGAACAGAAACTGACAGAAATGACATTTTCCATTAATCAAAGGGCCATAGCTCCGCCAAATACGGTCCGATGAAAGTGCTAAGCAAATTCATTCAAGCCCTTGGTACATTTGACCATGTGACCAAGTTTGAAGAAAATCAGTTAATATTTATTACAGTTATTGTACCGAAGTGGCAAAAACTGATTTTTTTTTTTATTTAAGCAAAGGGCCATAACTCCGCTAAATAAGGTCCATTGAAAGTCGCGATCGAACTTGGACGAGCCCTTTAAGTATTTAACCTTGTCACCTAGTTTGAAGAAAATTGGTTCACATTTGTTACAGTTATTGCACAGAAACAAAGTGTAACAGACAGACAATCTGACAAACCCAAATTAATATCCCCGTTTCGAAGAAAGTGGGGGGGGGGGGGGTAAAAAGTATCAATATATACCTTAAGCTATGAATTAATTGGTGCTGATGAATCTTCGGATGAAATTTCCAATTTTATACCATACAAAGACACATAAGGTGGTCTGAAGGTAGTCCCTTTGTCAGGTGTTGATATCATATTGGATGCAGGGGCCTGTCTCACTAGAAAAAACTTACATGTACATGAACAACTATATAGTATTGTAACAGGCTGAGAGTAGTGTGCTGCAGCAAGACCTGAACCTGTGACCCCTGACTTACTGGTCTGCCGCTCTACCGACTGAGCTAAAGGGAAATTCCCCCTAACGCGAAGGTAGAAGGCAACCGTATCACTATCCATATGTACAATAAAATCTGCTAAAGTATCGAATATGTACATAGATATTGTATTAATGTAAATAAAAAGATGTAGAAACACATGTAGCAAAATATATGACATTCAGTTGAAGTGATTATTACAGGGACACGCTAAAGAATTTAAGCATTCTATGGCTATACAATGTATATATTTTACATCTAAGAAAGTGTCACATCAATCACATTCAAACTTTATTGACATCACCATGCTCACTGTACGGTAGATTACCCCTAATCGAGCCCCACAATCTCTATCAATACACTGGTACTCGATGTTTTAATACACAATCTACATTGTCAGAGTCATTTCCACTCAAAAAGTAAATATATATCCACACTTATCGATACACGTGAGCGAAAAGCGATGATCACGTTATATATTTGCTGTAGTCATCAAGGATCTATGTCACTGTTAACGATAACGATACTCACATGGCGAGGAGGAAAGCTGCTAACTTCATGGTGGAACTTGAGGTATTCTCTTTCTTTCACCGAATTTCAACGTTAGATGTTTTCGCCGATAACCACTTTGCTTTCATTGCGTTGCTGTTGATATTCTAGTTTGATTTCCTTCTTCTCAGATGGCTATAGGTATGACGGCCTTCCACGCTTTCGTTTTGAAGTGGGGGGAAGCCATATTGTTTTTGTTTGTGGTCTGTTGCTTTTGTCACGCATGCGCTGACAACATTAAGTGGGCGGAACCTATGATTTTTAGCAGTACTGCCAAAAATCGAATTATTAATATTGTAATTTAATTACTTTTAAACGAGTAACTTATTTGCATCGTAATTAAAGAAAAGTTCATAACTTTTAATGTTTATTAATATATATATAACTCTGCTATATTCGCGTCACAACTAGTTACGGCACATATAACTTTAAAGTGTTCCATTGCTCAGTTAGCATTTTAAATTTGTTTTGACCAAATTTGAAAATCTGAATTCATTTCTTGTATTAAATGTTCACAGCACATTTCACCTCTTTATGAACCTAAGAACTTAAAATTGACAAAATACCCATTTGGGTTAAAAAGTTAACAAAGCGTATGTAATGTCTATGAATAAGTATGTCTTGCAGATTATATCTTTATCTCTATTTCATTTAGCAAATAGGCTAAAAAGCCTTTGTGCAAAACAAATACAGACATGACAATGGTAAACAGACTTTTCTGGAAAAAAGGATGTACACTATATATATATATATATATATAAATCAAAAAAAAAGAAAAAAAAAAAGAAATCAGCGAAAGGATTCACATAACAAATATATCAATTATCAAATAATATTGAATTTCTAACTTCATTTGCCTTGTGAAAAAAGATAGCTAAATTTTTAACAATGCTACTATTTTCTGAAGTCAAGAGATCTATAAATTTAGTCATATTAGGCCTCAACCAAAATTTCTTTTTTAACAGTTTTGATCTAATATCTACATAAATAGGACATTCCAAGATAAAATGATATTCATCTTCAATTTTTGCACAATTAAAACAATATCTCAAATCGACTGGAATTGGATTAGGCTTGTGCCACCGACCTGTTTCTATGTACAATCTATGTGATGATGTTCTAATCTTTGTTAGAGCTTTTCTATATTTTTCAATATTTACAGTATCGAGATAACTCTTATATCCAAATTCATTTGTAAACAATAAATAACATCTTGCCCTTGGCGAATCTACCAGCTCACTATGCCAGTTTTGTATAAAAATATCTTTAACTCTAGTTTGGAATAACTCTAAAAATACCTTTTCGTTTCCAACTTGTTGTTCTAACCAAACATAACCAAAACCATACGTACATAATAATTGTTTTACTAATTTTGCCCAGTTAATTATTCTATATGATTCAGCTTGTTGATAAAGTTCATCATAGACTGACTTCACCAATACATTTTTCTTATGATGGACAATATGTAGCCAATACTTAATTATCTTAAAATATCTCTTGAGTTTTAGTGGCAAACATCCTAATTCTCCGTAAATAAAGTTGTTCTGTGTCGAAGTTTTCACTCCAAGCAATCTTTTACAAAACCTTAAATGAACCTTTTCTACTGCCAACCCAGAGTGAAAACCCCACACTTCACACCCATAACTCATTACGGGACATACTAATTTTTCAAATAGATTATATCCATGTTTAGGTGAAAGGTTAATAAATTTTTGCAATTGTTTTTCCAGCTGAAAAAGTGATTTATTTCCTGTTCCTGCTAGAGTTAATTGGGCATCGGAAAATGACCCACTGGATGACAGTACTAAGCCCAAAAAAGAAAACTTTTTAACTATCTGCACCTCCTCCTCACCCAATTAGAATTTTAAATCTTGTGGTAATCGACCACCGTTTCTGAAAATCATGACCTTGGTTTTCTCAACATTTACTTTTAATTTCCATCTATCACAATAACCGTGCAGAATATCCAGACCCTTTTTTAATCCAGTACTAGTGCATGCCATCAAAGTGATGTCATCTGCATAAAGTAACAAATAATTTCAAAAAATTTATTGACACCCCTTCAAAGCCTTTTAAAATCAGCTCTTCTTCAAGATCATTTACATACATTGCAAAAAGAAATGGGGACAAACTTTCCCCTTGTTTTACCCCGGTTACACATTCGTACTCATCAGAAAGTTCATTATTAACTTTCACCCTAGCTTTAACTGATTGATACATTGACTTGACAATATCAAGCATCTTACCTCGAATTCCCAATTTCAATAACTTTAACCATAAGTTTTCCCTCACAACATAATCAAAGGCCTTCGAAAAATCAATAAAAGTACAATACAAAGTTTCTCTATTATTAATAAAACATGATATTAGGCCATGTAAAATAAAAATGTTATCAATCGTACTATCGGATTATAAGAAGCCATGTATTTTTTCATGGCAAACTTATTTTCTTGCGTACTTGTTAAAATAAAATCAGAATAGTTTCTGTGAAGTATTAAATTTGTCAAAACGATTGAAAAACGAAATATTTCCATTAACACAATTAAGGGGAAAGGACTTACATATTCTACTATTTGGTTTAAGAATGGGTTAACTGTCTTATCCTTATTCATTGATTTTGTCATTTACGCGAATACTTATACTTATGAGACAAGTAATTAAAAAAAGTGTTTTAATTTGTCGTGTGTAAGTCATAATAGTGAAATTCCGGTAAAATTACAATTTACGTCAAAGAGCAATCATTGACTCACAATATTTGTATATTTTTGATGAAAACTTACTTAATAGAAATGTGTTTTAGTTGCTAAAACTAGGTGGGATAGAATTTTTTGTTTCGGGGAACTTTACACTCTTTTGGCACATGCAGAAAACGAATTTTACCGATTTTTTGTCTGAAGCCCTTACTCGTTTAAAAATGGTCAATAGACACTCTGATTGATCCATATCGATATAAATTGTAATTCTCATATCCCGGTGTTAATTATTGACGTCAATAACTGTGTATAAATTGAGATGATTTTTGGTATGAAGATACTGCACTATTTTCCGCCAAATTTCACTCCCCTGAATATAAGGCTCTTAGTATATCAATAATAAAATTTCTATAAGTTGTTAAAACGTTTTTGATGACCCAATAATCTCCAGTCAACTGTAACCTTCCACATGAATCGATAACACAAAAAAGGTTATCTCTCTCTGTACCAAACAACAGCCTTAAACAAAACTAGAATTCGAAACAACTTAAAAAATATCTACTAAACTGAAAACCCAATTCCAGTTACACATTTAAACATACATGTATATCTTACCATGTAACAATACAGGTATTTTGATTTTTAAACCGGCGGGTAAGGAAAAGTAAACGTCGATATATTTTATGCTCCGACTTTCAGACACTCTCATTGGCTGATACATTGTCACGTGGAGGGCGATATTTAGCATATCGGCTCCATTTTTAGAAGGCATATTGACTCGATGTTTCCTTTTTTAGAAACACCGAGTCTATATTCCCTATTGTGACGCCATACTCGAGTCAATATTCCTATTGTGACGTCACTCCCAAGTCGATATTGCGATTACGACGTCACAATACGCCGCCAACGAGTTCTTCGGGAAGATGAAGTCGAGCCATTCTCCCTGCATTTCTATATTACTTAGCACAAAGCAAGCATTTAAAATAGTTGTCATATCTAATTTAAAAATTATAGTAGTTGTAGTTGTAGAATTTTAAAATTTTAACCTCGGGTATTCTACGCGGTTTATATGACACGTTATGGACCTCAATAAAGGTCCATAATTGATATTTATTACATAATCCGCCTTATCTCCAATGATTTAGCCCGTGTAATATTTTTGCGTATGTCCCTAGACAAGTGTAATATGACATGGCACGATTTTCATTGGCTGGAAATCCATTGTGACGTCAAACAAAAACAATTAAAATGACGTCAGGATATGTACGGGGAAGGTAGAGTAATATGACGGCCTCTGATTAATTTTCGGAATACATTTTGACGTGAAATGCTTTGTTATGTAGGTATTTGTACGTTATTCAGTTTTTCCTATTACATATAAAATTATACAGTGATAAAACCGATTTTAGTATCTTGTTAGTACAAAATATAGTAAAACGTTTAATCTTCAGTGAGACTGCAATATGATTTGAACAAACATCCAACCGCGTTTTCGGGGGATATTAAATTTGGGTTTTGTCTGTCGAAGATGCTTACCGGCCTTTAACTCCAAAACTGCTCTACTTAGCTCCATTAAAACCTCCTCTATATACGTATCAGACAATAGTGTCCTATAGGGCTGCAACGATACACCAGTACTCCGATACGATACGTATCGCGATACATGCTTCTCGATTCGATTATTTTCGATACGATACATTTGGTCTAATTTTATCATGCATTTCAAAGTATTTTTAGATTTGAATTTTAAAAAGAACAGATAATGCAACTATAAACTTACAAAAGACAAGGCAAATGCAAAGGTGACCATTGGTAAGGTTTAATAACAATAAAACATCAAAAACTTAAAATACAATGACTAGAGATCAGAGGTAAAAGAAAACTAAACAATGACTTAATTGGCACTTGCAAATTTGTAAAAAAAAATAAAAATTAAATAATTGAAACTACATTTTCATGTTTATCTTACTGAAGTTAGTAGTCAACATAAAATCAATTCAGACTTCAGAGACTACCTTTCAAGCAGACAGTAGCAGTCTTCAAGTTCCAGTGTATATCAAGTTCATGGATATGAGAAATACGACATTTATTAATTTACACTAAATCCTCTGGAATTCTGATGTTTCTTTTTATAAAGATGAGCATGTCAACTTGGTCTCATGTGAGACATGCTCTCTGGGTACTAACTAAATCTCCAGCAGTGCTAAACACTCTTTCACTGGCTACACTTGTTGCGGGTATCCCTAATACCTGTCTGGCTAGTCTTGATAAACAAGGATATTTCCCTGTCATACCCCTCCACCAACTCAGGGGATTTGACTCTAGAGGTGGACATACTTCTTCATTATAATTAGTAAGTTCAGTTTGAATTTGGTCATTTACATTAGGTGCTTGAACAACTGCAGTGATAAAAACATCCCCAAACAATTCACCAAGGATACTAGATTGCCTTTGATCATCTACTTTGATTTTCTTTACAGGTTGTTCGTCATGCCTTTTGCTTTCAGTGGTCAAACTTAGTGTAGGTAGACTATGTGGTGTACTCACATCAACATGGGGACTGAAGCTCTTTGATGCATCAGACTCATATGAAGGCTCTGTTTTTATTCCCAATGGAGCAGCTCCCTGCGGATGACAATATTATGATATTAAAATATTAAATTATAACTTGTTGTTCCGTATTTGCTGAAAGATATATTAGAGACTTATAATGAGGAAGGAGTATAAAACTATGTAGTGATAGTTACTTCATTTAGCTGTGTAAAAGGGTTCATTTCAAGCAGTTCCTGCGTTATAGAAAAAAAGATTTCCACTTTCTCCATCTCAGTTGAATATGGGAGACTTTTGAATCGTGGGTCCAGAACAGCACACATCAAACGAAATGCCTTCGTACTGGGATCTGTGTACCTATAAGTGAGAAATTGCTTATATGAATATGATATTCTTAATAAATTGTGAAGTGTATACTGTGTAGCTGAAATTAATTTTTCAATATTACTTGCAGACATTTCATATTTGTTTCATTTCTTTAACACATAAGTTTTTATATAAACTCATATTTACTTACCTGGAGTTCAAATCTTTCTTTATTGCAGTCTTCATTGCAGATACCAGGCGACTGTCAGATGGGAACTCTGCCAACTGTCTCAAAAGCATCTCTGCAGGGGATGGATCATGGTTACTGTAGGGTTTTGTTCACTGCACAAGTAGTAACTGTCTTCATAGGTTTTAATACTTTAACAATGTCCTCGATGTTCTTAACATCTTCATCAGACAGCGTAACGATGTATTTGACATGTTTTTTCACTTCTTTTGACATGCGAGCTGCGAAGACTGCAGCTTGCTGTTCTAGATATCGATCTAGCATGTCGAAACTTGAGTTCCATCTCGTCTGCACATCCATAATGAGTTTATGTTTAGAAATTTCCAGTTTGACTTGCATCAGATCCAGTTGTGCTGTTGCTGATGTGATCTTATGGAAAAATGCAACAATTCTCCTTACTCGTCAGAGTAGTCTGTCAACCTCTGATATATTAAGTCCCTTTTGAGTAGAAAGGTTGGCAGTGTGAGCAAACAGCCCATATGTGGGCTCAGACCAGCCTCTCTCATCCCACACACAATATTTGCAGCATTATCAGTAGTAACTGCAGGGCCTCTACCACTCCTCTCCAGCTCCCAAGCTTCTACAGTTTCCTTTAGGTCATTTCCTAAGTTCACACCTGTATGGGAAGCGCTAAACTTCCTCGGTTGAAGTGTATAGTTCTCAACTTCCCAATCATCATTGACAAAATACCTAGTAATTGTAACGTAATTTTCTGTGGCAGGAGATGTCAATGCGTCTGTAGTGATTGCTATGGAAGATGTCTGCTTTAGTCTCGTTTTGACTCTATCCATCACAGTGTTATAAAGTTCAGGAATGATAGTGTTGCTGAAATAGTTACGACTTGGTATCTGATACCGCGGCTCTAACACGTTTAACATATGCCGAAATCCGGCGCCTGAAACCGTACTGTACGGCCGTAAGTCACTACATATGAATCCACCTACAGCTTTCGTGATAGTAATGCGTCTTTTGTTACTAAATGCCAGTTTGTTAATAATACATTCTGTTAACTTAGGCTGACCTTGTATTTGTGTTCCAGATTTTACAAGTTGTACCGGTGATGTCTGCGTGGTTGTTTTCTCGTCAAGATCACCTATATTGTGTCTTCTTTTCAAATGCTTCTTCATATTGGAGGTTGTTCCGGCCTTATAAGAAACATCTGTAGAGCATAGTTTACATGTACTCTTTTCTTTGTCTTTATCGGCAGTAGAACGAAAGCCAAAGTGTTCCCATACTTTAGAACAATATTTTTTAGGAACATTCATAAGTTTAGGTTCCATCTTGTTTAGGCCTGACTACTACTGTTTAGATTAGTAACACGTACGCTGATTGGGCGAGACGTCTCATAATCAACCAATCAGAGAGAGTTTTACAGATTCAAGCGTTAGACTAAAAACTACATGGACTGAATCGTACCGAACCGAAACGGCAGGACTGTATCGAAAGATCGAATCGACAAGCAAATATCGCGATTCAATTCGTATTGCGATGAATCGTTTTAGCACTAGTGTCCTAAATATGCGTTTTACTATTGAAAATCTTCCATTTTTCGATAATCTTTCCATTTCTATGAAAACACAAAACTACAGTTTTATTTCGTTTTCAGGCTATAGAGTATCTCAAAAACCGTTCGACTATTATACATGAAACGTTCTGTATCAGGTTAGCGCCCTAGTTGTACCTTGGCTTTTGAGTATCTTCTATTATCGTTAGTTTCATCAAATTCCTATTTTCTTTCGATTTCTGATTATAACTCATATAACACATACGTAACAATAACGGCATTTATCGCACCTCGGACAGAAATGTTCCCAAATGATTGACGGAGAGCCGTCACGTGGTGACCCCCTAATACTTTATAGGGGAGTCAGTAAATTTTATTATGGTGCAATATGGCGGCTGTCGCCCTCGCTTCAAAATTTTAACACATTCTCTTCAACTAAATATACCATTTCTTTATCGTAAAAATATATTTTACTTATTATTTTTTTATGTAAAATTCATTTAAAATCGTTTTAATACTTCAAGTTAAATGAAACGCATTTTTTAAATACGAGTTGCTTCCCCTACGCCAGTTTGAAAGTTGATGACGCGGTGAAAGTCAAACGTAAGAATTCAAGCGTTTTCTTGACTGCGACCATAAACAAATGGAGGGGTTCGTATCTTTAGATCTATCAACCCTCACTCTACAGCTAATTTATCGGCATTACTTTAAGTGATTAACTCAGCGAGAATATACGCCCTCGCCCCCTATAAATCTTACTGACCCTCTATGCCTTTATAGGGGGTCAGTAACTGACTATATAACTAATAATACAACGCTGTAGCGATAAGACATTGTGACCAGCATTACTATAGACAGTGACCTTTTAGAATACACGTTTTAAGTATAACGTACAGTGACTTTATCTTTTACACGTGGAAACACATACACAAATATGCATATAAACGCCTACTCCTTCCTGGATAAATACCGAAAACTCTAAAGTACAAGTACAAACGCACCTGTCAAATCTCATCAGCTGTCTATTTTCGGAGACAATAGTATGGATATAGACTAAGGTGATACTAGTCGTTATACAGTCAGGATAATGTCCCTGACCACAAACTGAACATTATTAAGCATTAGGACAGGCTAAGGGCACCTACTGCCCCATATAACATCTGAAATTGTTACCTTCAGTAAATACAGGAGGTTTATTCCATGTTCTCGACATATATTATAAATATAGAGTGTAACCAATGTCTCTTCACTCCTTCGCATCATATATTGTCACGATTGTATATGGAAGAAGTTGAGTATGACCGTCATTAAGGCAGTTTGTTTAATTAAATCACAATAATGCATTGCAGCTATTCCAAACATATCATTTCCAAGAAGTTAAATTGTTTGAGAAAAAAACTATTTGCAAAGTATTTGGTGAATAGCATAGACACCTGTGTAGTGGTATACTAATGTAAGTGCTATTATCACTTTGTTTCACAGTATAACATGTATTTAAGACTACCGGATTTAATTTGAAAAGAAAATTTCTGTTAATGAGTAATGCATGGTAATTTATTATATGTGGTTTAGTAATAAGCACATCATTTGATTCAGTCGGAGACCATGGTATCCAATGATTTAGTTTTCAAATCCCCATTGTTTAGCTGCAATAGCTCTGCATGACAACACAATACTCATACTTTGAACAAAGAACGCAACTTAATAGTATCATACTAGTGGGATGAAATGAAGAGCAGAGAAAGGGGAGACACCTCTTGTTGTTACTCTTAAACGGGACCAATTTCATAAGGTTAAGAAAACTTTACCAGATTTTGATGTCATTTAAGATTTTTAGTCCATATGACACCTGTAGCATTGAATGAAAGTCAATGCCATTTATCTGAATAACATTGGTAGTCCATTATATAATATATAATGGCAGCTTATCTGACAGATATATTTTAATTTATTTTTCTATAAAACATCAACAAAGGAAGGTAATTAACTGGGACTGTATCGCCCACCTGTTACAGGGTAAGACCACAAGCCACCAACTTGAAGGCATTAGATTTTCCATTATTGACCCTGCCTCTCAGGCCCCTGGGGGACCAGGCTCGGATTTCTCGAAACAAACTTATTGATAAGTCAAAAATTGACTTAAATCAAAATTGTTCATATAAGCTTTGTATGGAGAAAAACATAAAATTTGACTTAAGTCTTCTCTTTTGTTTCGAGCAATCGGAGCCATGTCTACCATTTATACAAAAATGGTTCTCCTTCACTAAAGGAAGACTCAGACCAAATAAGAACAAATTGTTTACCGTAAATGATATCAACTGTTTAAGGATTAGCCGTTGCTATATTTAGATTAACTTAATTTAGGAAAGGCCTTATCAAAAATGTATCAATTGTGACTAAAGTATTTGTCATGAGACGCAATTGTGCAACTCCTAGTAACACAAACACGATATAAATATATAGAATAAATAGATTTTGCCATTAAGGAAATATTTCAAATTTAAAACCAAGTTGGAAAATAGTGATATATTGATGATCTCTTTGTCAGTTTCAGGACAAACGATCCCTTGAGTACCACGATGTTTATTTGTTAGAGTGTGATATGGGCTATGTTTGACGAGTACTACGGTTGTTTATATATCCCCTTTTAAGGGCAGACCCAGTGTCAATATGGTGTTGCCGTATCTCATCATGCTTACATGGTGAGTTAGATTAAACTTCCACCTCACTACGTCATAACCTGGTTCGTTATCAGACCCAGTTCAAAGATAAAAGCGACGAATCATTCTTTTCGCCCTCAGCAATCGTAGACACTCGGAACGATCGTCATGAGAATCCTGGTCTTGCTTGCGGTGTGTCTGGTATGCGCGAATGCCTTGAAAGGCAAACGTCGTACTAGAGTTATACGTCAATCAGGTTCCGGTGAGTGGATTTATTTTAAACATGGTTCCACATGATTGCTTTAATTTTTTCGTCAGTTTTTGGATACACAGACATGTGCGAAATAAGCAGGACTGAAAAACGTTTTATTTCAGATGTAACAAAAAATGTTATTCCGAATGGAGGGTTATGTTATTTGGGAGATATAAATGCATAAAAAATGCGATTTGGAATGATGCTATAAGACTCTTTTATATGTGGATATTAAGGATAGGGATATTCTACCCGAGGGTCACAAAATGTCGTAAAGCCCGAGGCTTGCCAAGGATTTTACTACATTTTGTGATCCCAAGGGAAGAATATCCCTTTCCTTCATATCCACTTATGAAATAGTATTTTTCTCTCATACATCGGTGTTTAAGTCCAACTTTACTACTACGACTTTCCGTCATTTTGAAATGAATTCGAAAAAGATTCAGTGAATGCAAATAATTACTCCATGTACGATAATTGTGTGATATTTTCAACACATATTCTATTGTTTGTGTCTTTAAAAGTAAATACAGTATAGTTTCTGGGAAAAAATGTTAAAATTGTACCGAGAAACTAGTAATTTTGTTGACGGTGTGACGTCAAGAGGCTCTATTGCATGGGTAGGCATGCAATACAGCTTCAGGCGACATGAGTGTATTGCCCTAGACCAGCCAGTATTACACGTGTAGGTATGAGAGAAATTCCGATATTGCATTTCTGATAAAGATGGCCGCCTAAGATATCGATTAGCAATTCCATATTTATATCAAGACGTCGGTGTATCAACATGGAGGATACTAAATTTACAATGGAAAAGATTACATCATTATTATTATCATTCTATATGATTTTCCTAAATACAAAAAGGAAATTTCCAGTAAAAGAAAAATATAAGTTCATTGATACTTGAGGAAAAGAAAGCACATATAATATATAATCTACTCAATTGAATAATTTGCATGAAATTACGAATTTTTGCGTACAGACATGGAACTAATCAGTTCCGTATTTATTATGTATCCGATGGAAGTGACAGAACAGGACATTTACTTATCGGTATAAGTTAAAGTATCATCCTAGTCTGCGTTATATGTAGTATCATAAGGCATAGCTTGAGTTGTCTGCAAAAATAAGCCGAGCTTTCTATTATCCAGTCCTTGTGATAATCTTGACATGTATCCTTACTCGTTACCGGAAATATATTGCAGGGCGTTTGTGGATCACAATACATGTTCTGTTATAATTACTACAGAAAACATCTTAATTATAGCAAAGGAGCATCTTCAACAAAAACTATCATCATGAGCTGATGAAGCAGCTTATATAGAAGTCTACATGTCTAGAACAGAAGAAAAATGTTCAACTTTATACATTAGTGAGAGGGGAGGTAATTTAAGGCAAAACCACGCATGGACATCTGCTGGCGACCCCAACACTTACTGTTGATATACCTGTGACAAATGGCTGCTGAGCCATGTTGGTCATGGTGTATATGAGTTCTTGAAGTCAGATTCGAAGTGCTTGTGGCGAACTACGATATTTCAGCTGCCATCCGATAATGGGATTAGATTGTGTTCGAACTGCGACACCGTCTACCACTATCCATGGCTAGTTGGCACAAACATATTTTATGTAGTTAAAATATAGGTAGTGTTTCGGTGATAACACATTTCATTTTCTGATAACGTGTTGTCACTCGATATTCTTAACCGTGCAAAATCGAATTATTCCAGATTGCCGGATTCCCTTTACTTGAAAATAATCAAATATGTTCACTGATGTTTCGTTTCGGAACGTAAGTTTTCCGGACTATCGGGGCCAGCATTTCGTAAGTCTCCTGTATGTATTTTGATTTACCATTGAAATATGCAACGCATGTGCCAAAATAAAAAACAAAACTAATTAATGAGCCGAGAACGCGTTGACATTACTGAAAACATTTTCATTTTGGAGAAATACATGTTAATTGAGCTGTCTTTTGAATACAGAAAAGCGAACTCTTTTAGCAGTTATTGGCTTTTAAAGTTAAAATTTTAGTTGACCATCATTATCATACAACGATTAGATATGTATGTGTGGCCTTGACGAGTGTAGCAGAACATGCATTGCACTTCACCAGCACTAAACACCTGACGACTCTTCGACTTGTGTGTGACGATCACGTATTGCCGATAAGGCAACACATGCTATTGTAATGAACCGTCAGCATTTAATACCAGAATAAACTTTTCTAGACGGAACAATTGCACGTGACATGTACCGGATGTCTGACATGACCTCACTTATCCAATACCAGACTACATGAACTCTTGGTATCGGTATCCTGCTATCTTGAAATTGATCTAATTTAATCATTATCCTGAGTATTATCAATAGACATGAGCTGTTTAAAGGACATTATGAAAAATAGTAATGATATTATAAAAACATCTTTTTTCAGTATTTCAAAGGTCAGCAATTTTCAACATTTCAGTCAATATCCTTCTTTTTCAATGTAGATGTTTCTACTTGATGAACTTATATTTATGATATGTGTGCTATAATTAGGGCGAAATCAAAGACTGAAAATAAGTCTTCGTCCATTTAGATATACAAAATCCATTGCTTTTATTGCGCTACTGCTTTTTCTTATTTTCTCGCTTTATATTCTCCTCTTCAATTTGTGAAGTCATTTGTACGTAGGTAACAATAAAATGGAAGGAATATCAAAAAAGAAAACATAGTGATTCTACGACATATTAAGGCATGATGATTGCCAGCTATAACAATGCCACGGAGAGTCATGTGTAATGTCTCCTATAAACATACCTCTTCATTTATTGAGGCACCTTCATCAATAAGTCTTGGATTTGATCTTTTTAATCACCCCTTTAGTGATGTTCAATTTTCACTTATTGGATCGAATACGGTATTAAAGACTATGTAAATGTAGAAACCGGACTGCACAGAAAAAAACCGTCGAGTTCATCGCATTTATATTCAGGTTTATTTAACCATGATTATTGCTTTATTTGATATCCATGGGGTTATAATGGTTTGGCAATGCTTTATCATAATAACGATTTGTGAACCAGATGGAAAATACTTATTTAGTCTTCCACTTAACTGTATACTCTATAATCTAAATGGTTTCTGACAAGTATTTCAAAAAGGTTATCACTTTTTTATGACTTTATGAAACACATATAAAAGACATAGTGTAAACTTGACATTGAAGCTTGATAGCAGTGGTTTACGTTTCGTTGGTATTTATTTCAAGGTGGGGGATGTCAGTATGAAGGAAAGGTCTACCAACAAGGTCAGACATGGACAGTACCATGCAAGTATGACTGTACATGTCAGGATGGCGTCGCCGGTAAATACCAATGTACCGAAGTGTAAGTAATATACCATAATACTAATTTACATGTGTGTAAGTAAGATACCAAAATACCAATGTACCGAAGTGTAAGTAGGATACCAAATACCAATGTACACATGTGTAGGTAGAATACCAAAATACCGATGTACAAAAGTGTAAGTAGGATACCAATGTAAAGATGTGAAGGTAGAATACCAAAATACCAATGTACAGAAGTATAAATAGAATACCAATGTACAGATGTGTAGGTAGAATACTAAAATACCAATGTACAGAAGTGTTGGTAGGATACCAAAATACCAATGGACAGATGTGTAAGTATGATACCAAAATACCAATGTACAGATGTGTAAGTATGATACCAAAATACCAATGTACAGATGTGTAAATAGGATACCAAAATACCAATGGACAGACATGTAGGTAGGATACCAAAATACCAATGTACACACGTCCAGGTAGGATACTCATATACCAATGTCAAAATGAATACATAACTAGTATCTTACACTACAAGGTTTATTTTGGTGAGAGACTTAGGAAAGCTGAGCATTACTTTGCATGTCGGGCACCAAAATAAAACGTGTATTTTAAGATACTAACCGTGTATTCTATTTATCCTCCAATTATTATGACATTCAAGACGAAAACAAATTTTAGTTACCTACTTTGTTTCAATCAAATCGAGACTATTCTTTGGTGCGAAGGAAAAAAATCATTCACTAAATTGAAAGAGAGTGTAATCATTTTTTACTACTATGGGAAGTATATTAGCGTATACTCAAACATTACTAGCAGTTACATGCAGTGTGTAATATTGAATCAATATGAAAATATTAAACATTGATTATCCGTCATCCACCGTAAAAATGACGTAATTCCTGTGAATTTGATGTCATTTTTAGTTGGACTGAATGACGTTTCATTCCCTGGAAGGTTACAGTTTTGGGTGTAGTTAAAACAGTTCCGTCAGATGTTGAACAAATTCACATAATAGTATTGACGGATAAAGCACAAGTTTATCCAGCGGTAGTTATCCATTAGTATATACGATACCCAAATGCCATTGCACAGAAATATAAGTAGGATACCGAGGCATTTTCGCAAATTACACTTTCACGAATTATATATAAATCGAAACAAATATTCAACTTATTGAAATTTCGCGTTCTATCTAGTAAATATTTTTTATCAGTTATTGCAAGGATCAAATGTTCGCAATTCGCAAAAACGCGAAAATATGATGAGGTAATGAATTCATTGAATTGTCACTGTCATTATCTCATTCTTTCACAGATGCCCACACTATGACAACCTGCCACAGGGATGTTTCATGGTCAAAGATCCCAATTCCTGTTGCTCTTCACCTCAATGTAACTTCCAGACAAGTGGAGGTGGCGCCACAGGCATGGGAACACAGGGATCAGGACAAGGTAAGGTCAAAGGTCAAAAGAAATAGCCTTACTCGAATCAATTGGATGACGTATAATCATAATACTTTGTCCGCCATCTCCTTTTAATTGTACCGTTCTTAAAGTGATATTTGTCCAACAACGGATCATCTAGTCTACGTATATTGCATAATGTATATTTTACATTTTGTACATTAGTCTATTTTTAAAGATGTAATATAAGATGTACTCAACACTACAAAACGTCGCATGTCCTAAGAACTTGGAAAAAATCGCTGCTTATTTTCTTCGATAGCAAGAGATTACAGGCTTATTTTCAAGTGCCGGCTTAGTTTCAAATTGGCATCTTTCGAGAGTATTTTAGCGTGAGTCAAATATATGGTACGTTTTTTTGTTTTTTTTTTTAAATGGGTTGTTCATAATTTCTGTAAACATAATAGTGGTTATACTCATAATTTGTTGTAATTCATTTTTATTTCAATTCAAATTACGTATCTGAGTTGGTATTAAGATGGTTATATTCCATCGCCGTTTGTCAATTTCAACAGTGTAGGTAATAATGAGGTAATGAAGCATATCGATTGTAGGGTATAACTATAGGTGTGTGCGATCAGGCTTGAAAGTGTGATACCTTGACCTTATCAGGGATCTAGCGTTGGCCGTTCTATTGTTTAGAGGATAAGCGGCATCTAAATAATTTCTATGCAGATTAAATGAGAAAATTGGGAGGTACACAACCATCACTTACTAATATTATAGATTTCTTTTTCCAAATGCTATCAAACATGATAATACATGATTTATTTTGCATTTGGTGTATGCGCATTCCGAACTTTAAGTAAGACATAGTGTCATGGATAGTTTTACAGGATGCTATCATTATTTTCAATATTTTTATATTAAAGTTAACCAAGAAATTGTCACTGGTGGTGATGTAAATTGAGGCGTATTGTTGTAACTGAAGAAAAAAAAATGATTCGTCTGCTCCTCTTTTAGATAGAGAAATTACCATCGTCAGCGTTTTGTGTTGAGATAATTGAAATTGTTTATTGATTTTAACACTACATTACTATTTATGATTAAGTAATCGATATGTGAGTATTTACTATACAGGGGGTTCTGTGGTGATCCAGAGTAGCGGGGGAGCTGGTCAAATGCAGACAGGTGCGTGTTTAAACGTGTATGTTGTAATAAATGCCCCACTATATGACAGCATATTGAACTGACTTTCCGAGAGCGATATTTTAGTCGCATTTAGATAAATATAAATTAAATGCCCTAATCAAGTCATAATATAAAGCTTCAGTATTCAATTCCCAATCATATATAACATAAAGGACAGTTCTATATTACCACTCAGATATTGGATTCCAATTTCAGCAACGTGCGTGGATACATTAAGCAATTGTAAAGATTATGATGCTTCAACCTGCACGAATCCAGATTATGCTGGATGGGTCAAGGACAACTGTGCCAAGACCTGCAACAAATGTAAGTTATCATGGTCTGTAAAATTAAATATAAAGGCCTAAACGTGTCTTTGTGATCAGTGGTTATTTTCAATTACATTGAAATATTTGGTTTCAATATTTCCAAGAAAATCGGTATAAAATATACTCATCCTTATGGTTAGCATACGACACTACCCATTACTGGATTGATAAAGTTGTATATTCATATTGATTATATTATTTAATGTTACCATATTACCAGCTGCTAATAATTAATTTGTATACCTAATTTTACAATCTAATTGGCCTAATATGGCGCGATTACTCGACGTTATCGTGCCGTCATAATAGAGGCATTATTGACGTTGTGTATTGAATATCTTGAGAAATGAATGGAATCGTGCGTTTAAACGATTTGTTATCGTATAAAAAAACATAAGCCTAGAAGTCACCTTTTTGATTTCATTCAGTTATGCAATAAATTCTGTCACGCAGATTCACAGAGTTTGCAAATACAATTTATTCATACCTGGATGAAATAAAAACAATAGTGACATGAATGCTTAATTAAGAAATGGAAGATTATGTTCATTCAAAACAATGATAAAAGATGGTTGATTTATAATTTTCCATTACTTTGCAGGCGGTTACAGTTCAGGTATGTATGCGCCATTTGGTTAAATCTAGTTAAATGCTATTTGCCAACGAAAATATTTGAAAGTCAGAGCACATTTATTATAAAATAATATTGCAACAATCATACATCATCATTATCGCCATCACCACCATTATCATTTTCATAATCTTTTAAATTGTATCTTTTATGTATATTTGTTTATACAATTCAAGGTAGCGTGGAATACAGCATGCATTTACGAAATCAAATAAGGTTAAGTCGATTGCGTTGCAACACGTAATTACATCTCCATCTGATTATCAAGGTAAAAAAATTTGTTGACTCAGGAACTTCTATGGGACAGACAGGAGGTGGTTCTATGGGACAGACAGGAGGTGGTTCTATGGGACAGACAGGAGGTTCTAGTAAGCATATACATGTACTTGATTATGTTATTAAATCTAAATTAGAAAGAGCTACACAATATACTTTGTAAGTGGAACACCAATTGTTGTTATACTGCAATTATAGGTTCAACTAAATGTAATTGACAATTTATCTTGATAAGCACATTCTTCTTTGAAACACACAATGTACAGTAATTCTACAATATGGCAATGGAAATGCAATCGGTTTGAAATATTTCTCTTTTATATTTCAACAAGCAGGTGGTGGGGATGGTGGATTCCATTTGATCATGAACCGTGAGTACACACAGTATATCTATAACCCGCTGTTGAGAGATATGTATACACATGCCCTTGTAAGGGTTCTCCTATAAGGGCGTATCCCAAGTAACAATACTTCTGTCTGATATTTTACCCAGGAGTGTTTTCATGATTATTCCATCTTTAACAATATTGTCCATATACATTAGATTTTTTTTTTTAAATTATGTAACTTCTCGTATCAAATTTTGTGGTTTTGTTAATTATCTGCCTAATGCTCCCATAACACCACACTTCAGATATAAGGGAAAAATTGTTGTTTTTTAAATATTTTTTTCTATAAGTTAGATACTGAAATATAAAAATAAAAACAAAGCATTTTGTTTTAAATTAGGAACATTTCAGCGTTTAGTATTTATTTATTTTACAGATCAACCGGGTTTTTCCTCAAAATTATAAAACACTTGTTTCTAAATTATCTTCCCGTTGCCTTCGACAGCAGCTATATCTACTTAGTTCTGATAGTATCACAACTGTGGCGGTATTTTCTTTTACATTGTCCTGTTTGCTGTCACGTACTTCAATTTACACACAAATTCCGTTCGCTATCTTTGAAAGTGTTTTATCGAGTGTTTAAAACGTTCTTGATTATTCGATTAGTTAACCCATTAGCAATGGCAATATGATACAAATGTTAGATTTCGAGGTATCTAAATAATCTTTTTCTCACAACAGTTCAATTTGATAATAGTTCCATCGATTTATAACCAATTTTATGGTAGTTACTGCTCCTGCTTAGCGCTCAGCATGCAGGGAGTGGGACGACTGGTTCGCCCGTTGTCAGTATAATGTGACCGGTTGGGGTGTGTTGCTTGGTAACTTTGGCGGCATGCTTCATTGATATAGTACTATAAAAAGGGCAACAGTTCCACTATACAAGAGGACACAACATGAATATACCGCAGTCTTCCAAATCACGCACCTCACACAACATAAACGCAACATACCGCATACATGGTAGGCCGTCCTTACATAACCATATCTGTTAATAGGACGTTAATAAATCAATCAAACAAACAAACAAAAATAATAGAAACAGCCGTTTGAAAAATTTCGTAACATATCGTGATCAACTCAAGTTACTGTACCCATTATCGTGATTTAAAAAACGATATATTTGATCTAAAAATGTTCAAGCAAAAGACAGAAAACGTGTCATGTTTTCCATCATGTACTTAGTAAATCATATCGTAAGATAATGGCCGATTATGACGGAAGTAATGACGCCCGCCATGTCTTCGTGTTTTCCGCTCGATTACTCAAATATTTATCGTCCAATTTCAACCAAATTTTATTAATTGTTTTATATGAATGTGATCTCGGATTAGCTTAGTAATGGTCGAAATCCGTAAATATTTGCACGAGTTACGGGACTTTAAAATCGTCAAAACATGGTTTCCGCTCGATACCTTGAGTATTTATTGTCAGATTTCAACCAAATTTGGTATATTACGTTCTAAAACTTTAAAATATCAAAGATAAATTTGATATTTTATCTCTCTACACTCAAAAAGGTATATAAAAATAGCATTTTGTAGAGAGCGGCATTCAAAATTTCGATAATGAGTGCATCACGATAATGGGCCGCCAGTCAGTAGTTTGTATTTCCTTGGTAACTTAAGTCTCTCGTGAATGAAACTTTTGTTTTTATTTCAAAGGCATTTCGTATTTACGTAAAATAGATCACTCCCAATGTTGAAATTATTAATGACAAATAATATTTACAAACAATATTTCAATATTTCAGCCGGAACCAGTGGTAGTTGTGAGTACACATTTTAATAAATCTTAGCTTCAATTATCTTATAGCATAATTATCATATAGCTTATTCAGATTTAAGTTAGTCCTCCCGTAATAAAAGCAAATCAACTTGACATCTTTTCGTTGTGCTATCATTACTGAGCAGGTCATACACACATATATGATGAGAATGATGGTTGTTTGAAAAGTTGGTTATATTTCAGCTTCCTGTACCGATAAATTGAACAACTGTGCGGCATACACACAGAGCGTCTGTAACGATCAACAGTACAATCAATGGGTACTCCAGAATTGCCCAGCCTTCTGTAACAAATGCGGTAAGTACGTCGGGGATAACTTTCTAATACATCGACAATGGTAATCAAAATATACTGTAATCCTACCTATCTTTGCGCAATCGATATTATGTTTTTCAATATGTTGTTAGATTCGCACGTTCGTAGTAATTGTAAAACAAACAGAATAATATTGTGTAAGTAGCCCAATCACTTTTTAACAAACTGTTCGTTAAAACATGTGGTATACAGTAGATGGACGTGTATGCAGGTATCACAAACCATACGCTTAATGGAATGTGAAATTCCCTTTCCCAAATGATACTGAGACTATTTATTTTATACTGCTAAATGTATGTAACACCAAGTCGTCGTCGTCCATTTTCATTGCAGCTGTCGATAAAACTCATCCATCACTAAATCAATTTCTCGTATTCCTATCGTGATTTTTTTTCTTTGAGATCATATATTATCAAATATTGCATTTACGTATTTTTTTCAATCAATTTAAAATTGAAAAAAAAAATCTTATAATAATCTTTAGCATATCAAACGTATGTCATATGTGGACACCAATTAAGTGAATTAAACAGTGGACAAAGGATATTTCGATGAGTAGTTTAATTACCGTTTAACATCTGCATTAACGACATAGGAATGCTGACTAGTAGCACAGGAACAATGACCGGAACCGGAACGGGATCTGGAGGGAGCATAGTTATTCCAGTAATAGGCATGTGTAGTTACATAAAACAATCGCTTTTCTTTGGTTTTCAGCAGCCTACAAGCTTTCAATATAATTGCTACCTCTACAAACCTTTAATGCTTAAAGTTTCATATTGATCATATGTCTATCAAAATGACGACCAACCCGCCTGAAAGATATCAAAGTTTCAATATTGACTGACAGCAATACATGGTAATGGTATGTCATGTCAGTAACAGCATACATAAGTGCATCTGACTAAAATGACAAGCTTGCTTCTGAAAGATGCTTTGTGTGTGTCACCTATGCAAAATTACACCAAATTAGTTATGTTCCCTTTTTAAATTAAGTAACAATTAAACTTAAAAAGGGTAACGACTCCTGTATGTGACGTAAACATAAATTCCAAACGTTTATTGTTTGCTGTCGCCATAGCTGCAATGGCTGTGTTCTTTTACGTGTTATTACAATGATTGAAGCTTAATAACAAAGAAAGTGAGCAGAATACATAACCTGATCGCATTATAGTTATATCAATTGATTGTTCTCTGCATGTCAACTGTTTTAATGGAAGTGAGTTCATCCTTCCAGGTTAATCACATGTGTAATTCATGATTGACTTCCGTGAACGTCCATGTGCTATTATAACCATCGTTATCATCCAACTTCACACTGGTTGACTGTATTGTCCTATCTTTATCTATATCAACTGCATTTTAACTTAAACTTATTTTCTTCAATTCATTCATTGGGATGTTGTATATTGAACACAATAGAAATATGCACAAAAGATACAACCAAACTTGTACTTATTTAACGTCTCTGTAAACGTTTAACAAGAATACTTTTTATTTTTTTTGAATTCGCATCTGATGTATCTATATTGTAGTTTAGATTGTTTTTGTATTTTAATTGCATGTTGAGGAGGTAGGTCTTGTTGTTTGTACACTGTACGGTGAAATTATGGTAACTTCCATTGAATTTTGTATTGCTTTGTATTCATTTTACGTCCGTTGCTCTTTTTGAAAACCTGCATTGGTATTTTGTGACAATGTCATTCCCATCACGCCTCGCTTTGTTAAAAAAAATATTTTAGATATAATTGTCGTTGGACTTATTTCTTTGACGACTCTTATCCCACTGTCTCATTTTATGTTATTTTAATGACTGTTACTCTGTATTTGATAATTCAAAAGGGTATAACTTTACATTTTTAGTGTTCGCTTGAGGTTTTTCTAATGTCATCTGGATGATTATGCATCTATTGATTATTTATGTAATAAACTCGCGTTTCTTCTTCAATTAAAAGTAATATTTTCCTTCTTAATATAATAGACAGTTTACATATCTCGTTTTTCTGTTACTACAATTTCATTTAATTTTCGTTTATTACTATTGAAATTAATGTACATATATACCGATTCTTAATTTATGTTTTCTTCTTTAATGTTTCATAAGGTTTATGATCATTAAAGGAATGTAACCTTAATTCCAGTTATAATACTGGGTCTTACCAACATACATCATGTAAAGTAAATTTAATATTAATAGATTGAAATCATTTCCGCTTCATAGGAGGTGGTTCAATGACCGGATCAGGTACCTACCCCAACAGCGGAACTGGCTCAGGCTCTTACCCCAACAGCGGAACTGGCTCAGGCTCCTACCCCAACAGCGGAACTGGCTCAGGCTCCTATCCCAACAGCGGAACTGGCTCAGGCTCCTATCCCATGACCGGAACTGGTAGCGGCACCGGAACTGGTTCCGGCACCTACCCCAACAGCGGAACTGGCTCAGGCTCTTACCCCAACACCGGAACTGGCTCAGGCTCCTACCCCAACAGCGGAACTGGCTCAGGCTCCTATCCCAACAGCGGAACTGGCTCAGGCTCCTATCCCATGACCGGAACTGGTTCCGGCACCTACCCCAACACCGGCACTGGCTCTGGCATATACCCCAACACCGGAACTGGCGCCTATCCAAACACCGGAACAGGCTCTGTAATGTACCCGAACACCGGAACAGGTATTATTATACATTTTTTCCTTCTTCTGATATACCATTGTGTCATTTCTCATTGTTGAATGATTTCAGTTCCTGTTTTGATTACACACAAAATGTCTTAAGTAATCTTAATGTTGATGGATGGTTTTCAATATTGTTTATGGTCTTTTAAATGTTTTAAAAAAACTAATAAATTAAGTTTAACTTTGAATAATATATGTAACAAATACAATAGCCGTTTAAATGGCATGACAACAAATTTTAGTCCTTAGATCATCAAATGAATCATTATGTACTTTATTATTTTCTTTTGTTGATTGTTTTTAATTTCATCACTATTCCATGAACAAAAAGAAAAAGTAACTACATTTATTGTTATGTGTAAAATAAGTAAGGGGAGCAAAATTTTACTTCAAATCAACTTATGAAGTTGATAATATAATCATAATATAATAATACTAAAAAACGTGCTTTGGAATGCTATAGTTAGATTTTTTTGTTGCTTTTCACGCTATCTATAATTGTTTTGGGTTTAAGCATATAACGCATGTTACAGAGTTATTGCCTCCGGTTAGATTTGATTTTACGAAAAACACAAAAATGCAGACCATCCAATTTCTCAAGCAATGAAAGCTTAACATATTGCATACGCTGTACAAACATGTGGTTTCATCGAGGTGTGAGCACAGCAAAAACTAGCCTAGCTTGTATGCATCATTGTATTTCCCTGCAGTTGGAAGCTACCTAAGGTGTCAACAAGATACGCTGGATACTATCCCAAAAGTAACAATTCATTGCCGGCTTTCATTAAACACATGGGAGACTTAGCCTGTAGGAGTCAAAGCCTTTCCTTGCAGTTGAAACATAGGCATGGTGACAGTAAGATTCGTTGTAAACTAAATAAAAAAACACTGCCAGCTTAAATGGTATGCATGGGAAACCTGGCTTACAGATGTCAATGCTTTAACCTCAAATTCCATTGAACTTTGGAATGGAAGTTATATTCAACGACGTTGAGCATACCGGATTATGGTAATGTATTAGAAGAGTGGCTTCTGTGGTCCATTTCAACCTTCCACCTGCTTGGAACGGCCAGATAAAAACATGTTTTGACAAAAGACTATTTGCACATCCATATCAATCTAATCATAAAGAATTTTATTGAAGGGACTGGAACGTACCCAAGCGGTACAGGTGGAACCGGCACTGGTGGCTACCCAAGCGGTACCAGTGGAACCGGCACTGGTGGCTACCCAAGCGGTACCGGTGGAACCGGCACTGGAACTTATCCAAGCGGTACAAGTGGAACCGGCACTGGTGGCTACCCAAGCGGTACCGGTGGAACCGGCACTGGAACTTATCCAAGCGGTACAGGTGGAACCGGCACTGGAACCTACCCAAGCGGCACAGGTGGAACCGGCACTGGAATATATCCAAGCGGCACAGGTGGAACCGGCACTGGTGGCTACCCAAGCGGTACAGGTGGAACCGGCACTGGTGGCTACCCAAGCGGTACCGGTGGAACCGGCACTGGAACTTATCCAAGCGGCACAAGTGGAACCGGCACTGGTGGCTACCCAAGCGGTACCGGTGGAACCGGCACTGGAACTTATCCAAGCGGTACAGGTGGAACCGGCACTGGAACCTACCCAAGCGGCACAGGTGGAACCGGCACTGGAACCTACCCAGGCGGTACCGGTGGAACTGGAACAGGAACCTACCCAAGTGGTTCAGGTGGAACTGGAACAGGAACCTACCCAAGTGGTTCAGGTGGAACCGGCACTGGAACCTACCCAAGCGGTACCGGTGGAACTGGTACTGGAACCTACCCAGGCGGTACCGGTGGAACTGGAACAGGAACCTACCCAAGTGGTTCAGGTGGAACCGGCACTGGAACCTACCCAAGCGGTACCGGTGGAACTGGTACTGGAACCTACCCAGGCGGTACCGGTGGAACTGGAACAGGAACCTACCCAAGTGGTTCAGGTGGAACCGGCACTGGAACCTACCCAAGCGGCACCGGTGGAACCGGCACTGGATCATACCCAGACGGTACCGGTGGAAGTGGTATTGGATCATACCCAGGCGGTACTGGCGGTAGTTCAGGAACTGGAGGTGGTGTTATTTCTGTAGGTGGTTCTGGGTATGGTACGTAGATGATTGTCGATCTTTGTACGGATTGGGAAATAAAACTTTCCTTTTAAGAATCACATGATAGATAGGTGGTTCAAAAATTAATGTATTTTTGTGTCATAAATAATTCGTGATAATCGTTCTTTCTTCACAGCAGGTATATATGTGTGTCGTTGACCAATAACGGTAAAACCAATAGAACTGTTTCCTGGATAACTTAGGTATACAAACTACCTATAATTATTGATCTCGTTGTCTAGGACGCTTCCAATTAATACGAACATATTTTCACCCGTTACAAATTTACCAATAATAATACTTAAAACAATCATGGATCACAAATACAATGATACAAAAAAGAGAATAAAAAATAGCATATCAAAACCGAAAAGGAGTTGAAAACTTTGTACTTTTGATTTTTTTGTTCAATAAACATTATCGACCAAGCATTTTATTCTGTTCCAATATTTAAAATTGAGATGTATTTATATTGTCTTTTAACATCCTCGTTATCGCATGGTTCATACAATCCGTGTCCATTATATGTAAAATCAAGCAAAAACCAACACTCTCTGCAATGGTTTAATTAGTGTGTATGTGTCTATATTTGAAGTATCTTTGCAGGTTCCTGTGCTGATAGAATCAGTAACTGCGCCGCCTATGGTCAGAGTGTGTGTACAGATGCTACTTATGCCGGGTGGGTGAAGGACAACTGCGCCAAGACCTGCAACAAATGTAGCGGTACGTACACACGATATCGATTAATCATTATATGGTAATTAACCTTGGCTCTAACGCGTTTCTTTTATAGGCATTTAATCAATTTTGCGTTAAAGTCTGCTGACCATTTCATTTATAGCAATTTATCTAGGGTTTGAAAACCAACCTTAATCAATGACTTACAGTGTAATAACTTGGTGTAGATAATCGTTTCACAGCTCGAATTACAAAATTTAATATCAATATCACTGGCTTTACTGAAATAAGTCAAGATAACGTTGAACGAGTTACAGTACTTAGAAGTGCATTGTTTTGGGATGTAATTTGTAACACAAATTTATTAAAATGTAGCTAATGAAACCTTATATGTAAAAATGTTGTACTAGAACCTGTAAATCATTATCAATTTAAAATGTTAAAAATTAATGACTTAGCTTTATACAGTAAAGATTTTAGCATCAGCACCATTAATACATGGAATTGAAATATTTCGGTGAACTTAAAATCGGTTAGGTTATATGTTGTCTAACGTCAAATATCAATTAGGTCATTCACAAGCGAATGCACTAGCTTCGTATTTCCATGAGTAAATGGAACTAGGAGGAAAACTAATAAACAAGTTGCCGTCAATTTGTAGGTGGAACCATGACATCTGGAACCAATGCCGGAAGTGGTTATTATGGACCTGGAGGTAGCGGTATGAGCGGTATGACAGGAAGTGGAACTGGATCTTCTGGGGTTGTCACTGGACACTCAAACGGTTAGTATATATATGGTATTTTATCTTACTGTCTGCATCCACAAATCATAAAATAGCTGATAATGACATTTGCAAATTGTTCACGATAAAAAATAATTAAGACAGAAAAGATGACACAGTAAGCTTATTTTTGTTGAGTATGGATATTTATTCAAAGTCAAAGATTTGCATCCACACTTTCTTCTCTTTCGGATGGTATCGATTATATCATGCGCATAAATAGACGTATGCAGTATCATTCTCGGATTTTAGTATTTATTCAAATCCTTAAATGTTCTGAACACTGGTACGCTTACTATAGACATATGATGTTACATCATCATTCCTTTCAGTGCTGTTTTTGTGCATATAACTAAGGAAAACTATCCATTTCTGTGTTATTTAAACATATTTATACAACAAGTATTATGAAACAAAAATGTTTCAGTTACTTTAATAAAATTGAAATTATCTGTTACAATCTTACAGTTATTCAAACAGATTGAAATAACGTTATTGAATATTACTTTAAGGAATAAAAAAACAAGAACAAAAGTAAATAAAATGATCTTTGGTTTAATCAAATGAAAACTAACATTTGAAATTAGTCTTTTGTGAACAAGTTTAAAAATCAAATATTACTTTCATCATTTTCTGCAAAATTCCTTCAAAATTCCAGTTCAAGTTATAACATCTGTAGAAACGATAAATACTAATAATGTTGATAATAAAATGATCACTTTTCCAATCAACAAACAATATTCTGAGGCTCGTAAGCTGTATGGCATTGGTCGTTGTCTTGGAGTATGATTGGAGATGTGATTGTTCTTTGTTTTATAATCAGTCAATTATCACCACAAATGATTGTTACTCGAAGGTTGTGCCTACAAGGGCCAGGCTTATCAACAAGGACAGACGTGGAAGGACGGTTGCGACTACAGGTGCACCTGTACTGACGGTAGCCAGGGCAGATATAGCTGCCAACAGCTGTAAGTAAACCCAATATATCAGTTATCTCTCTTTTCTGAATTTTGATCTGGGCATTTGCACCTGTCAGTCTTTAGGATGACCGCGGTACTTGACTACTCGCATTGACCATTTGCTTGCTTTATCCTCAAATATCATCTGTTAGTTCGAAAAAATTAACATACTGCTATACCTTATCAGAAACTTGGCTTAATGTAGCTGGTATATGCGCTTCCACAACGTGTTCTGCTTAACGTATGCCTATTATTCATATTTTCACGCAATACCCAATATAAAAACAAAAATTTGGTCCAATAGATTTTTCAATGATTCACTTGGTTTTCAACATGTGCATTGATCATAAGCCATGGTATATCATAAATGTAATGTATATAAACAACTTTTTGTGCGTATTTTGATCCATCATATATTGTTTCTGTTAAATATGTTTGTCTCATACTGAATTCCTCTAATGACCTTTAACGCTTAACATGCTTTGCTTATCTCCCGGCTATACGGAACTTTGAATCCCTTGACGCTAAGCAAACCCTGGTTTTGTTTAAGATGCGTACAGTGGGATAACCTCCCAAGCGTTTGTCGGATGAATCCTCCTGCTGCAGGGAAATGCTGCAGGACGCCTCAATGCCCGAGTTACGTTCAGCTTAATTATCCAGATAACTACACCCCAGAATAAACCAATCGATGCTCAAGATGTCTGTTCGCTCCTGCTTTTTGGTCGTCTGGAAGTTTTTTGTATAAACGTGTCTTGTTGAATCTCAATAAAAGACATGTGTTATTAACTCACATCGGGAAATAGTATCTTTAAAAATATATTACCTAGAATTCATTCGTTAAATCTCAATAATATGTCTCCTTTGACATTTTTTTACTAATGGCATGTTGCTTATAATGTTTATTCGTGCAATAATCTGTAGAAAGAATATGTCATACTTTTTTTAAATTGGCCAACGTAGTCTCTGTTTCAAAGATAGGCATTTTTTTCATATGATGTTAAAAAGATCAAATTAAAAAACAAACTATTTTGACCGACCTATTTGTGAGTGTCTGGTTCCTATTGGAAGGTGTGTAACCTGGAACCTTCCGTCCGATTGTCATCTGGAACCAGCCCCAGCAGGAAAGTGCTGTCGTACCCCATCTTGTCCGGGAACTGTCAATCTTCATTACCCACCCAACTATGTAGCGGAATAGATCTTAAATATTATACAAACTGCGTAAATAAATGTGTATATATAACATATAGCCTTCTTGTTGAATATATATACAGCCATACAAATAGAGAGTACCCTCTCCCCACACACCATTGTCATCTAAGTATATCAACCCTCTAGTAATACTGCATTAAAAAATCACAGGTTGTTTTATTGTTATCACGTCAAGGTTTAACTGTTGCCGAGAATCGTTGTTAGCAATCCAACACTTGTTGAGAGATTTTTTTACATCGATAAAAATAAAACCAATCCTGTGATTATATTAAATGCACCACTAATCAAATAATGACGTATCAACCCATCTTTCTTGATACTATAGGCAGTGGTTGTTATGTATGAGCACATTGGTTATTTCCCCTTCTTTCTTTCCTATTAAACTTCTGTGCTGAACTGGGCCGTTTCACACAGTTTGCAAACAATATTTTTTCATACCCCGATAAAATTAAAAAATAGTGACATCAATGCTTAAATGAAATCCTTTATCCTTTTCTACCATTCGGAGGTCATAGATCACGTTCAATAACATTTGTATCTGGAATCGCTTGAAGTGGCATTATCTGTCATATCACGTGTTATGGTAAATCATTAGCTCGTCACAAACAATACGCTCAGTAGTTGAGATACATTGTACGTCCTTTTAACCAAAGAATTCACTATATATCATACCGAATCCCGGTAGGCTTGTAAAGAATTCCACTGGCTCTTCATTATCATGGATAATCGTAGAACATCAATCACGTTTTTTGTGTGTAAAACTCTAAGGACAATGGAGATGGGGGATCTTCAAAGCCAATTAAATATTGATTTATGTATATAATTGGACAGGGTACTGGGATAAAAGCGATTGTAATCGGATGGATGTTGACTAGAGATCAGTACAGTAAAATTTGTATATAACATGGAGGCAGGCACAATCACATCAATTTACAATGTGACCAAGACAATATCTGATACCTTATAATGAACATGTCTCGTCTCTTCGCTTATTGATAGCCTTTAATGTATTACTATTCATAATAATTGTTTATGCATCATTATTAAATAGCATCTCGCTATCATTATATACCGTTATTCAAGTACTTGAAACATCTTTATAGTTGTAGCAATCTCTTTGCTCACTATATTATATAAAATAATATCTTATAGAGGCACACATCGTGAATATACTGTTTACTCATTTCCAATAATGTATATTGAACAAATAATGAAGATGTGAAATGCCAAGAAAAAAAACGATTTACAGATTTTGAAATGGGCCTTATGACCCGTCGATATACGAAAAATATAATACAGTTTCTTTGTGACCTGTGAGGTGAGAAAAAAGGTATTCTTAACATTTGACCCCTTTCAGAGCCATTGGGGGTGTGGATCACATAATGATTGTACCATCAAAAAGGTATTCTTAACATTTGACCCCTTTCAGAGCCATTGGGGGTGTGGATCACATAATTCACAATTCTGATTTACCTCTATGAACATGACATTTTCTATATTAACTATATTAATTTCCAAATGAAGTGTATTGTTACCATCACACTTATGAAGTGAAAAGTAGAAGTCTACATTTTAGGCCCTTTGACCTATGAAAACAACGAGCAACGGTGGAAATAAGAAATTAGAATAGGTCGTATCAAGGGTTTTTTTTTTATTATATTTACTTAATAACACAGGACTCTGTTAATTTTTGCTAATCACAGCTATTAATTTCGCCGTTAAGAAAGTTTCCCAAAAGGTGCTATTACATTTTAATACCCATAAGTGACAACCCGATGAAGAATTGTAATAAAAGTATCATTACAATTTTTTATAAGACATGATCTGCTTTTTGAAATACTCTTTCTTAGTGTCCTACCGTTGAAACCGGAGGGGATAAAAGTGTTTGTCTGTCTGTTCGGATTTGGTTTCAAGACGATAACTTTCAAATTGTTTGATGGGTTTTGATCAAACTTCACACAATGGAAGCATATCGGAAAATGCAGCTGGGGATTGAATTTGGGGTCAAAGGGTCGACTAAAAAGGTGAAAACTTGAAAACACTACAACATAATTTGCTCGAACTCCATACAATGGTAACATATAAGATAGCATAGCTTGTGATTGACTTTGGGGTCAAAAGGTCAAATAAAAAGCTCACTGCTACTAAAAATAGGTTGTTTCACAAAATATTAGTTTTCAGACGATAACTTAAGTAAAAATCAACGGATATTGATCAAACTTCAAACAATGGTATCATACAAAAGTACAACTGGGTATTGAATTGAGGGTCAAAAGGTCAAATGCAAAGGCCATTGTAACTATTTAAAATAAATTAGTTCACAAATATTAGTTTCCAAACTTGAGGATACATCAACGGAATTTGTTCAAACTTCATACAATGATAGCATATGAGAAATTAGAATCTGGGATTTAATTTGGGGTCAAAAGGTCATCTACAAAGGCCAGTGTAACTTAAAATAGACTGTTTCAAAATTGTTTTTGTTTCCGGACGATATCTTGACAACACATCAACAACTCGTCGACTCTTTCTTTCTCACGTTCAGGCTTCGTTAGGTCGATTCTGAACTGTAATTTATTGAACTTCTCGTTATTTCGCAGGTTTCTAATGTTCTTTACCAGTGTCCTTATTGTTTCCTTTGACCCCAGAGTAACCAGAAATGGTCTTGTTTTGTCTTAACACGTATCTTGTTTTTCTATCCATATAACCTTTAACCCGTTTTCTGTTGAGTTCATTTCGCAATCATAAAATTATCGTTAATCGCTTCTTTATCTGAGACACCACTTTCCTCTCACTGCTCCGGGATTCCAAACACCGACAAATTATTGCATCTCTTTTACTTTCCATTGTTTCCGATATAACCGAGTCAATAATTACGGTTTCTGGTACATTGATGGCACGTACTTTGGGTTCCTCACATTTTGTGTTTATTAATGTCTCAAATACCGCGATCTTTGTTTCATATACGGCCATTGTCTTTTTACATTTTTCCTCAATCTTCCTTTCCAGTAGGATACTCATTTCTACGACCATTCTGCACGGGATTAAAAAAACATATGGTTCTGGCTTGCTTAGCATTTTGTAGCCCTGGTCCTTAATTTCGGGACAACGGCTGCGTTGCAGATTATTCGCTTTTTTAAATATTTGTGCACACACCTGTCATTTCCACTATTCCTCAATCCATGGATCGTGAAATGTCTCATTCGCGCTGTAATTTAGACGTTCTTTTGGGAACCAGTTAGGATGGTGATTTCCCATTGGTTACGGCCCCGCTGACATTACTTCCCTTCTTGTTTTATCCGTTGTTTCATGCGTATAAACTCCTATTCTTTGAACATTGTTGGATCTATCTGATTGGGGTTTTTTATACAAAAATTACCTCCTATATCGGTAAATGCCTCAAAAATATTCCCGTCACTATGGAGCTCCCGAAGATATGTCTGTAGCCACAGTGTTAACCTCATTTTATTAATACCCCTGCTTACTCTCAATTGAGACCATGACAACGAAATCACATGTCTGTGTGTTTGTAGAAACCAAACAATGTTCAGACATCTACTCCTAAAATACTAGATCTTGTGTTTTAGGGGTTATATAAGTCAAGAACGATGCGCCACTGCAATATGACATCTTAACGTTTTAATGGCGTAAAATAAAACAAAACATTACACATGCGCAGTAGAACAACAGGTACCATGCGGTTACAGACCTATGTACTGATAATCACAGATTTGACCGGATCGGACATGAACATAACACTAGATCATTTACAATTATAGTTGGCAGCAATGTTGGATATCATGTGTAAATGTTGCAGAAAGCTGTCTTGGTAAACATGTCCCTATTCACTTGTTTTGGTAGACTACTATATATCTAAACAACATATTGCAAACTGCTAGGCCAATTTCATTGACACTTCAATGTTTGGACTATATGTAGATTTGCATGCATTTTTTAGTTGACATGATACTTAGGTCATTGTTCATTGTTTTTACCGATTTTGATCTAACTTGGTTAACTGCTGTTACATATAGATGTCTATAATGTGACATATCACATGCTATGATAAAGGTTAGCATGAGGATAAAACGGAGGAACGTTTGACTGGCATGGTCTGAAATATGGGGTAACGGGATGGAAGTCTAATTATAAGTAGCCATTAGTTTACAGTTTCTAGTGTGAAAAAACAACCACGTGATATTTGACGGTTTGAAAACTGAAAGGTTGTATTTTCTATTCTTCGAAATCCCTTATGACATTTCAGCAAAATTCGGCAATACCTAATATTTGCCCTATCAGAAGATGTCCCCGTATTTTTTCATTATTAATTTTTGCGATGAGTTGAATTTAACAAAATACGAGTTATTAGCCATTTCACAAAACCCGTGTAAGGAAAGCGGATTACAATACAATATCATTAGGGTGCCGTGTCGTGAAATCGAACTATGTCTAAATTGTACCCAACCAAAAGAGTCCGTGCCGTTATTGTCCCATGATAATCATTTTTAAACCAAATAATGTGTACAATGATATATATTGATATGGGTGTATGTATAGTGACCTGGCCTCAGGATCACGAAACAATCTTGAGTCCAGAACTTCCTAAACGTTTAGACTTAGCTATTCAAAGATGACGTTACAATAAGTTATATAATTTGTGGTTGGCTAAGTCAAAACTTAAGTCTTAGATTATCCCATTGTACTAGAGCCAGGTTACGAATAACAGACAGACATATGATTTTTGTATACTCCCATCCCCAACAATGTTGTTTCAATAGAGTAACATTTTGTAAAATAATATCCTGATACGTTTTAAAGCAATGATTGCTATATAACTTAATTTGCAGCTTCTTTTATGTGAAGAGGTATTGACTTTGGACGATACGTTTTGATAAATGTAGGTGTATAGCTTTGGGTCAGCTGCCAGGCCCGGGGGTCAAACACCGAATAGTGAAAATGAAATGTGTCTTGATAACAATCGCTAAAAAGTGTTAGTTGGATTAAATTTCAGTGAAAGTTCCTACTAAGAAGGATAAGATTGATAAATCCGTTTAAAACAATTCAAATATGAGAGAATACGGTTCATTGAAACGTATTGTGTATTCCATGCTTTAAAATTTCTGCTGAAAACTTATCTTAAATGCTCTGCAGGTAGAATGTTATAACTATGCGTAGTACCCACATTGCCCTACATGGGAATCACAATTGCGACCCAGATATGAAGGGATCGTGGTATCATGTTGGGACATCTGATGCCTTAGGTCCCCATCCATACATATATCCAAACACGCAGTAGACATTTATACACGCAGTGCATTACACATTATAACATTAGGAAGACGTTCTTCAATGACCTTAGTGTTAAATTACGTAGTGTATTATATCGGAAATCCAGAAATATTTAATGCTGAACCTTAAACCCCGCAAGAAAAATATTAGTCACAATTTTCTTTAAATTGGTTTTACTTACAATATAATGTATATGGACATGAATTATGTGTATACAATGTATGTCAAACGGATTTCTTGACATAATGACTGATATATTTGAAACCATGGAAATAATTTGATGAAAATATTTTAGCACATCACCTAGAAATAAAAAAAGTAAAAGAACATTCCAAATCGATCTATATCTGAAACAACATCATCATTTACATCCACCAAGGGAACACCTGTATAGAAAGCATAGAATAAAAAAATGTATAACGAACAATAACAGTATTACTTAGAGCAATATAACAACATTGATATCTTTCTAACTACTTTGAAAACACTATGAATGACATTTGTACAGATAACTTAATCTCATTATACATTGAACATCATTTATATACGGACCCAAATTGTAATTTTATATTCGAATTATTTTGCCCTGGCGACGATTAAGATGTAAGCTGAAAGCACGTCCGCCCGTACTCTATCGTCCTCTTCATATAATGTAATTTTCATTTCTGATGTCTGAAAAACGCTAGGTGTTTTTCGTTTTTATGCAATAAGGCATTGGCTTTCACTATCAAAAACAGTGGAAGTTTGAAATATCACTTGCATGGTTTTCAGGTAATCAAATACAACGACGCGAGTTTCTACTGACTAAACTACGACCATATACAAAGCACAAATATGTAAGTTAAGGTATCAATATGTAGAATGCTAAATGGTTTATTATCAACCAAAAAACACTCGAATACGATAAATAATTACAAAACAATCTATGAATGGAATTTAATTGATTCGGTTATCTAAAAAAATACTAACTAATATATAGAAGGAAAATCAATATACATGTACTCGTACAACTGTATTCACATAATGAATTGTTTGCATTAAATATATGTCCGGCTAATCTCCGAAAGTTCCAAAGAAAAGAAACTGAATACCACCCGTTCTTCACGGACTCTCTGTACACCACATGTCCATTACCTATTATTGAAAAATAAAAAATTTCCTGCACTTTCTCCAAAGAACGAAGCTAATCGACGAAGTAACAGTCCTCGCAGTATGTACCATACGGCTGAATTTCTCTTTCCTAGATAATCTCATATACATATTGTAATACTTTAGTTTTCCATAGTAATCCATAGTATTTTGATGGTCGCAATATACGTCATTGGCTTGGGTTTTGTATGCGACAAACCACCTCTATGACCATTAATATGTTCAATATGAGTTAGGGATACTATTGCACATGGACCTAAAGAAGGTTCCAATGGATGTGTAAAAAGTAAAAAGCTAGAGTTATCGCCAGTTCGTGAATTGAAAAAATGGGAATAATGAGAGTTGACACAAGATGACAATTGTTTTTTGTATTAAAGTGATATGTTCTCCGTCGAAGCTTTGCTGTAATTGACAGATTCTGAGGATTTAGAGATATTCTTAGGAGGCAGCATAAGATATGTGTTTTCCTGATGAAGGTTTCTGTTCGCTCCTAGCGTCGTTCGTTCAAAACATGTTCCATCGCTGTATACTTCAATTTGTTGTTTCACATTGTGTATACCTAAAATGAAAAAAAAATCAACCAGTGTTTTAACTCTGATATTTAATATATTGCATCATTTATTAATAAATATTTACATTTCCATTTTCTCTTTGATATATAACCCTATCAACTGCAAAATCGTTTACACTTGCGTAAACGCAGATGTTGCCACGCAGGAATACACACACCGGAACACTCACTTTTGCAAGTAGTGTGAATGCGCATCCGGTTTGGCTTATTGTATCTATATGACAAATCTTCAATATATTGCATGTATGAATGTAATGTAAATCTTAGATTATATATCAGCAAATAAACTATTTATCAAATATTGTATAAATGGGATGAAAAAAAATAAAGTTGATGTGGAACTATATTTTGTGTACTCTCTGAATTTGACAACATTTCCCGCCAAATTGAAGCTAGCTGCTCCGGAATTCCATCAATGGACCGTCTGTTCCAACAATCGTATAAAATTGAAAAAAAAACTTTTTAATTAGTGTTTCATTTGAACAATGGTGTGTAAGCTGCATTTTTTGTACATATATTTCAACATGATGCGCTAACATTAACGATGCAACCAAAACTGAATCCTTACATAAATGTTTTAATTCTTCTGCATAAATGACATTCCCGGTATTTATATACTAACTGTGGGTATTTGAACTCATTTTCAATGCCGAAAACATTGTGTACAGTTTGCTATCATCCAGGTTTAGATATTTTCGATCAGAAGTTTTAGTACTCTCAGGAGACACAGCATAGTATCCATGGGTACATACAGACTTAACGCACTACGAACATAGACGTTCCGCCTTCGCTTAAATAGGATGTTTAGTTATCAATCCATTTTTCCAACAAAATCTTGCTTATGCTTAGTTTTATCTCAATGACGCAGACTCATCCTCACTCGTAGAGTATTATAGCCAGTGACATAAAACAAGCATAATCGTGATCTCCAAATGCAAAGCTAACCAGAAGCAACACGGTATTGTTTTGACTAAGGTATACAAACAATTATCATATCACTATCTTACCGCAGCAGAGGACTTTCTGGAAAGCTCGGCGGAATTTGACAGACATGGCGTTGTAAAGGATGGGATTAATGGCACTGTTGATGTAGATCATGACGCGGCAAAATAGAAGGAACCAGATGTCGAGGTATTGCTGCTTTGAGAAAGAGTTGTACACAACCATAGCTCGATATGGCAACCACAATGTGGCGAACACTCCTACAATTACTATCAGCATCCGTACAACCTGGTGAAAAAAAGAAGTAACAGACAGTCAAAGATGGAGAAATAATAAACATATCTCTAGAAGGTATGAATGTACTAATGGATGTTTGAAGCAACATACATGTACACACACAAAACATGAATGTTGTTTTAAGGAATTTCGAAGGAGCAACAGTTTTAAGGCAAGTCGCTTTATATTTATTAGATAAAAATTGGTATGTGTGTGCCACACTATCAAATTATCACCGGATATCTGGAGATATCTACGGCACTGGGCTGTTTTTATGCCGCCTACGAGACCAGTTTTATGCGGTCAAGGTAATGAGAAATCATACAAAGCACACGAGGAAGGTTATTGCTCAGTGGATGTATAATTATTTCCTGATTAACGTACTCTTATGTTCGTTTATACGGGGATTTATGGCATTTCGACAGCGAAGGGGAAATCTAATGATTATAATAACGGCGCTTGACCTGGTGTGTACCATGTTAGACAAAGAGTGTTGTCGAGGTAAAACAAAATAAGGAACCACAGAAATATGTCGTAAAAGCAGATATGTTTTACTCTGCAAGCGAGGTTCATTCGAAAAGGTTACCGCTTACACTTGTATTTTGAAGAGAATTTAGTGTAGTTTTATATAATTCAATTTTGCTTGTTACGAGCATTTTCATTGGCTTAAAAATATACTTTAAAGGTCCACGAAGGACAAAATGGCGTAGCCGTTTGTGACGTTGCTTCTGATTGGCTGAGATGACGGCGTAATGATTTCATAGACAAAACAGTCCCAAAATGAATTTTGAGTATTGAAGGGATTATATTTAGTAAATCGAAGTATAAAGATTAATTTGAATAATATTTGTATGTTATGGAGATATAACACAACAATCTGAGTGTACTCTCATCATAAACCATCATAAAAATATGCTTTAGTTAGAGTGGGTTTTTTTTTTAATTTTATCGGTATATGACATACATTTGATTTGAAAACAGTGTAGATCCAATGATAATAACATTCCTTCTACTAGGTAAACTTCATATTGGCTTCATTGAGAAAGTGAGTATATTACTTGGACGTTAGGTAATAGACAACTATGTATTACACATGGGGTGTAAAACAGCTCATTGACGCTGACAATTACATGACGTCATTCATACATGCGTTGTGCATAATTTATGTTATGAACCGCGGAAAAATAATCAAACAACGGTATGTTAGGTGGCCAGGATATCCAACCCTCGTATAAGGTGGTGGCTGTCAGCACTAAGTTTATTCCATACATTGTATATGAGAAATACACTTACCGTATCTCAAAGACTCGACAATTACCAAACGTAGAACTAGGGCTTTAAGCCTCCGGATATCACTTTGGCGAACATAAATCAGCGGTCGATGTGTTGAAAAGTAACTCATGCACTATATACAGCATTAGATATTTATAAAGACACTTTCACTAAATGATGTTAGCTTCGAAATTGTGTCTGGCTCTATGTCAATAGCATCTTAATAGCATCAGCTGTATGAGTAGAGTGTCCAGTGACTGATGTAATCTTGTTGGCAATCTATGTCGCTATGCACACCCCCTGATCATACACACATTAGTGATGAGGACTCTGAAATACATATGACAGCTAATCTATTTGTTCGTATTCGTAATACAAGTTTATATTTCGTCACCTTCTTTCCAGGATAGGAAATTGTTTAGTCCATGTCTTACATCGAATACCAACGAGATCAAGAAACGCCTGTTTTCCCAAGACATTAAGTTTTTTGAAGTCCTTTTCTTTTCCAAAAGGGATCACAAATTCTATGAAAAAGTATCCGGGTAAAGTTACCATAACAACATTACTTTAGTATTCCTTCAGTTTTTGACACACCCTTATCGTTACAATAAGGTTCTAATTTTACAAATATATGTATACTTTATAATATTCACAGATAACAGATCGAAGTATTTCGGCTTATTTAGATTTCTAAATTGTAATGTAAATTTCGAGCATAAGGCTATGGAAATTTGATATACTCTCTCTCTATATATATGTATGTGTTGCGTGTGTTTAGGCAGACTGTGATATGGTACCCTAAAATTTCGATAATAAGCCGCGGCTTATATTCGTTGAGGTAGTAAAATCCCAGGCTTATTTTCGAGACCAGCCTATTTTGAAGACCGTCTTATTTTCGAAGTCATATTTCCTTATAAAGCTTACTTACCAGACCAGCTTACTTTCGTTGCTTTTTACCAGTATTGAAAACTACAAAATAATGCGCATGGTTATGTTTGACAACATATATAATGTGCGTGTATGTATGTAATAAAGTTAACAAGAACACCACAGACCGTTATGGCGATTTTATACTATTCACACTTCAGATACTGTCATGTGAGGCCTTTCTTCAACGCCGGATAAATTCAGGCTTATTATCAAGAGTTAAGGGTATGATGTTTTACTAGCGGAACACATGAACATGATCTTGGAATACCATGGTAGGCCTATCATATGCAGACTGTAACCGTTGCCGAAGTTCAGATATGGCTGTTGTGACCTTTGTTAATATGTTAACGGTTGAAGCTAATCAATAGATTCTGTTCAGTATGATTCAGTTTTAACCCAAAGAAACGCAATCAAATCCAGTATTACATTGCATAAAATGGAGGACACCCTTTAAAAGCCTTGTTGGTAGAAAACCAAACGACTCCAGATATTCTGGCAAACAAGCTACTATAATGCAAAATGGTAATTGATGTTGAGCGAATGACAGCAGACTATTATTTTTGACGTAATTGATATGTAACAGGAGTTTTCCGGTTTGGATATGGCGGTATGGTGTTCATTATTAACGTTTTTTGATTTGAGGGATAGTTCCCATTATCATGACATGGGCATAAAATCGCCTGAGAAATTACATGTTTGGTTTAAATATGGAGGTCTTTTTTTTTAACTAATGGGAACTTTTTTCGCCCGACATGACGAATCAACTATAGAATCTTCAATTGAGTGCCCTTTGTCAGGATTAGACCACATGTAATTTAAACGACCGCGTGTTATGCCTACACGTTCGCATTGACCTATGTTATATTGTTGTATCCCAACGCTGTTCGATGTAACTGTAAAAATACCAAAATTGGAAATGAAATATGATCTCTGAGCTAACAAGGAAGGCTATATAAGTTTAGGGTATCCGGAATGTTCATATGTGCCTAACGGTTTTCACCAGATCCGTCTTCATCGTAGGAGCTACTTTTATCACTTTAAATATGATAAAATGTCTTGGCTTCTTGAAGACACGATGACACCACAACGCGATGGGAAGAAATACAGTTATTGTAGTTAAAATTCGTTTAAATAAATCCCTAAATAAATTCTTTCAATGAGCAGTGATTTTATTTCCCCGACATGTGACACTACCGGCTTTCATGTACTTAGTGTTTTATTGTTTGGAAATCATATTCTCATGGGTCTCCATATACGGCACAGGAAACACTTACACGTTATACCAACGTCGATTACATATAAATACAACTCGTAATAACTGCTGGTTTGCCGTCGATGCTGTTCAAAATATACAACCTGTTTGTAATTCTATACCCTCGGGTATGTTCAGTGGCCAATTAATCGTCATTTTGTCGAAGCCATGACACTCTGGTATAGGATTCAGAAGTGGCAGGAAAGTCAGATAACTGATCTTATGAGGAGTATTGTACTATCAGCAAGATCTATTGGTGCTTAGGGAAACTGTTTTGACAATGTTTGAAAGGAACCGATTTTATACACTAGTGCCTTCCTGTTGGATATTATTAATGAGTGTCGAATGAACACATGTAACAGGTGTCCTTGAAAATCTATTTTGATTAGAGTGATAACAATTTGTGGCAATTTATCTCATATCGATGGATTCAAAAGATATGAAATATTGATTTTTTTTATAAATAACACCAAACCATTGATTTTTTTATAAATAACACCAAACCGCATGGATGAAAAGATGTATTTACATAAATAGTAATTTTAAAGTCAATATTTAAACATTAAAATACAATGTTCGACATAAAGCGTGAAATAAAGTCATGTTTTAAACATTAAAATGCAAGCTTAATATAGGAGTATCCTAAAATAGCAATTCTGACATGAACTTGCTTAAAAATCAATAAAATAAGATTTTTTTAAAAAGGCTATGCATAGTATAAATGATTTTAATATATCAAGTGAACCTGGAAACCAAATAAGTGATATTGTTATAAACAACAGGTATATAACGAGTGTGACGACACGTAATTTTTTCGTTAAGTTTTCACGCGTGTACAACAGATATTAGATTGAACTCTTTCCTTCTGCCCGTCTGTACAGCCCCAAAACCGTTCATCTTATCTTATTGCAATGTCATGTGTTTCCTCATGCTTTCGACGCTTTGTTTCGATTCAGACATGTTTTAAAATTATTGTCATATTTGTATCTTTCAGGATCAGACGCCTTGTTATAGATTCTAACACATTTAACTGTATAAGGGTGATGTCCATTGCGGTTTAATTTGTTTCACAAAGCAGCCACCGATGCAATCGTTTGGTATGAGATGTTCAAAGGCGCAAATTTGTCTAGAACCAACAGAGATATCATCAAGTCTGTCTTACCAGCCAGTAATAAGGAATAGTATTATCGGTATAGTGCATCTTAATCCGTTGTTTTTCTTGTTTATTCTATCGAAATCAAGAATCGAAAGAAAAATCGATTTGTTTTTGTTTTAACTTATATTGCTAGACATTGGTCAACAGTTACGATCGCCAGCAGGTTAAGGTCAGATTAAAAAGTGGAAGTTCCTGTTCTTGCCTAGCTTTCAGTAAGGGAGTGGAACGACTAGTTTGCCCGTTGTCAGTAAAATGTCACTTTGTGGTGTGTGGAGTTTCATTATCAAAAGTAGAGAAGTACATACAGATATTAGTACTGAAGATTCGAGAACTGAACCTACTTGATATTGTAGAAGTTATGCTCCATTGACATTTAGTAATATTTATAAAACAAACTACCCAAAACAACGAGGGACAGCTTCTGGCGTTATTGAGAATCAAAATATGTGACTGTCATTCGAGAAATCATCAGTTGCTCATCATACAATGGGGAGATCAGGTACACTTCAGAGCCGCAGAGCTGCTCCGAGGGGGCAACTCCGGACCCTAATCGACGTTGAAACCTATCTAAATCCTTTCTTAATGTACAGTGAACGTTTTAGGTTAGAAAAAAAGTCACATACGTACTCCTTGAATAGTTAGGGTCTTGTCTCTTGTCACTACCAGCGAAGTCGAAATGATCGAGTAGGGCTTTGTCTGGCTGTCTCTCGCATTCTAGCTGATAATGGGGTCTATATTTGTAATCTGTGGATAGCATTTGTCACCTCCATTACAAGAAAGCAACATTGGGCCGTCTGTATCCTGGTACTGTGGTTTGATATAATTTGTCAACGGATTAAATGTTATAGATGAAATTTCACTCACCTCAGATTTCAGCATACAGTGCGCCCATATGACTACAGCTTAAATAAGAGGCATAATGAGGTAAAAACGGTAAAAAGCTAGTTGATCAATAATCCGAAATATCCGGCAAATTCCAAAATAAATTCGAACTAAAATAAAAAATTAAAAAATCTAAAAATGATTTATATGGAATATATTTTCAGCCAATATAGAGTCTTCTTCAGTCCAAAATAAGAGATGAAACAGGTCTTAAGACTATTGGTTTAAGGAGAAGAATATTAGGCCCCGGAGTCGTTGAATGAAGTTCAAAGTAATTAGTTTGAGAAAAAAAACAAAAAAACAAAAAAACACTCTCCCTCCCAGCATGCTACACGTCCAATTTCAGGTTCCTGGGTCCATCGGTTATTGAGTATTGAAGAGAAGTCGTTTGAATGAAAGGTTTACGTGCGGCACACGACGACGGACGGAGTGGGTAGAAAGTATTCATTCTATATCATCAGATACTAACTTGTATCAATATCTGCTTTCAACTTACGTTCTTGTGTTTTTCTATAAACAGTTCGGGTAAACTAAGGGCGTCATATGCGTATAATGTGTTTTTGAAAATGAAACAAAAGAAATATCTGAGATGTATTTGGTCGCTTACAAGTGGAAACGATCAAAACGGAAGATCTTGATATCAGATGTTTTTTTTAATAAAATAACGTTTATATGCAGTTTTGATTCAACATTTAGGTTGTTCTACGACGTGACAATACCTTTAGATAACAATTGTATTAAAATTCTTTTAGCATATATCAATTTAATTTAGCTAAGATTTGTTCATAGCATGTTACCTACATAAAGCTGTACAAATGTCCTTAACGGACCACACCAATATCAATCAGTTAAAACAGACTACTCTATGACTTGTCTACACGATTGTAAATGTACTGAAACAACTCTAATAAATGGTCTACAACATGTCTGATCGCTTGCACTGCATACACTACTAATCGACTGAAATAGCATCTTTAAAGCTTCTGTCGGCGTATGTAATTATTGCCATCCCTGGAGTTAAGGATCGTCCAATATTGGATACCTCGTTGCAGATTATCGTACAAAAGCGACATAGCGAATCTGTTTTATTATAGCTATACTATATTTTACCGATATGTCGCTCGTCATGTTTGTTTGATAGATTAAGGATCATGTAAGGACCGTTCCTATGTATGTGTATGTGGCGTGTGTGTAGTGTGTGGTGCGTCTTTTGGGAGACTGTGGTATATTCGTGTTGCGTCTTTTTTATAGTGGAACTCTTGTCCTTTTTATAAGTTTACATCACTGAAGCATGCCGCGCCGAAGACATCAATCAACACTCACCCGGTCACATTATACTGACAATGGGAACAATAATAATATAACAATGTCATACTACCGTTAAACTGGGAGGTATAACTGTTTGTTTATAATTTCCGGATGTCTTACACTTTTCATGAAATACTCTTTAATAATTAATTTTTATATGTTTTCATACAAAATCCAACTCTCTGGTTGGCAGATTATTTTCCTTCAAAAACATTCAGAGAATGGCGCGAAAATCTGACGTAATAATGACGTCACAATAGAGACGTCGACGTTGCGTATTAATTTAGAAAAACTAATCCATTGGAATATCAATAGGATCGTACGCTTAAACGTACACAAGAATGTATTTTATGTTATCATGTAGTCTCAAAAATTAATTATAGGCATTGGTGTAACTATTTTTTAACTTCATAGAGTTATGAAAGAAATTTTGTTTGCAAACCGATGTTAAGAAATAGTTACATCAATGCTTAAGTAAAGCTTGGTGACACCAAACCTTTCCACGTCCGATGAAGGAATCGAACCTAAGCCGTTTTGATGTGAGATCAATACGTTATCGGTGGGCCATTCGACCAGCGAGAGCTGTGAAATCCGTGATTAATACTCGACAGTAATCTCATCACCTCGGATTATTAACCAATTGTATCGGATTTGCAATCCATAGCATCAGATTAGTAAATCTAATTTCTGAACTGGTAAACCGTGAACTCATAGTAATAATCACCAATTAAAGTATATATTACTTACGGATCACTTGTTTGATGCCAAATGTGTTGACATGCTAGCAGACGCAATATTATACTTATTCAATGTATTCATTTACATTAGCCTGGTACACATCATACAAGTCATTACAACGGCACACATTAAATGTTCAATGATAGGCTAACAATATCAATACATAGACCATACCTTAAACCGCAAAGACAATATTTAGATATATAGAGGTTACACAATGAGTCGCTGTTGAATATTGAATTCATTCCACACGAGTGAGTTATTCTTTTAAAGTTACAAAAGACATGAACTTTAGCGAGCTTACGTTTAGGTTAAGGTAACCTTTATTTGCTGAAATATGAAAATAGGGTGTAGTAATATTTTCATCAGCAAAAAGGTCCTAATTCATATTCATTCAAAAGTCAGATTCTAATAACGAATTCATTGATATATCTTTAAGATGAAATGTTATTTATTTTAACGTCTTACTGAGTTTAATTTTCATAGTTCGTTTCAATAATATAAAATTCATTGTTGGACAATATAAAAGCATGCGCACAGTACGGTGCTGTCTCCTCCCACCAAATAATCATCGGGCCATTGCAATCAAGTTCAAGTCCATTTCAGACTCGTTTGAGCTACTAAACTCTCAAGTGAAATCCTTTCCCTTACATATATTATTTAGTATTTCATGTTGATTTTACACCCCGCATGAGCAAGTTACGTATCTTGACACAACGACCACGATACATAAGCTTTCCAACTCGAGTTTGGACGTCAAGCGGCGATAACAACATAGTATGGCGCCACGTCGATTATTGGTGACGTTGACAAATGATGACGTGATACCAAAGAAAAAGAGGTTCGGTCAAAGTTCATCGTGTCAGCCAATCAGAATGCGTTTATACAAATACTACCTGCATTAGAGGGTGACAGTGCCTATTATTATACCTCACCGATGAGTCACAGTCGCTGATTGGTCGAGAGACGTCATGTGTGAGGGCGACAAAACATCGTGTATCACGCTGAACGTCATGTTCAAAAATCATGTTTCCCCCATGCGGAGCCCCTCGTACGTTTAGCAAGAGTTATCGTTCGTGTAACTGAACTCTCCGAGGTATTCAAATAACAAATAAAATGGGTGGCAGACGACGCTTTCGTCCGAGGAAATGTATTAATATTCTTATGATAAATGATACATATAACACAATTACACTCCATATAATGTTTATATGATGTAACATGCTAAAGGGAGTTGATTTGGGCTGAAAGATGCGGTAGGTCTAACTTCTGATTTAACTTTATCTGTAACGTTAGCCCAACACGGCAACAGTGTTTTCGGCAAACAACTTAAAGTCTAGCCATTACGTTAGACTTGTATTTTAGCGCGAGAAAAACTTTATTTGTTCGGTTTAATAAACAATTTTAGTGAAAGTTTTTGTTGTCTTGTCTCCTGCGTTTGTTGATATCTTTTTTGTAAATCTCAATGAATTTTGGTTTCGTCCCGTCGTCTGTTTACAACATTAGCAATGTCACGAAGACGCTTGAAATCGCATGTCTTCCGTTCACCTAATCACCGACTGGTTGATAAAAACCAACACTTGCGCTTGGACGGTGATCGAAAAGGCGTAAACTGAAAGCTTCATCCTTAATATGAAAAAATATATTGATAATCAGACTAATTTTGCAAAACTATTACTAAATAGCTCCAGATAAATTTTGAAGCGTCGCTTCAAAAAACAAAGATGGCGTCGAAAAAAGAAAGGAGTGCGCATCTTTTTCGGGCGGTTAATATTTTGCACTGTCAAAAATACACTATCACTCGTTGCTAGGGGGTTACTACGAACATGTCTATTGTTTCCTATTGCTCTAATGTTACCTGCCGTGTGATAGTGTAACATACCAAATATCTCTCGACCAATCAGAATGCAGGAATCTCACTTGAGGTATAATAAACCTTTTTTACACACGCGTAATATAACCTATATACAGTGTGATTCGTTGATTCCGATGAATGGTACGTATTTCTTTCTACGCGTCGGAAACAGCCTTTTTTCAACCATATTTTACTACGACATGATGAATTGAACGACGACACCACATTTCTCTTTAGATTCATAACGGTGTGTAAAATCAGTATCGATTCTCAAATCTCCTAAATCAAACAGTAAAAGTTCAAAGCGATGGAAAAAATGACGTCTGGTAGTCCTGCATGACGACAACCGCGAATAAGTGTAGGGGAATGTGTTTTCGCGCCGGCTGTCAAAAAATGACGTCACGATAACGTCACAATATAAAATGTCGCTTGTGAAGTCGCTTATGTGCTACAAAATTGATAGATTACAAACTTGTTCTTCCATTCAATTCATCGCTTCAGTTATAAATCATTTAGAAGTAACGGTTTGGTAATGAACTACAAAATCAAACTAGATTAATGTTTTAAATCATCTGGTTATTTAGGGCACTAGTTACTACGCCGTATTGGAACGGTTTTTAGGTCATCTGATCGAAGAACAGGATGACCTATTGTTATCGTGTTTAATTTCGTCCGCCGTCGTGCGTCGTGCGCCGTGCGCCGTCCGCCGTGCGTCGTGCGTAAGACTATTTATACAAAAGCCTACTCCTCCTTAACCCTTGAGCGGATTACATCCATATTTGGTGTGAAACATCATTGGGGAAGGACAATCATATTTTATATAAATGAGCCTGGTCCGACTCCTAGGGGCTGAGGGATGGGGCCCCAAAAAGGGCAAATTTTCTTAATTTTAGCTTTAAAATCCTACTCCTCTTTCATCCTTGGATGGATTTCATCCATATTTAGTGTGAAACATCATCGGGGAAGGACAATCATATTTTATATAAATGAGCCTGGTCCGACCCCTAGGGGCTGAGGGATGGGGCCTAAAGAAGGGCAAATTTTCTTAATTTTAGCTTTAAAATTCTACTCCTCTTTCATCCTTGGATGGATTTCATCCATATTTGGTGTGAAACATCATTTGATATGGACATTCATATGTTATATAAATGAGCCTGGTCCGACTCCTAGGGGCTGAGGGATGGGGCCTCAAAAAGGCAAATTTTCTTAATTTAGGCTTTAAAATCATACTCCTCTTTCATCCTTGGATGGATTTCATCCATATTTAGTGTGAAACATCATCGGGGAAGGACAATCATATTTTGTATAAATGAGCCTGGTCAGACCCCTAGGGGCTGAGAGGTGGGGCCCCAAAAGGGGAAATTGTCTTGATTTTAGCTTTAAAATCCTACTACTCCTTCATCCTTGGATGGATTTCATCCATATTTGCTGTAAAACATCATTGGAGATGGACAATCATAATTTATATAAATGAGCCTGGTCTGATCCCTAGGGGCTGAGAGGTGGGGCCCCAAAAGGGCAAATTTTCTTAATTTTAGCTTTAAAATCCTACTCCTCCTTCATCCGTGGATGGATTTCATCCATATTTGGTGTGAAACATCATTGGGGAAGGACAATCATATTTTATATGAATGAGATAGATCCGACCCTTAGGGGCTGAGGGGTGGGGCTCCAAAAGTGCAAATTTTCTTAATTTAAGCTTTAAAATCCTACTCCTCCTTCATCCTTGGATGGATTTCATCCATATTTGGTGTAAAACATCATTGGGGAAGGACAATCATATTTTATATAAATGAGATAGGTCCGACCCCTAGGGGCTGAGGGGTGGGGCCCCAAAAAGGGCAAATTTTCTTAATTTAAGCTTTAAAATCCTACTCCTCTTTCATCCTTGGATGGATTTCATCCATATTTAGTGTGAAACATCATTGGGGAAGGACAATCATATTTTATATAAATGAGCCTGGTCAGACCCCTAGGGGCTGAGGGATGGGGCCCAAAGAAGGGCAAATTTTCTTAATTTTAGCTTTAAAATTCTACTCCTCTTTCATCCTTGGATGGATTTCATCCATATTTGGTGTGAAACATCATTTGATATGGACATTCATATGTTATATAAATGAGCCTGGTCCGACTCCTAGGGGCTGAGGGATGGGGCCTAAAGAAGGGCAAATTTTCTTAATTTTAGCTTTAAAATCCTACTCCTCTTTCATCCTTGGATGGATTTCATCCATATTTAGTGTGAAACATCATTGGGGGAAGGACAATCATATTTTATATAAATGAGCCTGGTCAGACCCCTAGGGGCTGAGGGATGGGGCCCAAAAAAGGGCAAATTTTCTTGATTTTAGCTTTAAAATCCTACTACTCCTTCATCCTTGGATGGATTTCATCCATATTTGCTGTAAAACATCATTGGAGATGGACAATCATAATTTATATAAATGAGCCTGGTCTGATCCCTAGGGGCTGAGAGGTGGGGCCCCAAAAGGGCAAATTTTCTTAATTTTAGCTTTAAAATCCTACTCCTCCTTCATCCGTGGATGGATTTCATCCATATTTGGTGTGAAACATCATTGGGGAAGGACAATCATATTTTATATGAATGAGATAGATCCGACCCTTAGGGGCTGAGGGGCGGGGCTCCAAATGTGCAAATTTTCTTAATTTAAGCTTTTAAATCCTACTCCTCCTTCATCCTTGGATGGATTTCATCCATATTTGGTGTAAAACATCATTGGGGAAGGACAATCATATTTTATATAAATGAGATAGGTCCGACCCCTAGGGGCTGAGGGGTGGGGCTCCAAAAAGGCAAATTTTCTTAATTTAAGCCTTAAATTCCTACTCCTCTTTCATCCTTGGATGGACTTCATCCATATTTAGTGTGAAACATCATCGGGGAAGGACAATCATATTTTATATAAATGAGCCTGGTCCGACCCCTAGGGGCTGAGGGGTGGGGCTCCAAAAAGGCAAATTTTCTTAATTTAAGCCTTAAAATCCTACTCCTCTTTCATCCTTGGATGGATTTCATCCATATTTGGTGTGAAACATCATTTGATATGGACATTCATATGTTATATAAATGAGCCTGGTCCGACTCCTAGGGGCTGAGGGATGGGGCCCAAAAAAGGGCAAATTTTCTTAATTTTAGCTTTAAAATCCTACTCCTCTTTCATCCTTGGATGGATTTCATCCATATTTAGTGTGAAACATCATCGGGGAAGGACAATCATATTTTTTGTATAAATGAGCCTGGTCAGACCCCTAGGGGCTGAGGGATGGGGCCCAAAAAAGGGCAAATTTTCTTAATTTTAGCTTTAAAATCCTACTCCTCCTTCATACTTCGATGGATTTCATCCATATTTGGTGTGAAACATCATTTGGTATGGACATTCATATTTTATATAAATGAGCCTGGTCAGACCCCTAGGGGCTGAGGGATGGGGCCCAAAAAAGGGCAAATTTACTGAATTTTAGCTTTAAAATCCTACTCCTCTTTCATCCTTGGATGGATTTAATCCATATTTAGTGTGAAACATCATTGGGGAAGGACAATCATATTTTATATAAATGAGCCTGGTCAGACCTCTAGGGGCTGAGGGATGGGGCCCAAAAAAGGCAAATTTTGTTAATTTTAGCTTTAAAATCCTACTCTTCCTTCATACTTCGATGGATTTCATCCATATTTGGTGTGAAACATCATTTGGTATGGACATTCATATTTTATATAAATGAGCCTGGTCCGACTTCTAGGGACTGAGGGGTGGGGCCCCAAAAGGGCAAATTTTGTTAATTTTAGCTTTAAAATCCTACTCCTCCTTCATCCTTGAATTGATTTCATCTATATTTGGTGTAAAATATCATGTGGGAAGGACAACAATATTTTATATAAATGAGATAGGTCCGACCCCTAGGGGCTGAGGGGTGGGGCCCCAAATGGGGAAATTTTCTTAATTTTTGCTTTCAAATCCTACTCCTCCTTCATCCTTGGATGAATTTCATCCATATTTGGTGTGAAACTTCATTGGGGAAGGACAATCATATTTTATATAAATGAGATAGATCCGACCCCAAGGGGCTGAGGGGTGGGGCCCCAAAAGGGAAAATTTTCTTAATTTCAGCTGGCCCACTTCCTTTTTTTAGGTTTCGGTCTCCGATCTCAATGAAAATTGGTCTATAGGGTTTAGATTGATGCCGAACAACATGCAAACATTTTCGTAAAGATTTTGGTATTCCAAGATGGCCGCTGGCCATCTTCCTGTTTTCAGGTTTCAGTCTCCGATCTCAAGGAAAATTGGTCTATAGGGGTTTTAATTTATTCAGAAGGGGGAACTTTAGGTGAGGATAATCATTTTTTATAAAGGACAGAGCTAAGACCCATGGGGATAGTACGGCGGATGTCCAAAATGGGAGCTTTGCTGAAATTTGGCTTTAAAATAAGACTCCTCCTTATATTAATCCGTGAATGTGTTACAACCATATATGGATGAAGGGCTACCAAGATTGTTCAACAAATGACATTTACCTATTTCAGAAACTTACATATTCAACTAAGGAGTTCCTTGTATTGTCTATATTAATCGTTAACCAATACTTTATATTGTGACTTTGTTGTTTTGTGCAATGAGTCAGATGCCCGTTAAGGCCCATGGGCCTCTTGTCTAATGATACGGTCCGAATTTCAACTGATCGATTGATTGATAATCTGGCAGACATTCCAAAAGGGTGGATACAAAGGCAAATATTATTCATATGATAAATAAATTATATTATTCGTTTTCCTTCATATTAATTTGATGATACTGGTTTGGCAAAAATGAAAACATTCTATACTCGTATGATAAATGTATTATGAAGCGAAACTGATGACAGATCCTCTATTTATAAACACGTTAAATTTGCAAGTATTTAATTGTAGGTATTTAACTGAAGCATCATATTCATAAGGCAACAAGTAAAATACATATATTGATGTTTTGCAGCTTTTAGAACATCATATTAGAGCTCAACATATTTGATTATAATTGTCCAACGAGATATTTCGCATATGACAGTTTGCGAACTCACTGAAGAATAATATTTGATAGCGTTTACCAAGAAATAGATTACAAATAGCATCGGCTACGTCAACGAAATTCCTAATTCTGCTCCAGTTTAGCTTACAGTCATTGTTGATGAACGGTTGACCTCACATGACTCATTCAACTTAATTATATTTTTCGAACGTGTCGGCATGCTTCATTTTTAGTAAATAATTATTGCTAATGAAAGGTTGGCTTCACCAGACGTATTCAAACAAATTACATTTATTCAACACCGTTGTCAAGTCGTACCAGAAGACCTTTTAATTAATCGTTTTCTTGAGGAACTCATTTTATAAGTGATTCTATGAATGAATGAATTTATGCATAACGAATAGTACGTTTTCTCTCGCTATTCCTGGAATGAGACATTAACGTCTGATGTCTATTGAACCAAACACTTACACAGTACGGGTATTTTGTTAACCATGTTATTCCTGCTCATCTATCTTATTATTATATTACTGTAACCCAATCTATTGTCACGAGCGATCAAAGTCCATGTGTCATAAGAACCAATGTGAATGCCAACTTGACAGAGACAAATTCCATGAAGCCCACTAGCGCTTCATGTTAAATTTGCCTCTGTCCAGTTTGCATTCATATTGGGTATGAATGCCAACTATAAGACGTTTAATGCTTATATTTACATTTGGTTACAATTTTATAATGAAATTTCAAGGAATTTCGCATATATAATGAATAAATCATTCTTGTTCTTCAATGATGGAACAGCCATTTGAACATCCCTTTTCCGTGATCGCTGGCACGATAATTGTGGCGTCACAATGATAATTACGTCAAGATAAGCGCTTAAAGTCCATATATTACATTATGTATATGGATGTCAATTGTGCTTGGTAAGGTTACATAGTGGGACTGCAGTGAAAATGTTAATATATAGGAATTAAATGTATTTTTCTAATTTTCATAGCGACTATGAATAACAGAAGCTATGTACATATCCCGTGGAGCGCGTCAGCCTTAGCGCTCCTCGGGTGGTATGCAAAAAAGCTTCCGCTATGGAAATTAGAAAAATACATTCCATCAATATATTTACATTAGAATGATTTATCATAATAAACATTTATTGAAAGGTTATAATATTATATTTTAAATTATGACACCCATATACAACATGAAACAAAGTTAATGGTACAGCTGGATGACAAAGTCGTTCCACAACGTCGCGTTTTCAAGCTTCCGCCTTCCGGTCGACTTTTTTTTGCAAATGACGAACGATAAACAATAAATATTGTTAAAACAATATTTGATCGGCTTATAACAGTAAACCTTAGTTGATTCTATATAAAAAAACAACACATTAAAGATTTTTACATCAAAATATAGCGGGGGACTATTTTTATTGATATGAAACTGGCGCGATCTTTGAAATCAGCTGCTCGATGCACGAGAATCGTTGTATTAATAATGTAAGCATAGTGTTTTCATAGGCAAATGCTTGTTTTCGTCAGTTGGTTGATTCATATAGTGACGAAACACTCAGAATGTTTATATATATATAGCTAAACGAACAAAAAATGTCATGAAATTAAAACCCTACGTAAGCATGTAAATGGGAAATTAAGTCGCCGTGAACATACATGTTGGTTTGCAGTTACTATCCTTAAGTACAAGGATGAAAAAGTCACTGGTAAATTTCGTTCTTGTTTACTGTCAACTGTTAAAACGTGTGATATCCTCTATTCTTTACTGCAAGAAGCAGCAATTGACAGCACCATTGGTCTCGTTATCAATGCTATTAATAACACAATACTCAGTAGTCAATAGCTCCTTATTTTCGTTCCACATCGGGTTATCTTGGGGCGATATTATAACCAAAACATCGGCTTCATACATATAAAAACAGCCATAACCATCAATGGCATTAACATAGGAGATTTGGAAAGAATCAGTGCAATCGTACTCATACAATATTCTTTGAAGAAAGGCAACATCAGGTGAAAACATAATACACATGTTACGAGTTTACGCGTGGTCATTACTGTCAATTACTGCAATCGCCAATTTCTAAATGACTCGGTTATATTTCGGTCCATACTGACAAATTCTGCACCTTTCAAGTCTATTATGTTTATGGTAACCAGCTGGCATCGTTACAGTAAAGGTTTCTGACAATATGTTTTAAGACATGGGCCTAATGACTTCAAGTTTAAACTAAGATCACTACAGGTCAAACAAAAATTCAATTATTCTTAATAATGTCGCCTAAAATATCTAAGTAGCTTTATGTTGTTGGATGAGGTTTAATTTCCATATAACAGTCAAGGACATTGGAAGATGTCTCGATTGATTGTGTTAGTCTTTGCTATTTAATTAATGTATTTATTTTCTTTGGACGTGGGTCCGTTATCTTCAAACCAAACAATCAATTTATCGCGCTAGTAGTTCGATATTTCGTGATCAAATATAGCAAGATTAGGTGGCTTTTTAGGAACTAGGATGGAGTAGGGTCCTGATTTGATATAGCTATCGTTATCGCTCCGAAGCACCTTGTTTGCTTGTTTGGCTTCCAATGAATACTTAATCGGTATTAATACGAGTGTTTTTCGTCCAATGATATCGGTTCGTAGCAGATATTCTTACGATGCGGGATATTAAGTGGGAGAATTCACGCAGGTTTCCTTTCATATTCTACTGAGCAGATTCCACACACACAACACGTATAATGGATCTTTCCATTTTATAGAAAACGAGTCCTTTATGTTACCAAATTCGATGTCATCGCCATGTGCTTTTGCCTTTTATAATGGTCCAGTGACGTATTACTGTCCAAAACGACTGCAATGTTATTTACAACAATAAGTACACATGACTCAAACTGACAGCTTGGAATAATAAATTGTCTGTTGAAGATTGCAGTTCTACCAAATGAATCACATTGCACTCTGCTAATTACAGAATTTCCGACACACAAACTGCCTAATGTCATGTTCATGCTGGTGTAATTAACAGAAATAATATATGACCGAACACTGCTATCAATGTTCTTTAGGTTCAGATCGGCACAGACACGTGACGTTCTGCAAGTCAAGTGATTTTGTTTAGATGAAACTTTGATTTTTTAACATAATAACTATACTGTCATCACTGCAGCTCCACGTGCTAAAACCCCATACAAAAACGTTTCACTACATTCAGATATATGAAAAATGTAGTGTTGTAATCTACAACATCGAAACAAGATTAAGCCTATATTTGATAAACACTAGAAAAAAGCATAAGACAAAGAAATATATAGAAACAATATGGCTTAATAGATACATTATATCATTATACTCGTGTATGTTTTTGGAATGTTGCCCATATAATGATGGTGAAATATATTAAATGAAATAGCTAATCAAGATAGATTATCAACGTCAAACTTCTATTCATGTTCCTCTGTGACATTGTTTTAAAGGTAGGTTTCGCCCAATGAAATATAAAGACTACGAAATTGAAATTTATCCTTTACATAGATATAATTTTTCATATTATTTTCAATGCATACAGCGAACAATATGGGTGGTCAGTTGCCTAGCTTGACCAGGAAAATACTCCTCTAAAAATAGAGCGAAGTCAAGCTTTACATAGAACATGACGTATTTTTTCCAAAACGAGGCCGCAGCAACAAACGGATGTGTGCAACAAAATGTCAGATAGAAGTGACAGTCTTGCCACGGCATGTTTAGTTAAAAAACAACAACAACAAATCGAAGGGACTGTTTATACATATCATATAATCTATAACACTTCATGTTACTTACATACGCTCGCCAACTTCGTACACCAAATATACATGTAGTTAGTCTGCGGCTGTTTGTGCGCTGGCATATGTGTTGAAATTTAACTCACCACGTGCAATGCCGTTACACGAGTCCCAACAGATCCCGGCAAGTTCCGCTTGAGATGTGGCTTCTGTTTCCTATTGCTACATGCCATCTCTGAATTTAATTCCCTATAGATATCCTAGGGTGCTACCGAATCCATTATAATTTCCTCCACTTTGTTGCCGATTCAGATATATTTTTTTCATCGCACACACTTTCGTTCAGCCATTTTGTTTACTTTTAGTGCGTGACAATGCGCATGCGCCAAACTTCGACAACACAATCCATCGCAGCTTCATTTGCATATTATTTTGTCTGACGGACACCGTAATAAATCAAGGATTTCCTTCAATTTTGTATTCAAGACACATTTGTTGAATCTCAAACACATAAAGAAATTAAATTGAGATATTTTAATATGTTTTTTCATCTTTTCTTCCGCTTATCGCAATTCACAAAAAATATTTATTTGGTTGGGCGAAACCTACCTTTAAATTCCCGAATTCTGATTGATCGGATGTCATTCTCATTCTCTTTATTAAATATAACTCTTTCTTACCACCACATAAAAACCAACAGCACATAAATTATATGTACACACCGTGCCCTCTGACTTTAAACCTACTTGGTTTATAGTTTTAGGTTAAATTTACTAGTATAATGTGACCGGGTGGGGTGTGTTGCTTTGTGTCTTTGGCGGCATGCTTCAGTGATATAGCACTATAAAAAGGATAAACCTACTTGGTTTATAGTTTTAGGTTAAATTTACTAGTATAATGTGACCGGGTGGGGTGTGTTGCTTGGTGTCTTTGGCGGCATGCTTCAGTGATATAGCACTATAAAAAGGATAAACCTACTTGGTTTATAGTTTTAGGTTAAATTTACTAGTATAATGTGACCGGATGGGGTGTGTTGCTTGGTGTCTTTGGCGGCATGCTTCAGTGATATAGCACTATAAAAAGGATAAACCTACTCGGTTTATAGTTTTAGGTTGGATTTACTACTATAATGTGACCGGGTGGGGTGTGTTGCTTGGTGTTTTTGGCGGCATGCTTCAGTGATATAGCACTATAAAAAGGATAAACCTACTTGGTTTATAGTTTTAGGTTAAATTTACTAGTATAATGTGACCGGGTGGGATGTGTTGCTTGGTGTCTTTGGCGGAATGCTTCAGTGATATAGCACTATAAAAAGGGCAACAGTTCCACTATATAAGAAGACACAACATGAATATACCGCAGTCTCTCAAAACACAGACCTCGCACTTCACACGCTACACACTGCATACATGGGAGACCGTCCTTACATGACCCTGGCTGTTAATAGTACGTTAACATAATCAAACAAACCACTTGTTCTGTTGTCAACGACTATAAAATGCATATTTGTTCTCAGAAAATCCCTGTCACCATGTGGCCTTAAGGATATACACCTCTGAGAAGTCAAAATTTTCTTGTATTAAATTTTTTTTTCTCATATAGTTTTTTGGAAAAAGTAGGTCATACTATAAAAGAAAATGGAAGAAAAAACAGATGTCCGTAAGCTCGTTTTTGAGCTTTTGTCACTCAAAGACACCTAGTTGACAAAATATTGGATTTTATTTGAATTTTGCCGTTTTTACCATATAAGATAGAGATTAAAGCCATAATTTCCTAATGAGGTGTTTGGTATGTATGAATGTTTGTAAATTCATTTGCTAGTAGTCTTCTTAAAAAATATACCAGTTTCGATCAATTAGATCAATGCTTTTTTCTCATAATAACAATATATGCTACCCCTAACCCTTATTTTTGTACTACAAAATCACCATTTTCAGCCATTTTTGCCAAATTTAAACCTTTATAGAAAATGTTCTGGTATTAAACTTTTGTTATTATTTTGCATATCAATAGGGAAACGGTTGTTCTTTCTAAATTAGGAAGAAAAATTGGGGGTCCGTGTGCTTACTTTTTTGCCCCATTTGAAATTTTGTTATTTTTCAGTATTTTAGACACAAAATTGTATCGTTTCACATATTATTGCTCAATATTTTAATTACTACGAACCTAGCAACGATTTGCATAAAAAATTAGCTAAATACAGCTGAAAATGCTGGCGCAGTAATTATATAGGTAAAAGCAATTTCAGTAAAAAATGGTATAACTGTTGCTCTACTTGAAGCGTAAAAAGACACAATTTCAAAATGGCCGCCAAATGGGCCATTTCTTAAAATCCCCGTATAAAAAAATCTACTAAAAATAGAAAAGTAATTTTTTGACAAAATTTGCATCTGGCAACTCGCTACAGATACTGATAAATTATATTTGAAAATCTCATAACTTCTTTGATCTATGTTGAAACGAGACTTCAACGGGACTGAAACCTCAGAAGAATACATCCTTAAGGTTAGAGTTAACCATTGTGAGGAAAATATATGAAAACAATTGGATACACACAATGCATAAAACAGAAGTTTTCTAGTATTGGTAAGGTTCAGCAGGGATAGGGACTAGTTACGTATTGTCAATATAATGTGATTGGGCGGATACGTTTGTTGTTCTATATGTAACAGTTACGTAGCTATTTAAGCTAAATGAAAAAGACCTTTGATATGACCTCTTTATCTAGAAGATTGAGCCCATAATTGAATTTCGACCCGATCACTGATTATTTGTTTAAATTTTGATTTCAAAAATAAGAATGTTTTCTGGTAGGTAATTATTCCTAGATAGCAATGATATGAATTTGGAAATGCAGAATGAAATTTAGGTTCAAAATATCAATTTTGATAATGAATAGGTAAAAACATTAGAATGTCAGGATTTTATAGTGGAAAATTCCCCTTATTTCAAAACTGCTACCCTCGTTGGATCCATTTTTGTCTAACTAGTGTTATATGAGAACCTAGACTTTAATTGTAACACTTACTAATATTCAGCCATTTTAATAATATATTACAAAACTATTACAAAAAAGGACAAGTATCCTGAATATAGAAATAATTATTTATTGATTGACAGGGTGACATATTAAGATAATGATATGTTGATCAAGATTTTGACGCTAAGAGAGTGAAACAAGACCAGTTTGGACTCCGTCACAGATCAGTTACAATGTGGACAGCAGGTGGATATACTTTAGGAGTTAACACTATTTGTCGGTGAAAGTTGACCATACTACATCCGCATATGCTAAAATTGGCCGAATAAATATCGTAAGAGTTAGAAGCTGTCAATTTTATTAATAATTTGGAAAATACCCTTTTCTCCACACGCTGTTCTTATTCCCCCAATCGCAATAAAAATATTATTGTTAATTAATATTTATATTTTTTGATTCACATAACCAAAATTATTTTGTAGACTTCGTGGTGTCGTCAGTATATATGACAACATTGCTTTACATACATTGTTTGATCATTAATATAAATATTAGTTGATCGAGCCCTGTGGTTCTCCAATTTTAAATGATAACCAAGGGCTGTTTTACACGAGTGCTGAGATTCTGCCTGATAATTATTTAGAGTTGGTAAAATTGAGACAACTAAAATAAGGTTTAATATTCCTTTAAAATTAGGAAATATTTTTGTATTTACAATTGTATTTATTATATTATGTGTCACAGGTGACGATATTACGTCTTGACATTTCAAGACTTAATCTCTTTTATTTTTGTAACATCAAGCCTACTTATCAATTCATACATGTATGCTTCATCAACTTTTTTATTTAAAGAAACATGCTCACTTTACATGTAAATCTTCTTAATAGTGTCCGAAATATTTACAAAGTGATTATTTAGATAATTAAGAATATATTTTTTCCAGTGATACCGTTTTTTACATTAGAGATAATTTCTGTTGATAATGTTTCCTTGATACAGTTTACTTCATGCGACTTGGATGATTTCCAATAAAGTGTTTCTTGGTATTGCATCTTTAATATCGTATTAAAGAGTTCTCGTTTTGACTTTATTATAAGAGTGTTTGTTTTGTTTCTCCGTAATCTATAAACATTTCCTTATTTATGATAAGTGAAATTAAATAACAAGAGACCCAAAGGGCCTGAACGGCCATCTGACAACCTTGGCATCCGTTAAATGAAAACATAAGCAAATACAGAATTTCACGAATGTGTTTTACAATTGGCGGCTGTTGCATCTTTGATTTTAGATCAACTTCAAAACTAACAAAACTTTGAAGGACCGAGTGGAGGTAATTTCAGGCGAGATTCAGCTACATGTAAATTGCACAGATAGAATTTGAGAAGCTCAAACTGTGTTTCAATATGGCGGCTATGACGGTAATTGTGGATTTTGGATAGACCAAAGAAATAACAACATTTGGTCAGGACAATGTTAGGATCAAATATGGTAAGTTTCAGCTCAATCCCACTGGTGGAACTTTAGACACAGTTTAAAATGTGAAATTTTACTGTTGGCGGACGAAGCACAACGACTATAGGCCATCCTGACCTTTTGTGTGAAATGGCCCAAAACTCAGTCTATACAATTATAAATGGAGGGAGAAGGTGTCATAAGCACGATTCAAAAACATCGTAGGTCAAATTAGTAAAGGGCCAGCCTTGGACATAAGGATTTAATGACAAATGCCATTTATTATCCCGTACTAATTGTACTAATATTAATATTTTTCTCCAAAAGAATGTTTGAAATAATGCATTACTTTGCTATCTTCCGTATAGGGAAAAATTAATGTAAACTAGGACGGTTGTAAATGCATATTCAATTATTGTATTTGTTTAGAGTTCTGGTTGATGTACCACTGTTAAGTTCTAATTAGTAGGCATGCTACGTGACAATTAAAATATAATGACGCACGTTGATGGTTTATATATAACATTTTTTTCACAAATACATGACTTCTCCTCAAATTAATTAAATTTCTGTACATGCAAGTTGTTAGGAACAATTAAAACAGTGTACATTGTGAGAATTTTTAAAACACACAAACCGTTAATCTTCAGTCTACAGATATAGATGACTAGAAGGGAGATTATTTTAGAGATACACACCAAAACATGTTTTCCAATACGAAGATGTCCTGGATGACACATGCAAAATGCGACGATCTGTACCACAGAGTCTAGATTGATATGATACAGTTAGGAACATATTTTTTCTTCAAAACATACTACGGAAGATATAAAAGATCCAAGAATATCGCAAATATTGCTTGGTAGTACGCTTCAATAACATCGAGGGAGTAGCATACACTATATTTTTCGATGGATAGAAATGACAAAAAAAGTAACGAATATAACATAATGAAATACGTTAGATACTATCTACATTAATGTTATTTTCAACTTAAAGACTGTACTCAATGACACATCAATGCCCTCATTTCACAGGAAAATATTTATATCATTTGTTGTATTCAACATGCATGTTTTTAATAAATGTCCAGTTAATAGGATAATTATCAAATAAAATTATAAATGATTTTTTAATGAAGGTAATGGGAAAGTAATATAATTTACATAAAAATATCCCGAATCACTTTATTACATATTATTTTGATACAGGTAAATAATAGGCGTATCAATGTAATGTTTGTAAAATTAGATAATTGTGTTAAGAACTGTATTTACAATCAAACAGTTGACGTACCTGTTTCCTTGAACTGGTGTTTTTCTTCACGCGATACTGGCCGTTTTCTTTATACTTTCCTCCGGGTGTTTTGGAAATGTTAGTGCTGAATAATATACGAGCTATTAAACCATATAGACATGCAGCAATAATGAGCGGCAACACATAAAATGCTATCAAATCTGTCATATAATAGAACAAATACTGGTTCCTTTTCAGTCGATATGTGCACTTTTCTATCCCGGATCTGGGATCTCGCCTTGTCATCGTTAACCCAAGCCAAGGGGCCGTATACATGATTGTGAATATCCAAATCCCTGCGGTAATTTTCATAGCCCTTTTCACAGTGCACATTCGTTGAGCTTTCATTGGGTGACATATTGCAATATATCGTTCCACAGTAAAAGCCGTCATGGATAGTGCCGATGCATCGACACCTAGATATTGTAAAAATATCAGTATCGAACACATTACATGGCCCCATGGCCATTCATTAACTTGGTAAAACGGTTCAGGCACGGCCGGCAGTGTTGCAGATAGAAGAACTAGACAATCAGCCACAGATAAGCTTAACAGGTAGCAATTGGTTGGGGTGTGCATACTCTTGGTCCTCCATACTACCAAAACAACGAGAATATTTCCAACAAATCCTACAATGAATATAATAATCGCTATGGTAACGGACACTGTTTTGAAGAGAAGTGTATAGTTATTAGTTGTTGGTTCGGACGATATGCCACTTCCGTTATTAGCAATCCCGAAAATGACTGATGAATTTTCCATAGGTAACAAAGTATCAAGACAGCCAGCTTCCGACGGGCCACATGTAGAGATATTAGCGTCTAGTTCTAGTACAGAGTCGTTTAATTCAAAATATGGCATTCCAGTAAAAGAGCTGAAACGAGCTTTACGTTATCGACCCAGGATCCTAACGGCGACCTTTTAATAATAGTGTTCAAACAATATATGGAATTGAACGATTACACGAATTTGATTACAATGAGCCATCAGATTGTTCATTGCAAGTAATTTTAGCAATTCAAAATCCTATTAGAGAATAAACCATAACTCTATACGCGCACTAAATCAAGATAGCTGTTCAAATCAAATTATCAGTGCCGTAATTTCTCGCTAACAAGCCCGCGCTGTACGAAGGAAGGTCCGCTGTCACTGAAATACTGTAAAATCTCCAGTAACTAGAACGGCAGAGTTCCACGTCCGTACCACACCTATCATACCGACAAAGTGGCAGGCTTGGCTGTCATGCTAGGCACGAATAACGACAGTTATTGAATGAACAACAACGGTGACAGTTATCTGTTTCTAGCCTATTGCCAATGCTTACACTAAATCAATCGGAAATCCTTTCAGGACCACTTAGGAAGTCCTATATTATGTCTTACATGCAGTGTTTCCATACAAATGCAAACTACTTTATGTGCCATATATCTACCAGCATGTTTTCACGAATGGGATGAAGTTAAAAATGGCTCTTGTGCCGTGGTGAATTCAGGGAGAAAACAACAAGAGAGAAAATGATTGAAGTGACAAACGATTTATGTTTATTTCAATACACAAAATTAATATCAATCTATCAAATGGATAATAGTTTTCTATTCGAAACAACTCTCATAAAAGCATGACGTAGAAAGAGTTGTTTGCTTAATTATTTTAGCTCTTTCCCATTATCAGAAAAATAAATTTATCTATATAAACACGTCGAATGCAAATTTCGTTAGTTATTCATGATGTCAATTGGTCCCGTCTTCACAACAAAATAAACCACGCAGTCTACCCATAGTATTAGATTATTAATTAGTGGCGAAGAGAAATCCAGGAAACAGTTGTTAACCAAAGTATTGTCTCGGTGACTTAGGTTTCCATTCTAAAGCCTAATGACTTTTAACAGTCACTTTAAAGCGGCTATTTGCAATTATTATTTCCTATTGTTGTTGTAGTTGATATTACTACTGGATTTAGTTTCGGGAATGTCACCCTCGGATAACGCGGAGTTCAGTTGCATGCAATAATGAGTTGTTTTACAGTAATTTATTTGAAACATTCGAATTCGTAATTTTAACTCTGTCTGATAGCGCAACATATCATATTATATTGATATTTTAGATTATCTCTATATAACTATATTTGCTTTACATCGATTATTAAACTAGGTATATAACCGTTTTTAAGTTTCTATGATCCGCGTGTAAGCGGAGTGCCCGGACAAATTCTACCTGATCGGACAGGTGACCCCTGTCATTTACAAGTCCGTGCTTGAAATTTACGTTACTAGACAATTATTTTGTGCTAGAACTTTGGGATTAAACAATAGGTTACAATGCGTAAAAAAAACTTTGGTTGGTCGTTTTAGCATGTATGGCGTTAACCTTGTACCTGCTACTCCTATTGCATGCTTGTAAAAGGCGAGTAAATTTAGCTTCTCTGTTCTCTTCCTAACGTCTCCCTTGATTCCGCTTCACTTTTGGCCTTCGGTTTAGCGCTCGCCCCTGTAAGCTCTGGGTTCTATCCCCTGGCCGAGATAGACTTTAGTTTAAGAAAGAGGTAGTTTCTACTTCTGCTTAGAGCGCAATATAAATGGAGTTGGACGACTTGTTTGCCTGTTGTTGCTATGTGACCGGAAGGGGTGTGTTTCTTGGTGTGTTCGGTAGCGTAATTCAGTGATATAGCACTATGAAAAGGGCAAGAAAATACCACACGAATATATATATTTGTACTGCAGTCTTCCAAAACACGCACAAATCAGATATTTCATCCACGGAAGGCCGTCCGTAACTGACCATGTTATTCAAGGACCGTTTATAAAGATACATTTGTATCTCTTTGAAGCAGACAGCCAGAGTCAACAGACAGAAAACCCTAACCCGATCTTTATATAATGACTGCGGTGTATTTTTTTATATTGAAATACAACAAAATACTGATGGTATCCACAAAACTGTACATAACGTAATTAGTTAAGGATAAAAGCGATTACCTAATGGTTTATCGCGTCTGCTGTCTTTAGTCATACATCGGACAATCTTGAAGATCACTAGATACATGAACCGCAGTGCCACTGAGAAATGGTCATCTACATTTTGTACAACTGACATCTCGGGCTTCTTAGAGCATGGCATGGATGTATCATCGAACGGGCAGGAGTCATTCTACTGGATACAAAACTAGACTTGGTGATTAGGCTTTTCACCTAACTGGCTGATGTTCAGTCCCCGCCATTAATGTTAAAAGATCAAGGATCGCTTGTTAACAGTTTTCTCCTGACACCCATGTTCTGTTTCACTCCAACACTCCTGCATCAAACATGACGTTTGTAATGTGAATAACTTAGCATGCATTTATCTAAAATAAATATAGTCTATATTAACATCAGACCTGACGAGTTATGGTGTCAATTATCACACACCATTCAAATATTCTACTAAGATCGACAGTACAAGAAATGCCTAAGATATGTTTCTGTGCAATACCTTGCTAATGTCGCTCTGACATGACATCTGAGCCAATCCCAGCTATACATGCAACTTTATTAACCCCTTCGTAAGAGTCGCCGTTCCTAATGATTCAATACCTTACACAGAACGACCCAGAGATCTAGATAAAACATATTAAGGCATAAAATACAAGAATCACGAATTGGGGGTCATTGCCTGTTTGAGAATCGCGTGATCAATTCATTCAAACCAGCCAAAGGCGTTCTGAAGACGAACTAAGAGACTATTGATCTCTATTTGTAAACTAAAAATCGTCATTAACAACTTCCGGACTTCCGGCCCTTGTCTGTTCCCGTTAATTGAATGCCTTATATTCATTATAAAGTATTTGAAATGTGACTGTCCTGGAGCAAAATACACATCATAAGATATATTAAATGCAAAAATGGTATATGGTTGTGTTTATTTTATGGTTGCGATTATTTGCCTGGTTAGAGGTATTATAATGAAGCATTACGTGTGCGATATAGATTTAAGAAATGCATTACAGATGAAAGCATCCATGTATCTTAAGATAAAAAAAGATTTTTGAGTGCCTACTACGAGCATTGCAAATGTCAATTTTACAATAAAACCACACAAAACATCATTGTTATCAAATACTTAACACTTTGGTAAAAAGTATTTATCAAATTACATGTCATAACATAAATATCCATGCGAAAGGTTCTTAGCAAGAGAAGCAATGGGACTCAAACATCTTGTTAAACACTGACTTTGGTAAAACAGTCTTTATTGCAATGGTTTGGGACTATGTGTGTGTGTGTTTTTTTTTTCCTTTTGTTTTCCTTGGTTTTTTTTTAAACTGTCCCCAATGGAAATAACTTATATAATAGCATGCGTGACCTATGAAAACTGTTCACATAACGACATCATACAACATATTTATCAACTAAGTCTGTTTGAATGAAATGCTAATTTCTTAAAGCTACAGCCATACCATAAACAATACAAAACCAGAGCCAATCCGAGGGAGGTTTAGAATAATCGTATTTACAGCTATATATTTCAGGACAGCCTCCCGTGTATTCGGAGCGGTGCGTCTCGTTGTAAACTGCAACTCCTGCTCTTTCATATATTTCACATTGGAAAAGGCGTCGAAGGCAATTATATGCTCAAGGATAGAGAAAATATTTTTAGATTCTTTCGTCATTCACAAGTCAGGAAATCCTACAATTTCCACAATTTCCATCAGTGACGTGTTAGATATACGCGATACCGTCTCATCCATAACTAGATTCTTTATCATATTTCACGTTGTACTTGTTCGCCACTTGTATAGTGTGTCAATAACGCTCGGATAACTGTTTCTATGAAACAAGAGGAATACAAATTATTTGACTTTAATTTAAACTGGAAACTGGGAGTGTTTTTTATCGTCAATAATAAAGGAAGATAAAATCGCAGATGTAATGACTTAAAAATACTAGTCACACATATAATTTTCGCTTTATCAATGTATCAAATATCAAAAATGTGTTACATTGTGCAATTGTCTGTATGTTTTAGGAGGCTGCGATGTGATGATTATAGTTTAGCACGATATAATAAATGAATGGAAATGCCAATCAAATCATTTTGCTATATTTTAGTACTCTTGGTTTCAATTTGAGTACGCTTCTAGTTTTGAAAATAAAAGTAAACGTTGTTTTGTTGTATTCAAACCTTATGGTAGATATCTCAGCAGCTGGTTACTTCATTGTGCCAGTGGTTTTTAGGACTTTATATAATCAGTGTATCTTTCGTGAGTGTATCGCAATGTCGATAACAACAATGGGCACTACTGTCGTCTATCTATTCATGTAAACGTTGTGATCATATAGAGGCAAACGGGCCATCTGTATGGGTTTGTATCTGTCCAAGAAGAGTAGGTAACACAATTAGCACGAACGTGACACAAATGTCTCACGCGAACCAATATGGAATGACTGGTTAAGAATAATGTATTTTTTCTTGGCAAAACCAAGCAATGTAACATACTTGACATCCGATCTAAAATCCTTTTGACAGGTGGCAATAAAAAACGTCAAACGTGCACGACAGACCTTCACAGGGTTATAATGGATAAAGTAAGTATATTATTATTTGTATCGTGTTTTCCGCCAATGTCCATGGATGTTGCTACATCACGTGACATCTATATTTCCTTGAGCAATTATTGACACTTGATTAACCGATTTGTCAATAAATCGATTGGTAAATTTATAATGGGTAAAACATACTATCGCTATCAAGCTTTCAACAGAAGACGTCAAGTAAAAGTTCATACTCCTAACAAGGATCAATATTGGTGAAATATAAACAAATGACTTTTATTTGGAGACTTTGGAAAATCCTGCATATAGCAAAGATCAACACTACAATGTATTTCATTGACCGAATAAGTATGTAATTCGTGCCATTGGCTGCAAGCTTCAGTGAGATAGCACTATAAAATGGACAAGAGCTTCACTATTGCAAGGAGACACAACACGAATATACCACATACACATTAATACACTGCAACACATTGCAAACATGGAAGACTGTCCTATAATGACTTTGGCTATTAATCTTGATAACACGGAAGACTGTCCCTTAATGATTCTTCCTATTAATCTTACAAACATGGGAGACTGTCCTATAATGACCCTGGCTATTAATCTTAAAAACACGGGAGACTGTCCTATAATGACTTTGGCTATTAATCTTAAAAACACGGGAGACTGTCCTATAATGACTTTGGTTATTAATCTTACAAACATGGGAGACTGTCCCATAATGACTTTGGTTATTAATCTTACAAACATGGGAGACTGTCCCATAATGACTGGTTATTAATCTTAATAACACGGGAGACTGTCCTATAATGACTTTGGCTATTAATCTTACAAACATGGGAGACTGTCCCATAATGACTTTGGTTATTAATCTTACAAACATGGGAGACTGTCCCATAATGACTTTGGTTATTAATCTTAATAACACGGGAGACTGTCCTATAATGACTTTGGCTATTAATCTTACAAACATGGGAGACTGTCCTATAATGACTTTGGTTATTAATCTTACAAACATGGGAGACTGTCCCATAATGACTGGTTATTAATCTTAATAACACGGGAGACTGTCCTATAATGACTTTGGCTATTAATCTTACAAACATGGGAGACTGTCCTATAATGACTTTGGCTATTAATCTTACAAGCATGGGAGACTGGCCCATAATGACTTTGGTTATTAATCTTACAAACATGGGAGACTGTCCCATAATGACTGGTTATTAATCTTAATAACACGGGAGACTGTCCTATAATGACTGGCTATTTATCTTACAAACACGGGAGACTGTCCTATAATGACTTTGGCTATTAATCTTACAAACACGGGAGACTGTCCTACAATGACTTTGGTTAATAATCTTACAAACATGGGAGACTGTCCCATAATGACTTTGGATATTAATCTTACAAACATGGGAGACTGTCCCATAATGACTGGTTATTAATCTTAATAACACGGGAGACTGTCCTATAATAACTTTTGCTATTAATCTTACAAACATGGGAGACTGTCCCATAATGACTTTGGTTATTAATCTTACAAACATGGGAGACTGTCCTATAATGACTGGTTATTAATCTTACAAACACGGGAGACTGTCATATAATGACTTTGGTTATTAATCTTACAAACATGAGAGAATGTCCTATAATTACCCTGGCTATTAATCTTACAAACATGGGAGACTGTCCTATAATGACCCTAACTATTAATTTTACAAACACGGGAAACTGTCCCATAATGACTTTGGTTATTAATCTTACAAACATGGGAGACTGTCCTATAATGACTTTGGCTATTAATCTTACAAACATGGGAGACTGTCCCATAATGACTTTGGTTATTAATCTTACAAACATGGGAGAATGTCACTTAATGATCATGGTTATTAATCTTACAAACATGGGAGACTTTCCTATAATGACTTTGGTTATTAATCTTACAATTATGAGAGAATGTCACTTAATGATCATGGTTATTAATCTTACAAACATGGGAGACTGTCCTATAATGACTTTGGCTATTAATCTTACAAACATGGGAGGCTGTCCTATAATTACTTTGGCTATTAATCTTACGATTATGAGAGAATGTCACTTAATGATCATGGCTATTAATCTTACAAACATGGGAGATTGTTCTATAATGGCTTTGGCTGTTAATCTTGCAAGCATGGGAGACTGTCCTATAATGACTTTGGCAATTAATCTTACAAACATGAGAGACTGTCTCTGAATGACCCTGGCAATTTATCTTACAAACATGGGAGATTATCGTATAATGACCTTGGCTGTTAACCTTACGGATTTACTGTTATGACGTTGGTATGTGTTTATCTCCCATACCGGTTACAGAGTAAATATGTAGGCAATTAGCTATAGTTCAGCTATTGTGCATCTCCTCTTTAAACAAAACGACAGAGATAGACAGGAATGTAAACAAACATTTATTATATATATTTGGTGATTAAATAGTTACAATAGACATTTTGTTTTGTTTAGGTTCAAATAAAATTTTATTCAAAAAATCATTTCATTACATAACATTAATTGACCTCACACAGGAGGAGATTCATTCAACACCCAGCCATTTATACTTTTATATACTTTTTCACACAACCATATATACTATTTTCATTCAACCTTATATACTTGATATATTATTTTAATCTTAGTTGTTTTTTTAAATACATCATTTGATCCAATCCCTGTATACATAGTACGCCTACCTCTCAACTACAGGAGGGTTTCGGACAAGATTATGGCTGATGAGATGTGCCTCACCTAACCAATTGCTTTCGTCCTCCAATAGTGAGAGGTAGCTAGTTTTCAAGAAAAATAAACCCGATAATTTCATTTCAACACAAATGTATTATCTTTATCACACTCCACTCTCTCATGACCAAACAAAACCCACCAAAAACATTTTAAATTCCCTCTAAATCCGGACTTGAGTCTCCCTTTTCGAGTCCGTTAATTATAAATTTATGTGTTTCCGGCATATAGCGATGTCATTGGAAAACTGTGATTTGTTTTTAAAGTCTAGACGCAGTTTCTTTAATCTGTAATCGCTAGTTAATTAAGGACTCACAGACACTAGGGACCAGGTGTGTGCCTAGCAGTATTATGTCAAAATCACTTATTGTATGTTAAAGGTATGGCTTTAATACGAATCCCCTGTCGAGTTCTCGGCACGTGTAATGACTTTCAAATTGAGTATTTAATACGATACGTATATAGTACCTTGTTTAAAACTACAATGTATTGCGTTTCCTTCTGCAAGTGGGATACATTCATAAAACATAAGTTGTATTTTCAATTGATTATCATCAATGAATTCACAGTGGATTCAAAGCTCATGCCATAAACACTTAATAGACTATCCATTATTAGGAAGTCCATGGTGGTTTATAATAAATGCTTATTTAAATCTTACTTACAAAATATATACTTCCCCATGGCCTGATAGCAACGAACGACTAAAATTTGGAAATCATCTTATTTCGTCTTCCTAACTGACTTTTATTTTTCATAGTATCTCTCTTGACACACTCACGTTTAGCCTACCTAAAAAGGAACCTGGCCACAGGGGAGTAGATTTGTGCCTAGCAGTATTTATTGTCGCTACTCCAAAAAGAGTCCGCTATATTATTACGATTTTTGTCCTTTTGTCCTTTTTTAAAGTTTAATGGGGATTTGTAAAATTCCAGTTGGTGTTATGTTAGCATCTTCCTTTTACGATATAATGGTATCGCATCTTGATCGAAACCAGCATGGACCATAATAACGAACGCAGGATGAACTAAATATTCTGGTTTCATTTGAGAGTAGAGTCTGGCCGATTCTGTGTCCCGATTGACGTAAAAATATGCAATGTATATGTAATCAGTCGTTCAAATGAAATATCTTTCCTTTAAAGTAATATCAAAATAGTAAATGTAATTGTCAACTTTGTAATTACTTTCGGTTTTTATACATAAAAACGACACATTAGAATATATAATGTAATTCCCTCTGAAGAAACATCCCGTAATAAACGTATGATCTGAACCGATAATTTAATAAATTGATAATTCTAAGTGTTGTGCGGTTGCTTTGACCATACATGATTCTTGTCATTCTAACTTTGGCGTATGTCTCGTCAATATTATTTTCACAAATCCACTAAATATTTCAAGAGGAGTGACATCTCTTTGACAAACATAGAAGATAATAGAAACGGAAACATGATTCCATTCTCGTAAACGACAAGTTAAAGTTGAAATGGATCAATTGTTCATTCTTTAACACCGACATCATATATGTTGCATTGGGCACCCCCATTGATACCAAACCATGTCTGTTGCATTGGACATCCCTTTTGATACTGCATCATATATGTTGCATTGGACACTCCCATTGATACCGCACCATATATCATACATTGGACACCCCCATTGATACCGCACAATATATCTTGCATTCGACACTCCCCTTGATATAAAACCATATTTGTTGCATTGGACACCCCCATTGATAACACACCATATATCTTGCATTGGACACCCCCATTGATAACACACCATATATCTTGCATTAGACACCCCCATTGATACCGCACCATATATGTTGCATTGGACACCCCCATTGATAACACACCATATATCTTGCATTGGACACCCCCATTGATACCGCACCATATCTGTTGCATAGGACACCCCCATTGATACCGCACCATATATCTTGCATTCGACACTCCCTTTGACATCAAACCATATCTGTTGCATTGGACATCCCCTTTGATATCGCACCATAAATGTTGCATTGGACACCCTCTTTGTTACCGCACCATATATATTGATTTGGACATCCCCATTGATACCGCACCATATATCTTGCATTGGACACCCCCATTGATACCGCACCATATATCTTGCATTCGACACTCCCTTTGATATCAAACCATATCTATTGCATTGGACACCCCCTTTGATATCGCACCATAAATGTTGCATTGGACACCCCCTTTGATACCGCACCATATGTGTTGCATTGCACACCCCCTTTGATGCCGCACCATATGTGTTGCATATGACACCACCTTTGATATCGCACCATAAATGTCGCATTTGACAACCCCTTAGATACCGCACCATATAAGTTGCATTGGACATCCCCATTGATACCGCACCATAAATGTTGTATTGGACACCCCTCTGATACCGCACCACACATGTTGCATTGGACATCTGCTTTAATACTACATCATATATGTTGCATTAGAAATCCCCTTTTTATACTGCACCATATGTGTTGCATTGGACGTCCCCTTTGATACCGCATGATACCGATTCATGTATGTTGCATTAGAAAATCCCTTTTTATACTGACCCTAAATGTTGCATTAGACGTCCCCTTTGATACCGCACCATATATGTTGTATTGGACACCAACTTTTAAACTGCATCATATCTGTTGCATTGGACACCCCTTTAATACCGATTATAATATGTTGCATTAGAAAACCCCTGTTTATCCTGACATATATGTTGATTTGGACACTCCCGCTGATACCAATTCATATAAATTATGTCGCTTTAGAAACCTCCTTTATTTTGCATCATATCTGTTATATTGGACACTCCCTTTGATATCGCATCATATATGTTGCATTAGAAACCTCCTTTTATACTGCTTGATGTATGTTGCATTGGACACCCCCTTTGATACCGATTCATATATCGTTTGGACGGGTCCTTTGATACCGATTCATATAGGTTGTATTAGACACACCTTTAAGACAGCACCATATATCTTGCATTAGACACCCCCTTTGATATCGCACCATATATGTTGCAATGAACACTCCCTTTGATACCGCACCATAAATGTCGCATTTGACAACCCCTTAGATACCGCACCATATGTGTTGCGTTGGACACCCCCATTGTTACCGCACCATAAATGGTGTATTGGACAACCCCTTTAATATCGCACGATATGTGTTGCATTTGACACCCCCTTTGATACCGCACCATAAATGTCGCATTTGACAACCCCTTAGATACCGCACCATAAAAGTTGCATTGGACATCCGCTTTAATACTACATCATGCATTTTGCATTAGACGTCCCCTTTGATACCGCACCATACATGTTGTATTGGACACCAACTTTTAGACTGCATCATATCTGTTGCATTGGACACTCTCTTTGATACCGATTTATATAAATCATGTTGCATTAGAAACTTCCTTTATTTTGCATCATATCTGTTATATTGGACACTCCCTTTGATATCGCATCATATATGTTGCATTGGACACCCCGTTTGATACCGCATCATATATGTTGCGTTGGACACCCCGTTTGATACTGCATCATATATGTTGTATTGGACGTCCCCTTTGATACCGCATCGTAAATGTTATATTGGACACTTCCTTTGATATCGCATCATATATGTTGCATTAGAAACCTCCTTTTATACTTCTTGATATATGTTGCATTGGACATCCCCTTTGATACCGATTCATATATCGTTTGGACGGGTCCTTTGATACCAATTCATATAGGTTGCATTCGACACACCTTTAAGACAGCACCATATATGTTGCATTGGACACCCCCTTTGATATCGCACCATATATGTTGCAATGGACACTCCCTTTGATACCACACAATTAATGTCGCATTTGACAACCCCTTAGATACCGCACCATATAAGTTGCATTGGACACTCCCTTGAATACCGAACCATATGTGTTGCATAGGACACTCCCTTTGATATCTCACCATAAATGTCGCATTTGACAACCCCTTAGATACCGCACCATATAAGTTGCATTGGAAACTCCCTTAGATACCGCACCATATATGTTGCATTGGACACCCCAATTGAAACTGCACCATATATGTTGCAATGTACATCCCATTTGATACCGCACCATATATGTTGCAATGGACACTCCCTTTGATACCGCACCATATATGTTGCATTGGACACCCCCATCGAAACTACACCATATATGTTGCATTGGACACTCCCTTAGATACCGCACCATATAAGTTGCATTGGACACCCCCCTTGAAATTGCACCATATATGTTGCAATGGACACCCCCTTTGATACCGCACCATATATGTTGCAATGGACACCCCCATTGAAACTGCACCATATATGTTGCAATGGACACCCCCTTTGATACCGCACCATATATGTTGCAATGGACACCCCCATTGAAACTGCACCATATATGTTGCAATGGACACTCCCTTTGATATCGCACCATATGTGTTGCATTGGACACCCCCTTTGATACCGCACCATATAAGTTGCATTGGACACCCCCTTTGATACCGCACCATATATGTTGCAATGGACACTCCCTTTGATATCGCACCATATGTGTTGCATTGGACACCTCCTTTGATACCGCACCATATGTGTTGCATAGGGCACCCCCTTTGATATCGCACCATAAATGTCGCATTTGACAACCCCTTAGATACTGCACCATATAAATTGCATTGGACACTCTCTAAGATACCGCACCATATAAGTTGCATTGTACACCCCCTTTGATACCGCACCATATATGTTGCAATGGACACTCCCTTTGATACCGCACCATATATATGTTGCATTGAACACCCCCATTGAAACTGCACCATATATGTTGCATTGGACATCCCCATTGAAACTGCACCATATATGTTGCATTGACACTCCCTTTGATACCGCACCATAAATGTCGCATTTGACAACCCCTTAGATACCGCATTATATATGTTGCATTGGACACCTCCTTTGATACCGCACCATAAATGTTGTATTTGACACCCCTTTTGATACCGCACCATATCTGTTGCATAGAACGTCCCCTTAGATACTGCACCATAAAAGTTGCATTGGACACCCCCTTTGATACCGCACCATATCTGTTGCATTGGACACCCCTCTGATACCGCACCATATCTGTTGCATTGGACACCCGCTTTAATACTACATCATATATGTTGCATAAGAAATCCCCCTTTTATACTGCACCATATGTGTTGCATTGGACGTCCCCTTTGATACCGCATCGTAGATGTTGTATTGGACACCCCTTTGATACCGATTCATATATGTTGCATTGAACACCCCGTTTGATACCGCATCATATATATTGTATTGGACACCCCGTTTGATTCCGCATCATATATGTTGCATTGGACGTCCCCTTTGATACCGCATCGTAAATGTTGTATTGGACACCCCTTTGATACCGCACCATATGTGTTGAATTGGACACCCCCATTGATACCGCACCATATGTGTTGCATTGGACACCCCCTTTGATATCGCACCATAAATGTCGCATTTGACACCCCCTTTGATCCCGCACCGTAAATGTCGCATTTGACAACCCCTTAGATACCGCACCATAAAAGTTGCATTGGACACCCCTTTAATACCGCACCACACATATTGCATTGGATACCCGCTTTAATACTACATCATATGATTTGCATAAGAAATCCCCCTTTTTTACTGCACAATATGTGTTGCATTGGACGTCCCCTTTGAAACCGCATCGTAGATGTTGTATTGGACACCCCTCCGATACCGATTCATATATGTTGCATTAGAAAATCCCTTTTTATACTGACCCTAAATGTTGCATTAGACGTCCCCTTTGATACCGCAGCATACATGTTGTATTGGACACCAACTTTTAAACTGCATCATATCTGTTGCATTGGACACTCCCTTTGATTCCGATTTATATAAATCATGTTGCATTAGAAACCTCCTTTATTTTGCATCATATCTGTTATATTGGACACTCCCTTTGATATCGCATCATATATGTTGCATTAGAAACCTCCTTTTATACTGCTTGATATATGTTGCATTGGACACCCCCTTTGATACCGATTCATATATCGTTTGGACGGGTCCTTTGATACCGATTCATATAGGTTGCATTGGACACACCTTTAATACAGCACCATATATGTTGTATTGAACACCGCGTTTGATACCGAATCATATATCGTATTGGACACTCCGTTTGATACCGAATCATATATCGTATTGGACACTCCGTTTGATACCGATTCATATATGTTGCATTGAACACCACTTTGATACAACATTGTATATGTTGCATTGTTCACCTTTTTTTACCGCATCGTATCTCTTGCATTGGACATTCCCTTTGATAACGCGTCGTATATTTAACTTTGACCTGGACGTTCCTCCATGTAAGCGGGCACCTGGTTCAGGAATCTAACCAAAACACAATGGCATACAGCGACACAACATGAACATATCTCAGAAACATACTACATTGGGTAAGTTGGCTTTTCAGTGTTATCGGCTCAAGATCAAGATTACTATTTGATTGCGACTCATTGTGAACACTCCAGGGTCTTTTTGTTTCCTCAAGGATTTCCTACAACGTCATTGTAAGTATAGGACATCAGGACAAGTATGATTTTTATAATTATCAGGTTAATGTCAAGATCATAAAATCAATTCAGCACTCGTCCAACTTTATTTGCTTAAGGATTTTCATCAAATTTGACATATACCTTGTTGCGTATCAAAATACAAAATTAATTTTCAGAACTATCGTGCAAGTTTTGATAAGTCCCTGAATAGTACATAGTTGTCGCGTACAGCAGGGAATCCCTGTTATGCTAGGGGATATGTCCTCCTTAAATGAATTTATCTGTTGATATGGCCAGGCATCGCGTAAAAATAAACGATATATTAACTATTTTTCTTTATGTTGAAGATACAGATTTCTTATATAAGTTCATATGTACATGTACCATCGCAACACCTAAAGTCGTATTATGTTTATTTTGCAGTGTCCATGGTATTATGTATACAAACAAACATATGCATTTATCACTATCTGTCCACTTATTGTCATTCAAAAATGACCTTTGCAGAACGTGTTGTGCATGTGTTGTTAGACCATGGTATGTTTTTTTTAAATTGGAGTTAAAACGTGTTTCCCCCCTTTTTTCTCTTTGAACATCCTGCGAAAGATTAAGATAATTACAGTAACAATCACAGTAAACTCTTATTTACAAATAAAGATACAGGTACCGATCTAAAAGTGTAAAGAATGAAAAATGCCATTTTAATTCTTTGTTCTGTATATGTTATTTCATTTCTTAATCAAAACTTTTATGAACGTGTTGAAATTTTGTCTTTGTAATGTCTTTCGAGGACATTAAATGACAAAGGATTAGTGATATATGAATCATTTTCACCTTCGCACAGACTAACTGATGGGTTTAGTCCACACTAAAACAGTATAAGGATACGACGTGACATTTCAGTGATGTAATCACGACCAATTTGCGCTGTTGGAAAGAGCCCGGTGTGAGTCATTACCACCAACGATTACTAAACAGACATTATTTATCTCACGACTTTAAATTTTATAAAATGTCGCTGGTTTATTGATATAAAACTACTGTCTTAGGAACAGAATCGATATAAAAAAACTCAAATTATTATTTAGAAGGCAACATACTACGATGTGTAAGTATCAGTAGCCTAATGACGAGCTCCCTCAAAAGCATTGTTAATCTAGCGTCTTACGTGTTTGAAGTGCAAGGTGCGTGTTCTGGGAGACAGCGGTATATTCGTGTTGTGTCGTCTTGTATAGTAGAACTCTTGCCCTTTTTATAGTGCTGCATCACTGAAGCATGCTACATAAGACACTAAGCATCTCAAATGAGAATCGGAACGCTAACATGGAGTCTCGGAAGGTTGTCTGATGCAATAAACTATTGTCGGTTTGTTTCTTTATATTTGGTGTATTGACAATTTATGACAATGTAACCAAATCAAACAAAAAGGGGTAAATATAACAGTTCAAAAAATGTTTATTTCATGTTTTCATATGACTGCATTTATTGTTGAAAAATGACTGTTAACCAGCGTATTGTCGCTGCCACAGAAACTGTTTTCGTGACTAACGAGGATTTCATTTCGCGATTTCAGGTCATATTGTTCAACTGTACCTAATTATGACACATTTTCACGGCGTTGATTTTTCATGAATTTGCAAGAAAAGATTCATGATAAAGTAGGCTATGCGTAGAAGACGTTCTATCAAATGTATCGAATGAACTGGAATTGGAAAATGTAGCTATGATCAATAATTATATATGTTCCAAAGAATTAGACAATATTGTTTTCTTACTTTAAACCCAAAAGTAAGCATAGCTAAAAATAATACAAAGTGTTCTGCATTTAATAATACAATTTGGTTAAAATATAACAAAGCCTTTTATCGACGTAATAGAAAACACAAGCGAGGGATACTTTAAAAAATGTTAAATAAAGCAAGACCATTATAATTTTTCGGATAGGAAATTATTTAAATTGAACAGCTGTAAGCCAAGCACAGTTCATTACATTAAAGTAATTAGCAAGTATCTGTTTATTGACATATCATTAAGTCACTAACTCGTCTGTGTTCATAATATAAATAATCAAAATATTTCAACCAATATTCAAACATACAAAAAAAATATTTTTACCAACTCTTCCACTGACCAATATGAACACAATATGTATATTTTTTATTTTCAAGTTATTGATATGTTCCCACATGTTTACATCGATGACAAAATTGAACAGCATACAAACCACGAGTTCGATATTTTTCTTCGCCAGCCCATGTCTTGAATTAACTTGATATTCATTTTCCTTAACTTAATATCTCTATGTCCACATGGTTGTGTCAATGAGCTGTCTCCCGCACTTTGCCGTCAGGCACCAGAGCTCACAATTTGACGTCAAATGTGGGAATTGCTATAGAAATTCTGTGACACCAGGGGAATAAGAGATGAAAATCATTTTCGTCAAACTTGGTCTACACTGATGCCGAGTCCCTAGCCACATCAATGCTACCCATCTAATCAATCAATTATGCGGTCAACCTTATAACGGATTACAGTTCATAGGTTAGATCCTTATGCATAGTGACAAGGTCTACATAATACTCTCAATGGTCAACGGAAACATTTTTTGTAAATGGTTAATAAAAGAATATCACGATCAGCGTAATACAACAAATTGAAAGGTGTCGTTTAGTTTTATTTATTTATTTTATAACAATAACATACATTTAGAAGATGTTATGAGATTTCCATGCAGGAAGATGTATACGATTATATTTTGTATTCTTTTTTTCAATAATTTAATTTCGATAATCTTTGGTATTTACTTTTATGTGAAAATATGAAGAAAAAAATATTGAAATTTCAGTGCAATACTAAAGGTTAGGATTCAATGAAAAAGTTCGATAATCTTTTTTGGTTTATTTTCAACATTAACGTTCCATACGTTCACAAACAAATGCATTCAGCAATGAACTACCAGATAGAACACTCATTCACACCTTCTTGTGTCGATTTTTGTTCTCCGAAATTAGTTAATAATTTATCAATACCACCCTACAGTGATACGCATAGCTTGTAACCAAACGGAATATCAGTCTATCACTACATGGAAACCATGAACAAAATATGAAAATCCCATGAAACTCCTATTAAACCATGAAAACATACCACGAAATTTTGTTTGAACATTTTTCATGGTGTCATGAAAAAGTTGTGATATATTACATGGGACAATGAAAACACAATGAAATGGCTGGTATAAACAAGCAATTAACCCATGATTATTTTCATGGTGATGATTTCCAGTTACAACAACATTTATGGCCATGCTTCAATGCAATTTAATGGCCATGAAGAGAAGATGCAGTTGACAAAGTGACCATCATGGCCTTAAAAATCTGCTTTCAAATTTGGATGAACTTTCAACTACCCCATGATCACTTTACCTTATTCATGGCCATAATCATGCTCAAGGCCCTGGAAATATATATATAGTCATGGTCATTATAGTACTGAATAAAAATCATGGTCATAAATTAAAGCTATTCGGAATTTTCACGACCATGAAATTAAAGTCACAAAATTTAATGGGCATGAAAAGTGATTTCATTGTTTTTTATGGTCATGATTACTTTACCTTTTTCATGGCCACTTTCATGGGGTTTGTCAATGATTTTTTGATTTTTTTATAGTCTTATTCATGCATTTTCATGGACTATATTCCAGTAGAAGTGTAACCTCTCCTCCGACTATTTGTATATATACTAACGATTTCTTGCCGTACTACATGGAACAACCAACTAAATGAATAACAAACCTTCGAAATGGCCCCTGTTTATACAAAATTGAGCAAAGGATTGAGTTTTAACATGGCCGCTAATTGGCTGAATAGGTAAACATATTAGAATTTCAAGATTTTAGTGCAAAATGTGCCTGATTTAAACATGGCTACCCTGGATGGAGTTTGAGCTGAAGGACCCAAACTTTTTCTTCTTTTCAGTGTTATATGAGAACCTACACTTCAATTATAAAACGCAACAGATAAATAATATTCTTTTGGTTTAATAATACATGTAAATCACAAACCTTTAACAAAATTTAGTACTGTGGAGTATTTAAGCAATAAACCATCTTCCTAAAGCATCTATGGTCTATATAGATGCTAGAGATTTGCAGACAATCCGCATAAAGCGCACTAGTGCATTATGAGATGATTGCAAAGCTCTGGCATCTATATAAACAATATATGCCATAGGAAGTTAGTTTAATGCTAATATTTATACTATCAATTCATTTAAGGGTCTCTGCATTAACATTGTTTAAGCTAGACCAGGAAAACCGTTTATCAACGACAGTTTAATCTACAGGATGGATCAGACATTTTGACGGTGATCAGTTGACGTCATCACGTCAATATTAGTGACGTCATAATGGTCACATTTTTGGTGTCAGTTATACCGTCATATACTTCCCTTTGCCTTGGTTAGTTTATATAGTAGAAGTGACAAGTAAAAATAATATGAAAAATTATTAAGCTGGTTTGCTCTCTACACTAATTTCATATGGCTCGATGATGCTGATAAGCAATATTAGTTTGTAAGCATGTGCATGATAGGTTTACCTATGGCAACACACATGTAAACGCAAAAAATGTCCATGCTATTTTTATGATGGTTAGTTTTGGGATTGTAACGTTCATCGCATTAATGCGGCTTTGCTCAATCGATAAATCTCTCATCGCCATAACGTGGATGTGACTGTACGAGATTTCTGTCCAATTGAGACGAAGACGTTGTGAATAATACCCACGTTATTTTTTTATAACTGCGCTAAGAACAGAATGTATAGTTTATTCTCTCATTATCTGACCCTTGGGATATATTTTCCCACACTGTGTCGATGGAATAATATTTTTTTTTCTTCACATTTTACGGACGTTTACTATGTTCGACCACACCTCATGACATGTCATGTGAATATATATACTACTAAACGGAAACCATACCTCATAGGTGAGGAACGATACATAAAAATTTCACTAGTCAAAGTAGTTTAATCTCTTTTTTCTAATCGATTAGATATCGATGTCCATGCAGTATCATTTGATCTAAATTAATGGAACGTTATGCAAACAATTATGTCCTCATTTGATTAAAATAGTGGGTGTTTTGTTTTGTTAAATTCGCTGATTTTTCCATAGATTAAAAGATGTGAGGAAACAATGAAAAGGAGTAAATGCTACATCGTTACATTTACTTACGCCAGATATTTCATCAAATATATCTTTCCCAACGGAGTTCAATTACAGTTTAGATTTTACATTATATCCCTGTCATCCCCGTTGGACACTAAAGTCAATACAATACTGCTTTCATTTTTTCGCAACCGTACCTGGCATTGCATTTTGTATTGTATATGCTACAACGTTTGCTTGGATATTGAATAAATACACGTGCGTCTGCGAACATGAAATGAGGCTTCGTACTTCCTTGTGATCGGTTAATTGTTATTTTCCCTCACTTGAAGAAAATAAATATCTCCTAATCATACAATATATATATATGTTGACTAGCTTTGATTTAAGCACCATATGATAAATGAAAAAAAAAAACATTTTGACTAGCCTTGCACTTAAATAAAGACATCCAGAAATGAAGGAACACATTTAAGGTCATGGCCTCCAAACGACAGGAAACAAATGTATCCATGTTAAGTTATAACGGACGCATGCATGTACTTACATTTGCAGGTTAACGAAAGAGAAATAATGAATCAGTATGAAAAGCATTATTCACGTAGCTTACCCATGAATATATTTTTGAGTATACTTTACAAAGTAGTGAATCACCAAAACCCCAATGCTGCTGATGATGTATCTCCAATTACTAGCAGGTTGTAAACACTGCAAATTTCAAGAATGTTCAATATTTCATTGATCAAACCAATATCACCTGAATATTCAATATTTCATTGATAAATCCAATATCTTCAGAATATTTAATAATTCATTGATCAATCCACTATCACCAGAATAGTCAATATTTCATTGATCAATCCGATATATTCAGAATATTCAATATTTCATTGATCAATCCACTATCACCAGAATATTCAATATTTCATTGATCAATCCAATATCACATGAATATTCAATATTTTATTGATCAATCCAATATCACATGAACATTCAATATTTCATTGATCAATCCACTATCACGAGAATATTCAATGTTTCATTGATCAATCCAATATCACCAGAAAAAGGTCTGAAAACAATAAAGCCCATTATAACATAGAATGCATATTGTCGCCGAACACATATATATAGTTCATTGATAATTTCTGTCAACGTGCGTTATCGTCCTCCATATCAGACCACCCTTCCAACTCATTTTTATGTTTTTGTTTTTTGGTTGTTTTATTATTATTATCATTGGAATCTCAATACCTGGTCTTCACGATTTCGGGATCTAAAGAGGATATTCCTTGTTTCTTGATGAATTAAAGTTATATTTCATCGTGTGAGGTGGAAACTTTAATATTTTTCACTCCAGTGAAAATATCACTTTTATTTTCATCAAAAAACCTTATATTTCACTGCGAAAAATGTAATTATTGGCACTAACTTAGTATACCTAATGAACAGAGCACAATTGTAAAAAATGATCACTACTGTCTTTTGAAGATCATGTTCCGCTATTCTTTTCCACTTAATTAACTTCCTCTTGTTCTGTGATACGATCCAATTTGCAGTCATACGAAACGCAACACGAAATCATTCAGGAGACATATCTGTCACATATTGACACTTGGGTTTGACATTGGACCTTTATAAAGGCAAGCAAGTCGAAAGTTGAAAGGAAAGTATGTTTGAATTTCGCAGGTTAGAGAAAGCGCGCGAATTACCTGGGCGCACGGACGGTCAGTGGATCGAGCGGGCAGGTAAACAATGGCGTAGTAGCGGTGGTCGTATGACAGTGGATTATAGGTATATATATATTGAAAATATAAGCGAATAAGCCTGAAATACAGCTCACGGTAAGTATCGTTTATTTTCCTGTAGATATGTATGTAATCCGGGTGTAAGTTTGATGATTCTGTGAATGTTTGAAGGTATAATTAGTATCGTATCTACATATTCACTACAGGATACAGGTGTGCTATATATGTACGGTGAGCAGTGAGTGCAATCGTGTCGTTCGTTTAATGTTTGACAATAAGTTGGATTCATATTCATAATCTAAACTAGATGTTTGCTTACCAAAGCATATGAATTACCAATAATGTTGTTAATAGAAACAACACATGCTAGCGAACAATGGAGATTTGTAAAGTATCTTATGAGTTCAGTTGTGTTATATGTATTATCATGGAATATAGTCAGGGATAATATGTATCTATATGTAATAGATAAAGAATAATGTTTAGCAATGTAGTGAAATTTCGTTTTTAATTTGTTGTAGCTTATTATTCCCAGTCAGGACTACGATCGACTGAGGAGTATATCTATGGAAGCTCGTAATGGCCGACAGCCCGTTCTACCTAGCTATGACTGCAGACGCCTATAGATACGTCTTTGATGTTCATGAATAGACATTCATGCGTGGGGATATGTTTGTTTATCCTGAGAGGGTTATGTCAGGAGTGTACATTTCCCGCATATTGACACTTATGAAACAACCGGCAGTGTCTGACAACATACTGCGGTATGGTGACCCGGTGGTGTCAAGTAGGTATACTTTGATCGTACGTGGAGACATTCAGTAGCTGAGATATAGTTCAGCTACATCCTAACGGTCAGCGTATTGGAGCATTACTGAACAGATGTTGTGTTCGTCAACGAAGGGCTACATAGGCTATATGGAGTTAGACTTTGTGGTGTATCAACGACTTTATGAAAACTGGGAGAAGACTTTGATAGGGTTATAGAATTACTTATGTAATATTTCTGTGTAGGATAGGGTATATGCATATTAGATTGGCTAGGTGTTGATAATAATATATATATATATATATTTGTGTAAGGATATAGATGTGTACAAGAGGTGTATGAGGAACTGCAGAATGAGTGTTGGAGAGTATGCCTTTAATAATGTATTTGTTCATGTACATAATGTAAATAAATGTATATATTGTACTCCGTACTCATTGTAGTGATTTCACAAAAATGCAGCATCACTATACTCGGCATACGTTTACAATTTTTGGTGGCAGCGGTGGGATGAATGTGATGTTGCAGCTGTGTGTGAATTTTTTTTCTTTTGTATGTCTGAGTGAAATCCTGAGTGAAGCTGTTGCTATTTCTTTCTTTCAGTTAGTGTAGGATAGCGACGCTGTACTAGTGGAGTAGATTTCACAGACTGCTTGTATTAAGGTAAGTGACATTAGCATTAGTATTAAGTTTCAGGTTACATGCTTTGGATCAGGTTTGTTATTTTATTTGCAGCTAAATTGTATATGTTGTTTGGTGATTGTATTGTTGCATCACTATGTCTTCTATTCAGGAACTGAAAAGTATTGGAGAGAGTCTTGACTTAAAAGGAAAGGATCTTCAAGATTTTATTTTTAGGGAACAGGCAAAGGAATGTGAGGAAAGACAGATTCAAAGGGAACAGCAAAGGGAACGTTGTGAGAGGGAGCTAAACATGTTGCGGATGCAGGCAGACCTAGAGAAGGAACGAGAAGCTAGAGCTGTTCGGGAGCATGAACGACAAATGGAACTTCTGGACATGAAGAGTAAACAGGAGGATAGAATAGTACCACCAACTAGCGGTTTGAGTACTGCAATCAAAGGGCCAAAACTTCCACCTTATGAGGAGGGTAAGGATAATATTGACACTCTTTTACAGAGGTTCAAGCGATATGCGACGACGCAAGGCTGGGATAAGGGCTTGCATTGGGCACCCAACCTTAGCGTATTATTGAAAGGTAGAGCTATATGGAGTTAGACTTTGTGGTGTATCAACGACTTTATGACAACTGGGAGAAGACTTTGATAGGGTTATAGAATTACTTATGTAATATTTCTGTGTAGGATAGGGTATATGCATATTAGATTGGCTAGGTATTGATAATGATATATATATATATGTTTGTGTAAGGATATAGATGTGTACAAGAGGTGTATGAGGAACTGCAGAATGAGTGTTGGAGAGTATGCCTTTAATAATGTATTTGTTCATGTACATAATGTAAATTAATGTGTATATCGTACTCCGTACTCATTGTAGTGATTTCACAAAAATGCAGCATCACTTTACTCGGCATACGTTTACATATTTTCATCAAAAAACCTTATATTTCACTGCGAAAAATGTAATAATTGGCACTAACTTAGTATACCTAATGAACAGAGCACGATTGTAAAAAAAATATCACTACTGTCTTTTGAAGGTCGTGTTCTGCTATTCTTTTCCACTTAATTAACTTCCTCTTGTTCTGTAATACGATCCAATTTGCAGTCATACGAAACGCAACACGAAATCATTCAGGAGACATATCTAAATGCAAACAAATGTTACTTTTCTACAGAAGATTTGTCACTAGTTTTATATTGTTGAATCAACAACTTGCATAAAACAGAGTCTCAGATTTCTGCGTCAATATACAATTGTACCAAATGAAGATAGCCCTTCTGCTCATGCGCTATCCTTTCCCTTGAGATTACTACGAGGCAATATCGTCTTCTGTCTAAACTATTGATCTAGATACCCTCGAAAACCAAGATAAATCATCAAAATACATAATCTATAGGACTGAAATTGGTTCAAAATATAGAAAGATGTTTTGCAATTTTGTCATACGTCTATGTTTAGACAAGCGAAGAAAACTTAAAGCTTCCCTCCAACTGCATAAAGGCGTTATTATGGATTTTTTTATCCAGACAGTTGAAAGCCATATATACTTTACATTTAAAGGACTGAATGTATTGTAGGTGTTCACATACTTGTCTCAGACAAACAAGGGTTTCCAACGCAAGACAGACGATATTTAGAAATGGTATAGAAAATTCAGACTACATTTAAAGCAAATAGTTGGATTGCTAACAGACTTTCATTTTAAGCAGTATTTTTCCGGGAGTTAAAATAGTGATCAATGCTGTTACATGTTCCTCTATATAGTTATCGCTAAATTCCAAAAACATTATTCTGTATTGAAAAAAGGCCTTTGGCTTTGTAGATCATGATGTTTTACTACAGAAGATCAACATGTATTTTTTTTTAAATTGAAGACAATTCCTTGCTATGTTTCAAATCCTACTTAAAGATAGAAGTCAAATTGTCTTTCTCGGTGGTCATTTATCGAATACATACAAAGTAACACACGGCGTACCTCAAGTGTCAATTTAAGGTCTCTTATGTTTTTAATATTTTCCGTTACATGTTTCGACTGCTTTAGGTGTTTTTGGTAAGACACCAGATAGCATACGTGAAATTTCGCAATCAGTCTTAGACAATATTAATACTCAGTCTTAGACAATGTTAATGTCTGGTGTACAAAAAACAAAATGTTGCTAAATATAAAAAAAAACTACATGCATGTACATTTGCTCTAAACAAAAGCAACAAAGAAAGTGTGAATCTAAATTTATCTTGGTGTGGCGAACAACAAGAACAAGTTAAGAACGATACATTACTTGGTGTTCACACAGATGATGGGTTTACATGGCTAAATCATGTCACAGCTATTTTATCTAAAATAAGACAAAGATCAGGCTTACTAAGACGTATTAGTCTATATTTACTCATGCAAGGCAAACTAATTTTTAACTCGTATATATTTCCACATTTTTTATTGTAGTACAGTATGGTCAGAATGTAACTTAAATGTGATGGGCAAGCTTCTCAAGGCCCAGAGGCAGGCAGCTAGGCTTACCTAAGGTGTCCCTTATAATACACCAACTCAGGATTTATTGCCTGTCTTAAACAGATGTCCTTAGAAAAATATTTTAAATTCAGAAGACATTGTATGTTACATAAATGTTTTAACCAGAATGTATATGAACGTTTATCAGGAAATGTAGGATATGTTTTGCAGCATGGTGGATGGTATTACACGTACAACCCTACACGACGAATCATTGTATACACCAACTAGAGAATGGTCGCACTCATTCGGAATTCTAATACTGGATCAGTACATCTAGTGTCTAACAGAACATTACTAGTCTTAAAGTGATATGTGTTGTGCTTTTGATACCGACGAACCAGGAAAGAGCTTTTGATATGTTATTACAACACTAACAATGCATCGGTTTTATTTTTACTTCGTCAAATAAGAGCACAAAATGAGTTTTGGCAGTACTGCAAATGCTAATAAAGCAGCATGGCTGACATTGTTGTTACCATGTCTGCCATGTTATTACTCGTCATTTAATAAAAATGACATTAACTGGACATTTTCATTCTCTGTTGTAATTTAAATAATATACCCAAAAACTTAGCTTCAGTCGCGTCTTTTTGTCAGAGTGATGTAGATGTATAACATACAAATGCTTATAAAGCATTATACGTGTTTGCCATCCATTTGAATGATTTGCAAAGCTTTATTCATCAATACTGTTAATAGATAACTAATAACAAAAATTTTGCCCAGTTATAAAAAATATAACTTTAAAAAGTGATGATTCAGCGAAGCTTATTTTCTTACATCGCTACAAGGTAACAAATGCTTCGCTATGGACCGATCGGCAGACCGTACGTAATCACGCCTTGGCACAAACACGTCTACTAGTTCAATGCCGTAGTAAATTTCTTAGCATACAATATTAAATGCAAAATTACGTGGGGTACCCGGATACTTTGATTGACTACTGCCGATATCTTAATTTTTAAAGTTTAGGATTTTGTTTGATATCATAGAAATTGCTAACCGAATAGTCTAACAGGTACTTAGGTTCTGTGTTCGCTATGCCCACAAAGATCTATACGGCAATCTACCGACGATATATATATGTATATACATGTATGTATATTATATAAAAGTATAAGAGAACCAATGGAATGACTGAAAATTGACATTTAAGTTGTGTTCGCTATTTTTTGTATTAGGGTCACTTCGACGCGTGTGAATAGATGGAATAGATATGCGTGTGAATAGATGGAATAGATATGTTTCTACAGTATTTCGTGTCGTGTTTTTAAAGAAACAACCGAAGAGCTGTCTGTGAGCGGCATCCTTTATTCGCCATGTGCTCTACACTAACTCAGAGCGAGGCTCTGGTACACACATGTATTTCACGCTTTTTGTACATGTAGTTGAGCAGGCTGAACTAGTCGATAATATGTACACATGTAGTATGTTACAACCCCTTTCTTTTGAGTTCATAGAACCAGGTTTGAAATTGATGTACAGATTTGTTTTTCTTCTTTACATTTAACATTTTTCTTTAAATGCTCATATTATATAATTACTTTATATACTTGAAGAAATGTATATTCTCACTGTTGTAATAAGAGAAAATATCTGATCTGCTCAACTCACTTTTAACTTTAGAATTAAAATGATGATTGTATAAATTCACAGTCTATTTGACTTTTACTTTAACTGTTCATAAACAAAACTATTAATAAAGTTCAAATTCTTCATCCTCGAATTTTCACTTTTTTCTTTTTCTTTCTATCATTATATTGACTGCATTCACACTGTATTAGATTTTGAAATTGGAAAATATTTCCCATTAAATGCCAAACATAATTTACATTGTGAATCAAACAAAAATAATGACTAGGAAAGGGTAGACTGCCCCACCTATAACACACAAATATATAGGGGATTATTCTGCCCCTTCGCGATATTTTGCAGGTTTTTGGATAACTCTACCTCTTCTCGTTGTGGTTGGTAGAACTGGACTGTTATCTTTGACTGTACTTTCTGGCAACAGTGGACGGATAACTTTGGAATTTTCATCACTCGCGACATTGTCCAATATCTCATCCATGACGTCATCCATGTTCATATCGGTGTGGACTTGTTTCTCATCCTTAGCTTTAATGATGTGTTTTCGGTTTCTCCTGTACTGGGAACCATCTAAACCTCTGACATTGTAAGATCTGGTAGATTGATAGTTCGCTATGTTTCCAGGTTTCCATTGATCACGATGTCTGAATCTAACTTGTTCTCCTGGAGATAGTTTGGGTAGTGATTTACACATTCTGTCGTGGAAATACTTCTGTCTTTCCTGAGTTGTCTCCCTTTTCTCTCTGGTTTTTCTTGAGTCCACCACTTGTGGTTCCAGTTTCTCCTTGGTGACCGGAAGTATTGATCGGAGTTCTCTACTCATGAGTAATTTAGCTGGTGACTCGGTGTCTGTAGGAGTATTTCTGTACTCTAATAAGCTCAGATATGGATCCTTACCATCTTGTTGTGACTTCTCAAGGATACGTTTTACAGTTTGAACTGTTCTCTCGGCGAGACCATTCCCTTGAGGGAAATGTGGACTAGAGGTCTTGTGTTCAAAACCCCATTCTCTAGCAAAGTTTTTAAAGTCTGTAGATGAGTATTGTGGTCCATTATCACTCCTGACCTCTGTGGGAATCCCATGTCTTGCAAAGAAGGATTTTAGCTGATTTATCACCGTGATACTTCGCGTGTTGTCGAGTTTCCCAACTTCAAAGAATCTCGAATAGTAATCTGTAACTACCACATAGTCATTGTGGTTCCACGTGAATAGATCTGTAGCTACAACTTCCCAGGGTCTGTTTGGTATGGCTGTAGGTATGAGTGGTTCTCTCCTATTGGCGTTTTGATAATCAAGACATGTGCTACATGATGACACCATGTCCTCTATTTGTTTGGACATTCCTGGCCAAAATAACAATTCTCGGGCACGTTTTTTACTCTTTTCCATCCCCATATGGCCTGTGTGTATTTTCTGTAACATTTCTGCTTGCAGCGACTTGGGTATTACAATCCTCGTTCCTTTGAATATTATGCCATTTATGATGGTCAAATCCTCCTTATGAGGCCAATAATCATGAATCTCTGTTGGGGTATTGGCTCTATGCTCTGGCCATCCTGTGTTGATCATAGTGACTAACTCTTGAAGTACTGGATCATTTGCTGTGTGACTTTGTATTGTCTCTAATTTGTCTTTGGTGACAGGTAACTTCTCCACAATTGAGTTCACATGCAGAGATACTTCTTCATCAAAATGTTCATTACCACAGTCTTGTAAATATGCACGAGATAGTGTGTCCGCTACGACAAGTTCTTTTCCAGGCTTGTATCTTATCTTTATGTCATACTTCTGAATGCGCAGTAACATTCTCTGTAATCTTGGAGGTGTTTGGTTCAATGGCTTCAATATAATGGCTTCTAAGGGTTTGTGGTCAGATTCCACTGTAACCGTCTGTCCATATGTGTACTGATTGAACCGTTCTAAGGCAAATACCACAGCAAGTAGCTCCTTCTCAATTTGTGCATACCTTTTTTCCGTTTCTGTGAGTGCACGAGACGCATAGGCTACTGGTTTGTCTCCTTGTGATATCACTGCTCCTAAACCAGACTTTGAAGCATCGCAGCTAATGGTTACTGGACTAGCTACATCAAAATATTGCAGTACTGGAGCTTTCGTCAAAATGTCTTTGATCTGTTGAAACGCTCTCTCCTGTGGTCTACTCCACTCAAAAAGCATGTCGCCCTTCAATACTTGTCTGATAGGGTCAGTAATTTCAGACATCTTTGGGATGAATTTTGCCAGGTAATTTACTGTTCCCAAAAGTCTCTCTATCCCTTTTTTGTCTACAGGGCTCGGCATGTCCTTGATTGCTGCTATTTTCTCTGGATCGGGTTTGATTCCCTCCGCTGTCAGCTGATGTCCAATATAATTGACCTGTGTCTCTCTAAACCGACATTTATCTGCGTTAAGCGTCAAGCCTATCTCCTGACATCTATCTAGTGTGTTCTTGAGGTTTCTGTCATGTTCCTCCATGTTACGCCCCCATACCAGTATGTCATCTATATCAGTTTCAACTCCTTGTAAGTCATCGAAATGTTGACTGATTCTCTTTTGAAATACTTCCTGTGCCGATTTTATACCGAATGGCATTCTGGTGTAACAATATCTCCCAAAAGGTGTGTTAAACGTGGTGAGTTCTTGACTTTCCTCATCCAACGCAACTTGCCAATATCCGTGATTAGCATCTAGCTTGGAGAATACCTTAGCATTTGACATGCGCGACACTATATCCTCAATAGTAGGCAACTGATAGTGTTCCCTTTTTATAGCTTCATTGAGGTTGCGTGGATCCAAACAGACTCGAAGTTTTCCTGAGGGTTTCTCAACTATGACGAGTGAGCTGACCCAGTCTGTAGGGTGGTCGACTTTCCTTATGACTCCTGTCCGCTCCATGTCACTAAGTGCGTCCTTAAGGCGTTCCCGTAGGGCTGCTGGTACATTTCTAGGAGGATTGACAACTGGTGTTGTGTCGTCCAGTTGTATTTTGTAGGGTTTTTGCAGGCAACCAAGTCCTTTGAATACTTCAGGGTAGCATGCCTTTGGATCTTTTCCTTCCAGCGACTCTAAATTAGTGCTAAGGACAACTTTAATTACACCCAAATCCTTTGATGACTTAAATCCAAGTAGGGGTATTTGTGTAGATTTAGTCACATAAAACTCCAACTGCTGTCCCTGATGAGGAATGGTACATTTTCCAATGACAGGTAGCCTTTCCCCTGTGTAGCTTGTCAGTGCAGTGTTTACCTTCGATATTTTGATATCTGGTTTAACCCTTTTTACAGTTTCGTGAGGAATGATGTTGGCTTGAGATCCAGTATCCACTTTGAACTTTACTGGTGTATCGATTAGTTTTAGACTAACCAAAAGTTCATCGGGTTTTACTTCTGAAGACTCCACGTGTACAGCACCAATAAATAAATCTTCCATGGGTAAATTCTCAGTTACTGTATGAACTTGTGTGATTTCCTTTGACCGACACATTTTCTGGTAGTGATTAAGTTTGTGACACTTTAAACACTTTTTCCCGTAAGCTGGACACTGTCCCCGTTGGTGTTTAGTACCACACTTGCCACACGTGTACTGTACTGTTGATTGTTTACGATTATGTGCTGCCTGACCTTGACCTTTCCTGACCGACTTCTGACTGCTCGTGCCGACTTTCCCGCGCGCCGCTGGTCTGCCACGGTCTGGTGATTCCTTTGATATCGCGCACACTTCCTCACCCGAATCTTGAATGGTTTTCATTCTAATTAAAGATTCTTCGTTTGCTCTGCATATTGTAAGTGTTTTGGCTAACGTGAGATCATTGTCACGTAACAAACGTTCTTTTACTTTGTCCGAGGCGACACCACAAACTATTCTGTCTCGCAACATTTCCTCCTCTAATGCGCCAAATTTACAGTTCTTCGCTATTACCCTTAGCTCTGTTAGGTACATATCTATTGTTTCTGATTATTTCTGTGCTCTGGTATAAAACCTATGTCTCCAAACAGTTATGTTTTCCCGCGGTGCACAGTACAATTTGAACTTTTCAAACAATGGTTCGATTTTGTTATTTTCATCTTCCGTGAAAGTCAATGTGTTGAAAATTTCCCTACCTTCTTGGCCTATTATGTAGAGAAACGCTGAACATTGGTCCTTTTCCTCTCTTTCATTCATCGCTATATTGAGATATAACCTCATGGTTTGTTCCCATCTCCTCCATTTTTCCGGTAAATTCCCATCTGTCGTGGAGAATGTCAACTCCGGCGGAGGACGAATGTGTTGCTCCATATTTCTTTACAGGTTTTCTTCACAGAAGACGTCTACTTCTGACACCATGTCGTGTTTTTAAAGAAACAACCGAAGAGCTGTCTGTGAGCGGCATCCTTTATTCGCCATGTGCTCTACACTAACTCAGAGCGAGGCTCTGGTACACACATGTATTTCACGCTTTTTGTACATGTAGTTGAGCAGGCTGAACTAGTCGATAATATGTACACATATAGTATGTTACATGTCGAATTCGAAGTTTTGCTTTCACATAGCGCAATTTGAGAATTCATTGGGTGTAAGCTTGCAGACTTAACCATATTCGACGGGTAACGTTCCTTTTTTAGGTTAAGGTCATCATGCTTCTTCCGTCCTAGTGCACCTTGTGCCGTCCGTAAACATTTCATTTAAACGACTTAACGGAAAGGTCCAGGGTACTGGTATTTGGCCTGTAGCATGCTGGGATAAAGGACTACAAAAATTGTTTAAATGAATTACCTTGACCTTCATTCAAGGCCACAGGGGTAATAAAGGCTAAAATCTTTAAACCACTATTTTTTAGAAGAACCGAAAGGTCCAGAGTACTCATATCGGGCTTGCGGCTTGCTGGGATGAAGGACTACCAAATTTGTTCAAATGAATGACCTTGACCTTCATTCAAGGTCACAGGGGTCAAATAGTCTAAAATCTTTAAACAACATCTTATGTATAGCTAAGAGGCTTAGATACATAATATTAGACTTGTAGCATGCTGGCATGAAGGGACACCATGTTTATCAAATTTAATGACCTTGACTTTCATTCAAGGTATTATTCATCAAAATATGTATATAAGAATCTGAACTTCTATTAAAAGAGTTCTTTTGTATTGCCTTAATTGTATGCCACTACTATATTTTTTGTTGCATTGTGCCAATAGTCTGATGACCGTTAAGGACCATGATCTCTTGTTGTATGTAGTAAATATACAGTCGATGCCAGCAGTTCTTTCAGCATTACAATTCCATGTAGCGAAACCCGTTCCTGAGCTTGATTGGGAGTTCATTAATTAATAAGCGCGGATCACATTTCAGACAAGATCATCTATAAATGAAAATAAAAACGATTTGAATGTTTGCTGCACTGACACGGGTTCAGTAGTTTGGTGGGATACTGTATTGTGACTTATCTATCGGACAATAATCATAACGATTAATGTTGCGCCCTTGCAGCTAGATTATTAATTTATGTCTTTTATATCTAATATTTTATTTTGATTGTGTGTGTTTAAACCACATCTCGTTATCCAGTTCCATATGCCTTCCCGTCCACTCCAATTTACACACAAGATAGGAGTTATAATTTGATACACCTCGGGTGGTCATTTTGATTCTCCCCTCCGATCCAAACCTAATGTTTTCTGTCAAAGGCATTTTTCACCATTCCGATATTTTGTTATCTATTCTAATAAAATGTTACTTTGTGGAGGCTGAAATATAGAGTTGGTGCGCGATAGCGTCTGCCGTTCCATATAGGAGAAAACAATCATTACTGGACTATGAGTTTTTTTCTTAAAGGCGACAGAACCATCGCTGTAGAAAACGATCAATAATGGCGAACGTTTGTTTTCTTTATCTTCCAGAGGCAGACTAATCATCACTACAGTTATCGAGAACAAAGCTATATCTTCATTGTGAACCATCTACATATTTATGTCCATTCGTGTACTCAAAAGACATTTAGAACGATATTCATTTTTGTTTAAAGAATACATATTAACGGAATTTTAAACTGGGAACAATATGACTATTGTAAAATTTTAACGCACACGCACTACAGGTATGACCAATTTAGTCAGTATTTATCGTTCGGAACACATTAAGGCCAGCACTAATCAAAATACACAAACGTCAAAACAGTATATTCATAATATAAAGTTATCATAATATTTATTTCCAAAATCAAAGAGATATGTTATCACAAGTACGTGACTTCCTGTCTTCCTTGAACACGATGTTTTATAGAGCAGTTTATGATGCATGCTAACGAATCACTGGGATTCTGGTTATAATTCCTTAACAGTATCAATATATGATAATCATATGATTCAATTACTTAAATGGTACATTAGTCCACAGAAAGAGCCCGTTCTATTCTCGATAACCATTCCACAATACCTCTCTACATTAAAACTCTTACTTACTACCTCCATCGCACTTTATTCATTATAATTTAATTTTATTATTATTCGATATACGTAACATATGTGTATTAACATCAATGACTTTCAGCACATGAAGTAATATATTTGCATTTTGTTGTTCTGATTTTCAGTCTGCCTGAACTTGTCGACAGTTTGCAATAAAAATCAAATATTACTAACCGTGGTCACACTTGAAGTGCATACTATGTTTATGGATGCTTACATACCTCATCTATTTGCAATAATTTTATATTAATCATTTCATATCCATTTATTTTAGTGACGCATATACATGCACAATAGGAGTAAAATATGTCAACATATAAAAACTGAATTACGATCGACAGGAGACTTCAAACACAGTTCATTTATAATCTCACTTTTGGATTAAGAGTTGAGCGCTTGTCTCTGTAAGGAAGGTCGTGGTTAGAGTTGAGCACTTGTCCCTGTAAGAAAGGTTGATGGTAGGAGTTGAGCGTTTGTTCCTGTAAAAAAGGTTCGTGGTAAGAGATGAGCGTTTGTCCCTGTATGAAAGGTTCGAGGTAAGAGTTGGGCGCTTGTCCCTGTAAAAAAGGTTCGTGGTAAGAGTTGAGCGCTTGTCCCGGTAAGACAGGTTCGTGTTAAGAGTTGAGCGCTTGTCCCCTAAGAATGGTTCGTGGTTAGAGTTGAGCGTTTGTCCCTGTAATAAAGGTTGATGGTAGGAGTTGAGCGCTTGTTCCTGTAACAAAGGTTCGTGGTTAGAGTTGAGCGCTTGTCCCTGTAGGAAAGGTTGATGGTAGGAGTTGAGCGCTTGTTCCTGGAACAAACGTTCGTGGTTAGAATTGAGCGCTTGTCCCTGTAGGAAAGGTTGATTGTAGGAGTTGGGCGCTTGTTCCTGTAACAAAGGTTCGTGGTTAGAATTGAGCGCTTGTCCCTGTGAGAAATGTTCGTGGTAAGAGTTGAGCGTTTGTCCCTGTGAGAAATTTCGTGGTAAGAGTTGAGCGCTTGTCCCTGTAAGAAAGGTTCGTGGTAAGAGTTGAGCGCTTGTCCCTGTGAGAAAGGTTCGTGGTAAGAGTTGAGCACTCGTCCCTGTAGGAAAAGTTGATGGTAGAAGTTGAGCGCTTTTTCATATAAGAAAAGATTGTAATTATGTTCCCTGGCTAAGGCATAGTAATTTAGTCTATGCTCCTGCAAAACACTCAGCATTAGCCCTCCAGTTAGAGGATCGTAAAAGGCGACTAAATTTAATGTGAGATAGGTTCTGGGCTCTGCTTACTGGCCGCGACTAATAAAATAAAAATGAAATATCGTTAGATATCCCAACCGACGCGTTACCGAGGTTATGATGTTACAAAATATAAACCCGAGACTGAGATACCCGATCCCGATCATTTACAGGTAACGTTTTCTCACACCTCTAAGATATAACAAAACCCATCTTATATACATTCCGAGTTCAAATCGTCTCGTCTTGAGCCTCCTTATTCATAAGCGATGAATCATTTAATAGAGATTGGATCTCGCTTTTATGTTAACCATACTTGTATGGAGCAATTCCTCTAAGAATGTATTTTATGGGGCGCGTTAGCAATGTGTTTCTTCTAGTAATAGTAGCCCCTTTACGTTGCATAGAACATTTTCATACACAAGTTCAATGTTCAATGTTACCATGCAGTTATGGTAAACAAAATCGGCTAGTACTTGCGTATAGTAAACAAGCCTAGCAAGTGTAAATATATGCACTTGGAATGCTTCTTTGGCCTTGAGTTCAGAGTTCGCCCATGTGAGGAAAGCTCTAGGTTCTTTCCCATGGCCGAGACACACCAAAGTTTTTAAAAGTAGTAGTTTCTGCTCCTGCTTAGCGCTCAGCACACCTGAAGTTGGACGGCTGGTTTGCTTGTTGTCAGTACAATATGACTGTGTTGCATTAGGAAGCATGTTTCAGTGATATAGCACTATAAAGAGCCTCACTATTCAAGAAGACACAACATGAATATATCGCGGTCTGCAAAAACACGCAACTCGCACTACACACACGCAAAACAGCACATATACATGGAAGGTCGTCCTTACATGACGCTGACTGTTAACTATGTTGCTATCATGTAGAATAACAAATCATAAAGGAACGCACAGTATTAGGTGTGATACTCTGATTGTCCTCGGCTGATACAATGTCATACGACAGACATTCAACATCCGTTTTAATCCGTGATTGCAATGCCCACCTACAAATAACTTCTGACATTGTCTGCTAAGTACGGAAAGGTACAAAATTTAAAATTTGAAATTTCTCTCATTATTATGCAGTGAGGCAGCTGCTACTATTCCAACGCTATTCTTTCAGAAGTAGCTACAATAGTGTTGTTCTTCATTCAACCGGACAGATATTGTTGTCGTCTGTATAAAACATAGTAGACTGGAATAGCTGTTACCTAATTAACCACATTACATTCATGGCATATTATTGCGGCCGAGTCGGTGACAAAGGGACAATTCAGTGAAGCAATTTTTCACACCTCACCAGGAAGAAAATTATTACATAAAACTATTGTTCTATATAACTGAATAATAAACAAAAATATTGGCGAATTTCATGCTAAGATTCTTAACTGATATCGTTAAAATTCCTCATAATATAACATTGCAATTAACCAAGTCTGATGTCCACATGTAACATATAGATGCATGTGAAATGTTAATTGCAACACTTGACTCAGAGTTGTTATAGTGGGATCATGGCCAACATAAAAGACATGTTGTCAAACATTCAAATTGAAAACGAATATCGCTGGTACCACATCACTTTCGCCATATCCACGTTACATATACATAGAGCCTACTACAGGTCTACATGTGGATAGCATTTTGCTTATCTTAAGGGCTGGTGATCTTATGTTCCGTCGTCGGTCAACTTTTCAAAAAACATATCCCTACTTGTCACTAATTGATGAATGGATTTTGACCAAAGGAATATGTATGGTTTGGGCCTTTTTTGGCTCAAAACTCCATGAAATATTCAAAACACTATTTAGTGATTAACGTTTTTTAAGTATTTTAAATATTTTGTAAATTTCGTATTCAGCTAGAATGACTACTTTTTTATATTGTAGCTGTAATCGCCAGGGTAACCATCCAAAATACCCATAAATTATGACAATGACGAATTTGGACAATTTTAGTCAATTGTTTTTTGTCTTTGAAACCATAGAGCGCATCCTTGAATAAACTGAACTGAGAATATGAATGCTCTTCAAATACATCTTGAGGGGAAATATAAAGTTTGTCTAGGGATGCGCTGTTTGATTTCTAAAATAAAAAACTTTTTTTCACATTTTCATAATTTATGCATATTTCGAGTGATTACCATGGTAACTGAACTGCAAAATTAGAAAACTATCTTTAAAAAAATAAATTAGGGATAAAATAGATATATCAAACACAACAATTTAAGTACTAAATAACAGTTTTGAAAATGTGAGAGATTTGGAACTAAAAGAACCCAAACCATATGTACATGTAGTCCTGTGTTCTGTAGCTTGGTTGGCTGAAGGGGAACCAATCTTGTATTATAAACAGTGGGCCTGTCACTGTAGGAGCCTGAGGGGCGGGACCAATAACGGAAATATTGCAAGTTCTTTAAAATTCCTCCTCATGTTTGAGTGAACGGATTTGGTTTTAATTTGATCTAAAGCTTCCTTCGGTAAAGGGAAACAAACCAATTTTGAATGAAAGGAGTGTATGGACCCTCGGGGGCCTGAATGGCGGGGCCCTAAAGGAGAAAAGTAATAAATGCTTACACATTCATCTTCTTATGTAGGAATGAAGGGATTTTGCTCTAATTTGGTCGGAAGCTTCCCTTGGTGAAGGGGAAACAATTTTGTATAAACGGTGGGCCTGGTTCCCCTGGGGCTTGAGTGGTGGAGGGTAAATATTGCAAATTCTTAAAAATTCTTTTTTTCTTTCTGTTGGAATAAAGTGACTAGGTTTTAATTTGGTCTGATGGGTGAAGGGAAACCAATGTTGTATAAACGGAGGGCCTGGTTGGGGAAATGTAGCAAATTATGAGAATTCTCCTACTTCTGAAGGAAGTTTCCTTTCATCGGATGTTTGACATTCGATCCTGGCCAGATTTGGTTTAGTTTTTTAGTTACTATATTTACGTTCTATTAACAGCCAAGGTCATGGGCAACATCCCATGTATGAATTATCTTGTATGTGTGAATTGCGAGGTGGGTTTTTTGGGAGAGGTTTGTAATTTCATGTTGTGTCTTCTTGTATAGCGGAAAGCTTGCCCCTTTTATAGTGCTATGTCACTGAAGCATATCACAGAAGACACCAACAATCCCTCCTTGTCACATTATACTGACAACAGGCGAACTGGTCGCCCCACTCCTGTAATGTCGTGCGCAGAACAGGAACAGAAACTACTACTTTTTATATACAAAACACATGTATGATGGACAGGGAATAGAATCCAGAGCTTTCCTCAAAAGGGCAAGCGGCGCTCAACTTATGGTCAAAAGACTAAGAGAGACAGTGCCAAGAGAGGCTTTAGAAAGGAGGTCAGTTAGAAGATATGATCCTACATTTTGTCACCTTTCATAGTCGGCAAATATAACTTTAACGCCCTACTTGTAAGGCCAACTCTGGTATATAAAACTGAGAGTCAACATCGAATCAATGTTTAATAGAAATGGAGTGGAGCGACTGGTAGTCGATTTTGAAATGATAAAGTGTGCTCTTTGGCGTCTTTAGCGGCATACATCAGTGAGGTACACTGTATACTGGACCCCCATACCACATTCACCACTCAGTCACTTACAACAAACGCATATATCTGAGGTTGTTAAATCACATCTAAAGGCAGGGGGATAAAGGGGTACTATACCTATAAGCCAAAATACATAGAAGATAAAACCTTTCTACTTAACCGCACAAAAAAGTGACGTCACATAAGTGTAGGGGAACCTACGAAATAATTAGGACGATTTTGGAGTCTATAATTGTATGCACAGAGACACGATTGTTTTATATCGAAGTCACGCTTTTTACTCCCACGTCTTTACATTAGTCTTCCAAATATATCAAACTCAGATATGCCTTGAGTTCCAAAACAGGTTCAGTCATCACCATACGAGTAATCAGGATGAACTTAACATCGACAACATGCTGACCATGTTACGTCTGGTTAATCAACACTGTGTTACCGCCTAATGATACGACACATACACAATTTGTTTAAAGAGCAATCTGAATGATATTTATAATGAACAAATCAATAGTGAAAAGTAGTATTGAAAACGAGAGAAAAAAAACCTGAATAGTTAATCATATCCTCGCTTTGAATATTTAGACTTTGCAGCCGTAGGCTGTGTCAATGCAAACTTATAATTGATATTTCGCTGCATCACTGGTTTTTGTTATTGATTCCTATGACTTCTAGTTATTGATGCAACTAGAAGTATCGTTCTTGCTTTATCGCACTTTCTCTTTCAGGAGATACCTCATCACAGATCAAACGTATCGAAATTATTCTACATAAAGTTTGTCATCAAATTAAACGCAGGTTGATATCAACTTAAAATTGATCGTTCAAATTTTTTTAGAGTAAACAAGTACACACAAAGAACGTGATACAGTTATATAAGAATATGATTAATAATGCACATCAAAATTGTTATCTTTATATGCTTTAATCAATTGTTTTCCTAATATCATCTGTTTTCGTATTACAAAGCGAACTCTTTATCGATTGATGAGTTTTGTAAGCATACATACTATGACTTGGCCGATATCATTAACGAATAATTCTGAGCATAATTATTAGACTTGAAAGAAAATAAACTACATCAAATACATTTTGGAGAATTTTCATCTTCGTCCTTTGTCGGATTTACAAACTAAATAAACATTATTTAAACACACTTATTATGTTACTCCTTTTCGTTGGAGTGGGGTAATCAATTAGAAAAAAATAGATGATTTCCGCTAATTTCCAGAAAACATTATCCGGATTTTCCGATTGATAATTTGTCAAAATGAACAGTAAGCAATAAATTATAAGACAAATGCTCGCACAGCTCATTCAAGCGGTCGCCGTGGGCAGCGTTCCGAAAATTGAGATAAATAATCTAAGATTACTTGTCATCAACGGTACAATGTAGTTCCTCGTTCATCTTCGGAAATGTGTACTGAGGGTATTTTTTTTCACGAAACGCCAATAAGAAGGCGAAATATGAAATGTTTTCATTAAAGCACCATAAATACAGCCAAAAATGACACACGTTTCCCCTATCGCAAGTGAGCAAACACAAGTTATTTTACAGTCTAAAACAAACGGCCCTATTACCACATACATTTATATCAAATAAATACAGGATACGCTACGCTTGAATAACCTATACTATATCACAAAGAAAATGATTGGTCACTCGCTTCACTTTGACCTTTGACCTCTATTGGTTATCTTGCCTAGCTTTTATTTTTCCTTGTATTTCATTCTATGTATGTAGAGTATGTTTATTATGTGTTTAAACATGTTGGCAGCGTTTAATTTAACATTGTGTAAACCTGGTTAATACTAGGCATAATATACATTTATCTGGGATAGAAGGAACAAGAACATTTTGCTCGATCGGTTGAGCGTCAGACTAGTAATCTAAACGTCCCTATTTCGATTCCTGTCGGAGACAAATATTATATAAAAGCCTGCACTTATCTGTTGCAAATGACTTTGAATAGTCAATGTCACTTGCATTGCTATGCGATTTGGGTGCTCGATGTATTTTCTGCATGGCGTGATACAGTGAAAAACGTAAAGTATAGCATGTTTATGTTCTGACCTGTATGCTCACATGGACCTTATGTGTATGTATTCCTCCTCTTTCATATATACATGTATTACGATGTCGCGATACAGTTTTGTAATATCGACATAATATGTATTATGTATGTTAACGAGTTTCTAGTCATTTCATATTAGTACCACTGCAAAGTCGAAATCAGTGTTGAGTGAAAAAGTGATTCTTCTGTCGACACTAGTCACTCATATGACTGGAGGTTGTATGGGAAAACACCAAACCAATACGTTGCACACTATATTGTGACCGTTAATTTGATTTCGCAAATGTAATATTCGCGTCTTTCTAAATATTCCCGAATTTATTTACTTGCTGTCAAGGGTTGTTATTTAATACATTTATAACTTGGATAATTTTAATGTACAGACTAGAATGTGCCCCCATATTTCTTTCGTATCAAATTTAAGACATAACAAGCGCCATTCCAGATGCGTTATGACTTCTCTTTTTTATGCTTATAACTTCCAGGATATTGTTTGGATCAATGACGATATTTTTATATACGTATTCGGTATCCTCCCACAATGATTATAATGTTCTTTTATATGAAGATTTGAACGGTAGGGATATAAAAACCTTCGGTCTGATATTCTACCCGTGGTGTCAAATACCACTATCCGTTATAACAAGCATTATGAGTATATCATATTACATGTACATCATTTAATAGAGATTAATTTGCTAAAAATATATCTTGCAGTGTGACGTCGCAATCAGGTTTTCATACTCGAGTGCTGGTCCAATAAGTACGATAACAATTATGCTCCTATATATGGGTTTCAGAATCGTAAAATTCCATCAATAATTCTATTTAAATTGCCTGATCTGGTCAACAATGCGGATATTTTAATAATGATCGTTAAATGGTTTGTAGTAAAGAGTGAGTTAAGCCTGAAAATGAAATACATGGTGATTTAATATGAAAAATGTTATGAGAATCCTCCTGCAAAAGCAAAATGAATCCTTATTTATATGATGTATTGATAAAAATATTGTCAATTTGTTGTTTTTTTGTTGATTTTTTTTTTTTTTTTTTTGGGGGGGGGATTCAAAATGGCCTTGTAGGTAGGGCGTTAGAATTGTACCTACTGTCCCTATTGCATGATCGTAAAAGGCGACTAAATTTAGGATATTATCTTTTCTCTTCTTCCTAACTGACTATCTTTCCTAATGCCTCCATTGGCAACGCCTCACTTTTGGCCTTGAGTTGAGCGTTTGCCCCTGTGAGGAAGGCTCTAGGTTCTGTCCCCTGGCCGAGACACACTAATATAGTGGTAGTTTCTGCTCCTGCTTAGCGCTCAGCAGACAGGGAGTCAGACGACTGGTTCGCCCGTTGTCAGTATAATGTGACCGGGTTGGGTGTGTTGCTTGGTGTCTTCGGCGGCATGCTTCAGTGATATAGCACTATAAAAAGAGCATCATTTCCATTATACAAGAAGACACTACACGGATATACCGAAATCTCCCAAAACACGCACCTCGCACAACATACACGCAACACACAGTATGCATGGGAGGCCGTCCTTACATGGCCATAGCTGTTAATAGGACGTTAATCAATCAGACAAACACACAAAAAGGGATAAAAAAATAAAATTGTCATAATTCATAACTGATCTGTTTTTATACATATAATTAGAAACACCTTCTGTGTGAGATAAGAGATGCATCAAAAGTGACGCATACATGATCACATATCGCTCTTGCAGGTTACAGTTTAATTGTAATAAAATGTATCAAAGAAAATCACCAATGTTGTTCTTAGTAACTTGTTTGGAGTGTTAAGTGAGAGGACGTGGTGTTAAATAAGCTGTGAAGCGTTACCTAGTTTACACGACCTGAATACTGAAGAGTTGTAACGTACTAAAGCCATCTAAATGTTACAAGCTTTAGATCTTTCTTAATTTGCTACCATACAAGATTTATTGATATTGGCCAGGGTAACACATTTTACAGAAGATCGTATGTTAGTTTTGATATAATGTACATGGTCTACATCTTCCAGTAAATAAACGTGGAAATTAAAGGCTCAAGGTCAACAACTAATGACAGGCCCTATATAGTGAGCACTAAGTAGAAGCAGAAACTACCACTTTCGACTATGTCCGTTATCGGTATGATGTTGGTTGTGTTGCGTGGTGTCAATCGGCAACATGCTTCAGTGATATATCACTATAAAAAGGGCAACAGTTCAAACATTCAAGAAGACACAGCACGAATGTACCGCAGCCTCCCAAAACACACACCGCACACTACATACAAGCTGCCCCTGCGAGACTTTGATGAATAATTCACGAACATTCATATTATTCAGGAAAAAAATCAAATAAAAAATAAAATAAGATTCAAGAATATTCTTCAATTATTCATGAATGTTTTCATGCAATTCATGAACTTAAAACCTCATGAATAATTTAGGAAAAAATATTTCATGAACATTCATGAATCATTTTATTCATGAAATCATGACCATTCATGAACCACCCCTTCATGAACATTCATAAAAAGTTCATGAATATTTTAAGAATATTCATGAACTTAAAACCATTATGAATGATCATGAATATTCATTAACTACAACTCGCAGCAGTATGCACAAACAATTCATGGATATTCATGAAACTTCATGAACTGGAACAATTCATGAAGTTTAATGAATGCATGTAGGAGTCAGCGGTATCTGAATTTCATTACTCTACTGAGGGTCCAGAATTAAAATTTTCAAAACAATGAAAATTCTATTAGAATCAATTCAATATTTGACGAAACAAAATTGTTATGACAATAGGTGTAATATATATTGATATATAACATGAGAAGAATTTAACATGAGATCGCCAACAGTTTACTGTGTTCATTATATTTTCATACTGCCACAGATAAGTGCTAGCAAAATCAGTGATAGGCAGCAATCAATTTCATAATACATTCGAAATTAATAAGTATATGACCAAAATTAACCTATAAATGTAAAGCATGATAGTTTATATGGGCAATTTAATTCAATAACATTTGACAAATTTCACAAACCAATATCTATGCATAATTATTATATGCAATATCATGTTAAAAAGAACTGCATATAAATAAAAACAAACTTACTGAAAAGTGTTCATCTGTGCTAAAAGAAATCCGGGAATGGAATAATTCGTTCACTAATGTGCCAAAACTTCCATTTTAAGATGAATAATGTTTCCCCTTCCACACGCCATCAGATACAGCATCCATTTTGGATTGTGACTGTTTTGGCGGGAAATGTATATAGAAGTCACGTGACTCATGTGGTCATGTGACAAGTCATGTGACTTCAGTGGATATTTATTAAAATTCATCAAAATGAATGAAATAGCACATCAAGAATCATTCATGAAGTTTTATGCATAACTGATATTCATTAAAATTCTTAAACATGAATGAAACATCTTCAGAATTTAAATAATATCAGTCATGCATAAAACTTAATGGATAATTCTTGACACATTGAACATGAACAATCATGAATGTTTCATGGAATCATACAACTTCATGAAGAGTTCATGAAAGTCATTTGATGAATATTCATGAACCACAATCTGCTAATATTCTTGAAAGTTCATGAATACCATATCGCAGGTCATGAATACCATCTCGCAGGGGCACACCCCACATACATGGGAGGCCGTCCTTATATGACCCTGCCTATCAATAGGACGTTAATTAATCAAACAAACAAACAAATTAGACTATGGTGTACCTCGGCCAGAGAGCAGAACCTAGCGCCTTCATCCAAAGTGAGGCGGTATCAAGGGAGACTATATGATGAAGGAAGTCAATTGGGAAGAAGGGAACAGATAATATCCCTAGCTTAGTCATCTTTCACAATTACGCAATCGGGATAACAGATACCACTCAAGCGATCTACATACAAAAACAAATTATTACCATGACATCATTTTACTTTGCCGCCATGTAGACGATTGTATGGGTGTTTTAACCTGTTATTTGGTATGCAGAGCCAACATGTATGATTTATTTATTCAAATATCTGTCGACGAAGTGGTGTAGACGCATTTACCGCATGGATGTCTTAGAAATTACATGGGAATAAAACAAACTGAAATTGGGTACTTTGGCTCGGATATTTGAAGTGTATTGTGAAACAGAAAAAGCTAATTAGGAATGTATAAGCAAACAAGGAAATATCTAGGTGAACAATGACCGAATACATTCCTAATATGTAAGACAGAGATACTCTCACCGCCATACGGATCACCAAGCTTAGCTTCATCATACATATGATGATACGCAATAGTTTTATTTTCAGTTGCGTCATTATTGTCCCACTACCTTTTATAGAAAACTTTACAACCAATGAAATGTAATCTTAAAGATGAGTTAACCGAATAGGCTTCATGAAAATGAAATTATTTTATATAAGCTAGTTTTTTTTTTTTTTTTTTTTTTTTTTTTTTAAATTATGATGTTGATACAAAAACGTATCTCCTTGAATTGCATTTAATGGCGGGACCGTAGCAAATTAAATATTTTTGCCATAGCATATACAAAGGAAAGTGCATACATTCGATTAATCTTCCATGTCATCAAACTTTATAGTTTGGTTTGATTAGACAAACGCCGTATTAGCAGCTAGGGAAGATTGGGTGATATGTTGGAGGAAAAATCCACGAACCTGCGGTCAGTACCTGGCAAATCGAAGTCGCAACCCATAGGAGAAGGATCAGTCGGAACATATTAACAACTCGATCCCAAGTTTAATTGTAATGCATATTTGACACGAATTACACAATTAATAACAAATGTTGGACATATGTCCTAAAACACTAATTATTTTAAAATATCTACTTTTCATTTTAAATGAAATGCTAGTGTCAGGAAATATGAATGCCGCTGTAAGGCAAGGCAAATCCCAATTCGTTCTAGGTTTCTGATTATGATATGCTATATCATATCTGGCAGAAAGTCGATAAGGAATTATATAGGGCTCTTTATATTCGAACGCCTATAACCAGTCAACTTACAAAGGTTTGCCCTTTGAATGATTTCCTGTCTTCGTGTTTTGTTACCATTAAGGATATTTTATGTTATAACAGCATTACCGTTGCCTACATGATCTATAAGCAGATATGTATGTAACAATTTCTATTCATAAAACAGAAGAGGTCACATATTGAGCCACTTCATGAATAGGCATTAGAAGAAACATGTACGACCACGTTTTTCATCAGATTATTGGTAAAAGTAGTCCCTTCATTCTTGTACATGTACAAGTGTCAAGTATACTCGCTTTGATATGATAATCATGTTTGCAGAGAGTTGCTATATTTCTACTCCCGTTCCTTGTGAAGTATTTCGGATTAAATTGTCTTGTGGGGGATGCTGTTGAAATAAAATAGGCTAACTTTCTTCAATATATTTTATCATTATCGGTGTACATTTTCGTTAAGTACATCTCGTACTGCATTGTACATACCGCTTTCACAGCCTACCCTTAGCCAGCTACCATGTGGGTTCAAGTTCAAATTAACACGGCGATGGTAATGGTAATTCATGTAACTGTCCAACTGCCTCTGTTGTAGGGCGTTAGATAACGTTTTTGTATTATATTTAATTTCTGATATTTGGCATTCTCAGTGCTTTAGCTTCAACGAAGACATTGTATTATGTGTATTTACATTGTTTTAACTTTGTGTACACAAATGAAATAAATCATCGAACATTTCTAACTAATTAAGCATAATTATTTAGGAAATTTTACGCTAATAAACATTTCAGCTGATCCGGTCACAAAAATCCATACTGGTATAATACCTAAGTCAGGTTAATGGCCTCAGGTCAAGCCGTTACTACAAGTCTGTTAGAGAAGCATTAGGCTATTGCATAATCATTAAAGAAAGAGAGGATCGCACTTGGAAGCCCTACCGCTGACTGCGAGTACACAGCACCAGATAATTGATTTACATAAGAGTTCTTGCATTAGCTCTTCACAGTATTCATCCAGTGCTCGGATATTCACATGAAGCGTTTTAAGTGAAGCAGTTCCATACAGAGTGTGATTGAAGAGATAAGGTGATCTTAAAATTATCTTAGAACTTTTGTTCCCATAAGAAAGTACATAGACATATCCTCGGGTCATCAACTTACTTTTTTACTAAAACGTTCATCTGATAGAAGCAATTTTACTACCTACATAAAGATAACCCTTTGTGAGCGACCTAAAATATTCCTCTGTAAATGATCTATCAGTTTTGATGGTGAAAGCAATCGAAGATCCAAGAGACTGATAAAGATCACTGTTCAAATGCAGACAACGTTCTCCTACAAATTGTGCAATAATATCTCCCAAAATGTCGACAGAGGGTCGTGAGTCGTCTGTTAGATAAACTTTAACTAGCTCGTTAGCCTCCGTATGTAATTGGTGTTTTAAAGTTTAAAAAGTAACCAAGCTATACTTCCAAAATATTTTATTTTCAATAATTATATAAATGCATTACAATTCATGAAAAATTCATTTAGTTCCAACAAAACTGGCAATACAGAAAATTACCCCAACGCCCCCTGCCCCCCCCCCCCTCCCCAATCTTAACTCATCCACAATGTTCATTGTCTGGGTTTTTTTTCTGGTATATCATGGCACCAGATTAACTTATTCTTGAATAATAAACATTTAACAAAATTCTGTTACTGTGACCTCTTTTTTAAAGTGCTTAACGGCCATGGCCGCCAGAGGCCCAAATTGACACTCCTCTTTTATGTTAAAGATTCCATGAACGTTTGCGGCGTTCTGTGTATAAATATGAAAGAAAATTAGTCTAGGCTTTCGTTTATATTATATCGCATGTCAACAATTTTATATGTGTCTTAAGATATATCGTCAAGCAAACTGAAGCTTTATTATTTCGTTTTCCTGATTTTATGCATGTACATTCAATCTAAAATATCGACTTGGTATTAAAGTATTTGTTGATCAATGAAGTATATTTACATATGTCCCTATATAGTCAAAGGGAGGGGAGTTGCGTTCAAATTAGCGTAAGCGCAATGACGTATGAATACAAAAGCAGTGCAGGTTCGGACTACTTCTAGTTCACGCTTCGATAAGATTTTGCGTCATAAGTTGACGGATTTTAAAATAACAATAATGAGTTTTATTACATCCAATTAGATATGTATTTGACATCAAAACAAAACATGGGTTCAAGCATTGTAACGGTAATAAACTACAAAATGAATCGCTGGTCAGGGCTACAACCGGGGTTTTCCTCAGGAATGTTCGGTGAATCCCATAGTTAAGTCAGTTGTACATGTGTGTACGGCCACTTATTTCTCCTAAATAAACAGAACATCTGATTGTCGGTGAACAATTCTGGGAGCGTCTAAGCGAGCAATAGGTTAACAGTTCATATACAGGTTTCCAGAAAAAAAACATTACAGGTAGCCTATCCGAAAAGTATCATCAGCTTAAATGGAGGGCGTCTTGGCATTCAAAATAGGCCTACACACACGAAAACACTTGTCTATCCTCGGTACAATAAACTAAAAGTCATGACTATGAAGAATTTAGTCTAAATCGCGTTCTAAGACCGATACATACATGACAAACATTCAGCAGCTCAACGGTCATACCATCAAAAGGCTATATCACAGTCACTTTCTTCGGTTGAAAATCAAATATGGCGGCTCGCTCCACTTCGGACCGCATCCCTACCCTGACAACGATACATACCGGTAGTCGTTCCGCCTTGGTTATCTCAATTTTTATTCGAAATGGACATTATTGATATATTATCAAATTGAAAAAAAATATATGTTGAAAATAATTGAAAAGTGTCATTGTTGTATTTCAAACCAAACTGCAGCTATAACATTCAACAATCGGAACTATATCTTCGGTCATCCTGACTACCGTAGTTACCCAACTTAGCAACCATCACCGTTTTAAATTTTACGTAAAAGTAGATTTATTTATGTAAATATATAGATTAAACAGTGTTTTGATTGCGTTAAAGGTGGTATGAACGCAATGGGATACAGACATATCTACATGTATATATAAAGTTTTCCGTGCATTTCAATAAAGTATATGTCATCGCATGGAAGAGAATATGACACCTTGCCATTTGTTTCAGATGAAATTATCCATATATCTTTCGTTTGATCTTTGAAATTTTCATTCATTTTGCTGATATATCCGTTTCAAAACAATTCATAATGTATACATTAAAGACATATTGTACAAATGTATAACGAATTTGAATGCGTTAATCAACTGTGGTTTGAAGACTTATCAAAGGATGAAACTGAAATGAAAATGTTGATTAGAGACAGCGAGACCAAAACCTAACAATATCGATTGGTAGTTATAACAAAGTAGTTAAAAGTTACAATATTTCTGGCATTTGCACAATATCCAAACGGGTGTAAATTTCCAAAATTTGATATAAATATCAACTGTCTAGTTTAGGTAAATAAAATATATCACAGTTAAGTTTGAGTAAAATAATTTCCTACCAAAAAAGTAAAACTAACAGGATAGCCTTTTGTCGTCATGGAACCAACGGAATACCAATCTTAATATGTTGATTAATTACATATGGAATGTCTATACATACAAATTGTCGCATATCGTGGGGGAATAATGCAAGTGTTTTACTTCCATACTGGAAGGAAATACACTCCTATGTCTATACGACACCCCTGTGATGGTAGGGACTACACTCCTCTGTCAATACGACACCCCTGTGATGGTAGGGACTACACTCCTCTGTCAATACGACACCCCTGTGATGGTAGGGACTACACTCCTTTGTCAATACGACACCCCTGTGATGGTAGGGACTACACTCCTCTGTCTATACGACACCCCTGTGATGGTAGGGACTACACTCCTTTGTCAATACGACACCCCTGTGATGGTAGGGACTACACTCCTCTGTCAATACGACAACCCTGTGATGGTAGGGAATACACTCCTCTGTCTATACGACACCCCTGTGATGGTAGGGACTACACTCCTCTGTCTATACGACACCCCTGTGATGGTAGGGACTACACTCCTCTGTCAATACGACATCCCTGTGATGGTAGGAACTACATTCCTCTGTCTATACGACACCCCTGTGATGATAGGGACTACACTCCTCTGTCTATACGACATCCCTGTGATGGTAGGGACTACACTCCTCTGTCTATACGACACTCCTGTGATGGTAGGGACTACACTCCTCTGTCTATACGACACCCCTGTGATGGTAGGGACTACACTCCTCTGTCTATACGACACCCCTGTGATGGTAGGGACTACACTCCTCTGTCTATACGACACCCCTGTGATGGTAGGGACTACACTCCTCTGTCTATACGACACCCCTGTGATGGTAGGGACTACACTCCTCTGTCTATACGACACCCCTGTGATGGTAGGGACTACACTCCTCTGTCTATACGACACCCCTGTGATGGTAGGGAACGACACCCCTGTGATGGTAGGGACTACACTCCTCTGTCAATACGACACCCCTGTGATGGTAGGGACTACACTCCTCTGTCTATACGACACTCCTGTGATGGTAGGGACTACACTCCTCTTTCTATACGACACCCCTGTGATGGTAGGGTCTACACTCCTCTTTCTATACGACACCCCTGTGATGGTAGGGACTAAACTTCTCTGTCTATACGACACCCCTGTGATGGTAGGGACTACACTCCTCTGTCAATACGACACCCCTGTGATGGTAGGGACTACACTTCTCTGTCAATACGACACCCCTGTGATGGTAGGGACTACACTCCTCTGTCTATACGACACCCCTGTGATGGTAGGGACTACACTCCTCTGTCTATACGACACCCATGTGATGGTAGGGAGTATACTCCTCTGTCTATACGACACCCCTGTGATGGTAGGGACTACACTCCTCTGTCTACACGACACCCCTGTGATGGTATTGACTACACTCCTCTGTCTATACGACACCCCTGTGATGGTAGGAACTACATTCCTCTGTCTATACGACAACCCTGTGATGGTAGGGACTACACTCCTCTGTCTATACGACACCCCTGTGATGGTAGGGACTACACTCCTCTGTCTATACGACACCCCTGTGATGGTAGGGACTACACTCCTCTGTCTATACGACACCCCTGTGATGGTAGGGACTACACTCCTCTGTCTATACGACCCCCTGTGATGGTAGGGACTACACTCCTCTGTCTATACGACACCCCTGTGATGGTAGGGAACGACACCCCTGTGATGGTAGGGACTACACTCCTCTGTCAATACGACACCCCTGTGATGGTAGGGACTACACTCCTCTGTCAATACGACACCCCTGTGATGGTAGGGACTACACTCCTCTGTCTATACGACACTCCTGTGATGGTAGGGACTACACTCCTCTTTCTATACGACACCCCTGTGATGGTAGGGTCTACACTCCTCTGTCTATACGACACCCCTGTGATGGTAGGGACTAAACTTCTCTGTCTATACGACACCCCTGTGATGGTAGGGACTACACTCCTCTGTCAATACGACAACCATGTGATGGTAGGGACTACACTCCTCTGTCAATACGACACCCCTGTGATGGTAGGGACTACACTCCTCTGTCTATACGACACCCCTGAGATGGTAGGGACTACACTCCTATGTCTATACGACACCCATGTGATGGTAGGGAGTATACTCCTCTGTCTATACGACACCCCTGTGATGGTAGGGACTACACTCCTCTGTCTACACGACACTCCTGTGATGGTATTGACTACACTCCTCTGTCTATACGACACCCCTGTGATGGTAGGGACTACACTCCTCTGTCAATACGACACCCCTGTGATGGTAGGGAATACACTCCTCTGTCTATACGACACCCCTGTGATGGTAGGGACTACACTCCTCTGTCTATACGACACCCCTGTGATGGTAGGGACTACACTCCTCTGTCTATACGACACCCCTGTGATGGTAGGGACTACACTCCTCTATCTATACGACACGCCTGTGATGGTAGGGACTACACTCCTCTGTCAATACGACACCCCTGTGATGGTAGGGACTACACTCCTCTGTCTATACGACACCCCTGTGATGGTAGGGACTACACTCCTCTGTCTATACGACACCCCTGTGATGGTAGGGACTACACTCCTCTGTCTATACGACACCTCTGTGATGGTAGGGACTACACGCCTCTGTCAATACGACCCCCCTGTGATGGTAGGGACTACACTCCTCTGTCTATACGACACCCTGTGATGGTAGGGACTACACTCCTCTGTATATACGACACCCCTGTGATGGTAGGGACTACACTCCTCTGTCAATACGACACCCCTGTGATGGTAGGGACTACACTCCTCTGTCTATACGACACCCCTGTGATGGTAGGGACTACACTCCTCTGTCTATACGACACCCTGTGATGGTAGGGACTACACTCCTCTGTCAATACGACACTCCTGTGATGGTAGGGACTACACTCCTCTGTCAATACGACAACCCTGTGATGGTAGGGACTACACTCCTCTGTCAATACGACACCCCTGTGATGGTAGGGACTACACTCCTCTGTCAATACGACACCCCTGTGATGGTAGGGACTACACTCCTCTGTCTATACGACACCCCTGTGATGGTAGGGACTACACTCCTCTGTCAATACGACACTCCTGTGATGGTAGGGACTACACTCCTCTGTCAATACGACAACCCTGTGATGGTAGGGACTACACTCCTCTGTCAATACGACACCCCTGTGATGGTAGGGACTACACTCCTCTGTCAATACGACACCCCTGTGATGGTAGAGACTACACTCCTCTGTCTATACGACACCCCTGTGATGGTAGGGACTACACTCCTCTGTCTATACGACACCCTGTGATGGTAGGGACTACACTCCTCTGTCAATACGACACTCCTGTGATGGTAGGGACTACACTCCTCTGTCAATACGACAACCCTGTGATGGTAGGGACTACACTCCTCTGTCTATACGACACCCCTGTGATGGTAGGGACTACACTCCTGTGTCTATACGACACCCCTGTGATGGTAGGGACTACACTCCTCTGTCTATACGACACCCCTGTGATGGTAGGGACTACACTCCTCTGTCTATACGACACCCCTGTGATGGTAGGGACTACACTCCTCTGTCAATACGACACTCCTGTGATGGTAGGGACTACACTCCTCTGTCAATACGACACTCCTGTGATGGTAGGGACTACACTCCTCTGTCAATACGACAACCCTGTGATGGTAGGGACTACACTCCTCTGTCTATACGACAACCCTGTGATGGTAGGGACTACACTCCTCTGTCTATACGACACCCCTGTGATGGTAGGGACTACACTCCTCTGTCTATCCGACACCCCTGTGATGGTAGGGACTACACTCCTCTGTCTATACGACACCCCTGTGATGGTAGGGACTACACTCCTCTGTCTATACGACACCCCTGTGATGGTAGGGACTACACTCCTCTGTCTATACGACACCCCTGTGATAGTAGGGACTACACTCCTCTGTCTACACGACACTCCTGTGATGGTAGGGACTACACTCCTCTATCTATACGACACCCCTGTGATGGTAGGGACTACACTCCTCTGTCTACACGACACTCCTGTGATGGTAGGGACTACACTCCTCTGTCAATACGACAACCCTGTGATGGTAGGGACTACACTCCTCTGTCTATACGACACTCCTGTGATGGTAGGGACTACACTCCTCTGTCAATACGACACCCCTGTGATGGTAGGGACTACACTCCTCTGTCTATACGACACCCCTGTGATGGTAGGGACTACACTCCTCTGTCTATACGACACCCCTGTGATGGTAGGGACTACACTCCTCTGTCAATACGACGCCCCTGTGATGGTAGGGACTACACTCCTCTGTCTATACGACACCCCTGTGATGGTAGGGACTACACTCCTCTGTCTATACGACACCCCTGTGATGTTAGGGACTACACTCCTCTGTCTATACGACACCCCTGTGATGGTAGGGAATACACTCCTCTGTCTATACGACACCCCTGTGATGGTAGGGAATACACTCCTCTGTCTATACGACACCCCTGTGATGGTAGGGAATACACTCCTCTGTCTATACGACACCTCTGTGATGGTAGGGACTACACTCCTCTGTCAATACGACAACCCTGTGATGGTAGGGACTACACTCCTCTGTCAATACGACACCCCTGTGATGGTAGGGACTACACTCCTCTGTCTATACGACACCCCTGTGATGATAGGGACTACACTCCTCTGTCAATACGACAACCCTGTGATGGTAGGGACTACACTCCTCTGTCAATACGACACCCCTGTGATGGTAGGGACTACACTCCTCTGTCTATACGACACCCCTGTGATGGTAGGGACTACACTCCTCTGTCTATACGACACCCCTGTGATGGTAGGGACTACACTCGTCTGTCTATACGACACCCCTGTGATGGTAGGGACTACACTCCTCTGTCAATACGACAACCCTGTGATGGTAGGGACTACACTCCTCTGTCAATACGACACCCCTGTGATGGTTTGGACTACACTCCTCTGTCTATACGACACCCCTGTGATGGTAGGGACTACACTCCTCTGTCTATACGACACTCCTGTGATGGTAGGGACTACACTCCTCTGTCAATACGACAACCCTGTGATTGTAGGGACTACACTCCTCTGTCAATACGACGCCCCTGTGATGGTAGGGACTACACTCCTCTGTCTATACGACACCCCTGTGATGGTAGGGACTACACTCCTCTGTCTATACGACACCCTTGTGATGGTAAGGACTACACTCCTCTGTCTATACGACACCCCTGTGATGGTAGGGACTACACTCCTCTGTCTATACGACACCCCTGTGATGGTAGGGACTACACTCCTCTGTCTATACGACACCCCTGTGATGGTAGGGACTACACTCCTCTGTCTATACGACACCCTTGTGATGGTAAGGACTACACTCCTCTGTCTATACGACACCCCTGTGATGGTAGGGACTACACTCCTCTGTCTATACGACACCCCTGTGATGGTAGGGACTACACTCCTCCGTAAATACGACACCTCTGTGATGGTAGGGACTACACTCCTCTGTCAATACGACACCCCTGTGATGGTAGGGACTACACTCCTCTGTTTAAACGACACTCTTGTGATGGTAGGGACTACATTCCTCTGTCTATACGACACCCCTGTGATGGTAGGGACTACACTCCCCTGTCTATACGACACCCCTGTGATGGTATGGACAACACTCCTCTGTCAATACGACAACCCTGTGATGGTAGGGACTACACTCCTCTGTCAATACGACACCCCTGTGATGGTATGGAATACACTCCTCTGTCTATACGACACTCCTGTGATGGTAGGGACTACACTCCTCTGTCTATACGACACCCCTGTGATGGTAGGGACTACACTCCTCTGTCAATACGACACCCCTGTGATGGTAGGGAATATACTCCTCTGTCTATACGACACCCCTGTGATGGTAGGGAATACACTCCTCTGTCTATACGACACCCCTGTGAACAACAAAAGTATATGTAATAGGGATATCTCAACTATCGTGAAAGACTGCAACTTCGACTGACAATGCGATGTAAGTCTGTAGACTCATTGCAGAATACCGAAAGTAACAAACAAGTTTTGTTTTAATTTCTAACACAAAGTCCTTCTGACACAACGTTACCCTTTACAAGACCATGGACAATCACGTGCACGTGTACAAACAATAAGCCTGATTGATTCGCTTCCTTATGTATTTAAGTATATTTACTGCACCGCTTATTTTGTCTGACACAATTCGTCTGGTGGCCTTATAATAATTACGATGTGTCTATGACATGATAAATGAGGACAAGTATCAAATGTATTATCTCGTCATCCGTACGTATAGGTACAAAATCGTTAGACAATTGATGGTTTATCTCCACTTCAGGTTAAAGCTGAATTCGAATAGGTGGAAGACCATTACCTGCCCTAAGGCAATGCTGATTGTTCTAAATTATTTCAAGAAATAATTCGCGATCATCACATAGGTTGCTGATTTACCGATTGTTAATTGAAGAGTATAACCAATATCTGTTTAGCTCAATTAAGCAGGCATGTAAACACTGTCCTTCCCTGCTTGTAGTCTAGTATGATTATACAAGGTTTGTGCTAGTTTTCTTTTTATTCTGTTTTCCCCAAACAGTCATATACGTGCACATATACTGTATATATGAATTATATACATATGTATTGCTTTATTTTTTTTTTATTTATCATTGATATATCTAGGCAGAGACCAGTTACTTCATGCGTGGGTTGGGCTTTCACAGTTCAGAACAGTGTTTCCCGCTGACATGTTCTTGTCATGTTTCAGGTGGATCAAAGCGAAATCTGAGGTGTTATACGTCTGATGGACATGAATGTTATATTCTAATCACACAGACTTAGACTTTTAATTTCCTTTTCTATTTCACGGCGTGGTAATCAGTATATACTGACTGCAGCCAGATTAAAAAGACCATTCTGATGCAGATTGATGCTGCGTGATCACGGGACAAGTATACTGCATGGCCCTTAAGATAGAGATTGATCAATGTGTGCACATTTTATTTACCCTCACAAAAAACAATCTTACATAAGATTTTGGTTGTATCCCGATTGTGTATTCATAAAATTGTGATAATTAACCTACAAAGCCCTATATGCATTTCACTTGGTATTCAATTGTTTGCGTTGTAAAGTATTCCGTTATATGCGGATGTGTATGTTAGTCTGAGTGTCGGATGTCTGTATTGAAACACATATATTTAGTCGGAGTATCCTCCCTTGGAATAGATTCCCATGTGATTAGTTTTTGTTTATTCGAAGACAGGATAATAGAAAGTGATTTGCAGGAAACTGTTTCATAAATAATGGTGCATAGTTAGCCATTGTCTTACATTTCTAGTTACTTAGCGAATTACAGGAAGATCCGCTGGCGCAAACATCACAGTGTACACAAGAAGGGTGCACATGCTATCGCAGGATTCATTAGGTTGCTTTTCTGTATAACGAATTGACAACTACTTCAGTAAAAACTTATGTAAATAATGTGTTTATAGAGAAAGTGTTTTAAACAGAAATAAAGATTGATTTATACGAACTGCTCAATAATTCAATGAACTTTTATAGCGTTATCCCAACGACATTTTAGAATGTAAACCATTATTAAAGTGAGAAAACAATAACTGATACTCTACAATAAAATGATACGTTAAATATCAAATAGCTTCTGGAAAGAATCACATTTGATCTAATGAGATATATACATTGTATGAACAAAATAAAAACGCGATACATTGTGAAATACTTCAAATATCTAGAGGCATTAGCAATACATTAACATGCAATCGACGGAACATAAGCGCGAATAGTTAGCTCCTAACGGACAACACTATATGTGTGATCACCACAACGTATTAACGATACCGATCCTCCGTGTATCTGGTACGTTTAATCGTTGAGGACGCCACATGGAACCATCACATAATGGAAAAACCGATCACGAAACACACAAGTGGGTGGCGTGCTGGCTTTTTAGGTCACCTGAGACGAAGTCTTAAGTGACCTTTTTTAATCGCCTTTTGTCCGTCGTCGTCCGTCGTGCGTCGTCCTTCGTGAGTCGTCCGTCGTGTGTCCGTAAACAAATTACATTTTCGACTTCTTCTCCAAAACTGCTGAAGCAATTTCAATGAAATTTTGCACAAACCTTCTAAGGCAAAAGGCCAATCAAAATTGTGAATTATATGGTCACCACCCCCCAGGGAGCTATGGGAGGGGCCAAAAGGGGTAAAACTGACTAAAATTTCAAAAATCGTCTTCTCCACTCACAGATGTGATGGAATTAAATACTCTTCATAGATAGAAAGTTCCTAAGGTCCTTTACAAAAATTGTGAATTATAGGACCCTGGGATCTCAGGTTCCCCCCTGGGGAGGGGGTTAAGTTTACTATAGTTTATATAGGGAAAACACATTTTTGAGTATTATTTGATCAGATGGAACGGTCTTGAGGTCCTTTACAAAAATTGTGAATTATATGGCTAGCGAAGTTGATGACCCTGGGGTCTCGAGTTTCCCCCTGGGGAGGTGGTCAGGTTTACTATAGTTTATATAGGGAAAACCACATTTGCGAGCATTTTTTGCTCCATTTTCATAGGAAATGAGTCAAACTTGTTTGGAATTATTAGCCTGAGATAACATTTTAATATCCTATCTATATTGGTCCTGGTCAACCCCCTCGGGGCAGAGGGGCGGGGGCAAATAGGCTAAAACTTTAAAAATCTTCTTCTTTAATACTGCAAATAGTAGAATCAAATACTCTTCATAGATGGACAGGTCGTAAGGTGTTTTATGAAAATTGTGAATTATATGACCGTTGGGTCTCAGGTTTCCCCCTGGGGAGGGGGTTAAGTTTACTATAGTTTATATAGGGAAAACACATTTTTGAGCATTATTTAGTCATTATAATAGGAAATTAGTCAATTGCAGCCAGAATTATCCCTATGTAATGACCATTGAATCTTATTAACAAATTTTCCATGACTGATCCTCAGGGGCCTTAGGGGCGGGGCCAAAACGGGTCAAATAGGCTAAAACTTCAAAAATCTTCTTCTGAAATTCTGGAACTGGTACAATCAAATACTCTACATAGATGGAAAGATCTTAAAGTCCTTCACATAAATTGTGAATTATATGATCCTGGGGTCTCATGTTTCCCCCTGGGGAGGGGGTCAAGTTTACTTTAGATTATATAGGAAAACCACATTTATCAACATTATTTGCCTATTTTTCATAGGAAATAAGTCAAACTGGGTTAGAATTATTAGCCTGAAATAGCACTTTCACATCATATCCATATTAGTCATGGCCGACCCCCAGGGGCCAGATGGGCGGAGCCAAATGGGGTCAAAATGGTAATTTCAAAAATCTTCTTTTTGAATTTACAGTTTTGATGGAACCAGATACTCTTGATAGATTGGAAGGACTTAAGGCCCTTTACAAAAAAATGTGAATTTCATAGCCCTGGGATCTCCGATTTTCCACTGGGGAGGGGGTCAAATTATTTATAGTTTATATAGGAAAACACATTTAGGACCATTATTTGCTTAGTTTTCATAGGCAATGAGTCAATCCGGGTTAGAATTAATAGCCTGAGATAGCATTTTAACATCATATCCATATTGGTCCTGGCCGACCCCCAGGGGCCAGAGGGGTGGGGCCAAAAGGGGTCAAAAACTCAAAATGGATAACATTTCAAAAATCTTCTATTTGAATTTACAGTTTTGATGGAACCAGATACTCTTGATAGATTGGAAGGACTTAAGGCCCTTCACAAAAAAATTGTGAATTTTATGGCCCTGGGATCTCCAATTTTCCCCTTGGGAGGGGGTCAAATTAACTATAGTCTATATGGGAAAAACACATTCAGGACCATTATTTGCTTAGTTTTCATAGGAAATTAGTCAATCTGGGTTAGAATTATTAGCCTGAGATAGCATTTTAACATCATATCCATATTGGTCCTGGCCGACCCCCAGGGTCCAGAGGGGTGGGGCCAAAATGGGTCAAAAACTCAAAATGGATAACATTTCAAAAATCTTTCTTCTGAATTCACAGATTTGATGGAACCAATAATCTTCATAGATTAAAAAGTCAAATTAATAAAATTACTTACTGACTTCAAGGGCATGATGGGCCAATATATAGTGTTTATATGCATGTCTTTGTTTCTTTCTGTATCTGAACTCGGATGACCGTTAAGGCCCATGGGCCCCTTGTTTCTAATGATATTGATTTATTGTGCTTTACATATTAATTTGGTCTTAATTAGTTTGAATGACTTCGTAAGGCCTTGAAGGTCAATTGGTTTACATGACTGGTCAGCGAAACAAAGCTTGCTGATGTGATTCTTTTTGAAAAATACAAGAGTGTAAATGGCGACTGACATTTAAGTTACACTTATGCCATGTTTGGAGCAATATGTTATCTTATCGAGAAAAAGGCTTTTCTTACCACCACGTCGTCATAAACTGTGAATAATCAAATCGAAGCTTGTTCGGGAGATGAAATGGAGCTTACGCCTGTTCTTACTATAGGTCTATATTTTTTAAAAACGTATAAAGAGCAAGGGTGGTTTGGCAGTGTACAAGGTTAAGGGAGAGACAGGACGCCTTCGTAACCCTCAGAGTAACAATCAGTAATATGATAAATACCTCGTGTGGGTTATAAAGTTGTGATCCAAGCATGAAACACACCAACTACTCGAGATATGTCTTTGGTGATTGCGCAAACGTTTTGATGCGGTCATGATAAAGCATCATTCTATATATCTGGTGGCCCTTTCCTTCAAAATCGACTTCCGAAAAGCTACATAATCGTAAAACAGTTCCAAAAAACCAAATCAGATTGACGTAAAAAAGTAGTTCTTGGTGAACGAACTCTAATTCGACAACATATCCTTGATGTATGAAAGCCCTTATAACGATAAAACAGGGGAATCATTAATCATTTTGAACAAACTTAAATAGAATGTTAGATGTATGAATAAAGGGAAAATATTGCTGAGCACATTGCAAACCTTTTGAAGTCAATATTCCAATCTCCGTATCACAGAATGTAGCAAAACAATGTATTTAATAGGGAACATTGTCGACTAATATTCAATCCAAAGAGTAATATTTACCTTTTTTACTTCGCTCCGCCTCAATGAACTAGTAAACTCCGATGACTTCATTTCCCAATGAAAATGCTTGGTCACGCGCTGACCACTGACCGGGATGAGAATACATTTATAACAAATAATTTTCTTTTTAGGTCACCTAGCATTGGTCATGACGACATATTGTGATAGCCTTTTGTCCGTCCTCGTCCATTAATATTTCCTTATGAACATGATAACTTGAATAAATATACACCAATATGAAACTTAGTATTTAGCTAAATATTCCAATGATCTCGAACGAGTTCGGTAAAAAGTGATTATTCCATCGTAACTTACGGAGTTATTGCCTTTGCAATACTAATTATTGATGGACCTTTTGAATACAATAATTGGTGTAAATATCCATCAAGAATAATGAAGGTTTATATGCAGCTAACATTAGAATGATCTCGGAAGGGTTGGAAAAAACTCACTTGACAGTTATTTCTCTTTGCAATAACATTATTATTGGACCTTGTGGTCACGATAGTGTGTGTAAGAACTTACCGAGCCTTATGAGTGTACTGCCTAGGTTCTGTAAGATTACGGACACATCAGAGATCTATCGGACAGTAGTTATATAGTGATCAACCTTGTCAGTAAATATTTAATTAACTTTGTTGACAGTCTAATATTTTAAAGAAGTTCAAATTCATATAGAAATTGTTACAGTTACCTACAATTATTAACCTTTGTAATGTATTTGTTTTTAACATGGTCAATATATTAACTTGAGTAGACATTTACTGGTGCTCAATGAGACTGTATGCTCCAAAAGCTCTAGAAAATATTGGAAGAATTTAAAAATATAAATGGTTTGTCAGTAACTCGTGAAAATTTAATGAAACAGTCCTAATGAAAGCTTTGCAACATGTATGAAATTATCAGGTAACCTGTAATGCCCTTGAACCTGTTGTGTTTTGTATCTGCAGATATCATACTAAACTTGTACCTGAGAGAGACACGTGATTTGGCTTCATAAATTGAGTGAGTTATCTCCCTTAGACTATCGTGTGCTCATCATTTTATGTCGTCCTTGTGGTCAAATTAACTGAAGTGTCCCTATGTTAAGTATCATTGACCTTTAAAGGACAAGGACATGTATGCGAGTTGAAGGTGGTAAGAACATATCTGAAATATATTTGGTACGATGGTATTTAGATATGTAGAAATCTTCAGCAGAAATTAGTTATTTAAAAAATATATTTAATGAAGGTTTCTAAAACATGACAGGATCTGTTTCTGTATAGAAATACATATCAGTCCAAAAAAGTTCGTAATTATATAATCTTGTAACATTTACCGTATACGGAGGTTTCCTCCCTCGCAAATCGTTGTCACTTTTAACAATATGATCCTTAAGATAGGTCTCTATCAATTATTCGGTTTACTGATCCTTCATGGAGTGCAAAAGCGCGTCATCGAGTCCTCTTACACAAATTAACACCTTTAGGTGTGCAGTGCAAATGTGTTAGTAACTCGTAAAAGTATTTTACAGTTTGTATCCAGGAATGACAGCACGTCGACATCATTGATTTCCACTATTTAGTGTCGGTCTTATTAGTTGACTGATATCGTCAGATGTCTTAAGGACATGGAGTATTAAAGGCTCAACATGAAGTCAAATAATGGAAACTATGGAACTGACAATACATCAATTAATCACAATAAAGTCGCACATGAAAGGTTTACTTGACCATCAGGTAGGGCGTTAAAATTGCACCTTAACCCACTATTACATAATCGTAAAAGGCTGCTACATTTAGAATCTTAATTTTTTCGTCTTCCCTTCGTCTTCCTGTGACACCCACTCATTTTTGGACGTTGCTTGAGTGCTCGCCCCTGTGAGGTAGGCTCCGCATTCTGTCCCCTGTCTGAGACACTCCATTGTCTATTAAAGTGGTACTTGCTGATCATGCTTAGTACTCAGCATTAAGAAAGTTGTGCGACTACGGTACTGTCAGTATAATGTGACCAGGTGGAGAATCTTGCTTGGTGTCGTCGGCGGCATGCTTCAATGATACTTGTTTGTTTGATTAATATTTAACGTCCTATTAGCAGACAGTATCATGGAAGAACGGTAACGTGTGTGTAGTGCGAGGGGCGTGTTTTGGGAGACTGCGGTATGTTCGTTGTGTGTCTTCTGGTATAGTGGAACTGTTGTCATGTTTATAGTGCTATATCACTGAGGCATATCTTCAGTGATACAGTACTAGAGTTCTATAATACTGGAAGACACAATTAGAATACCACAGTCTCCAAGAACATCCTCCTCGAAGGACAGACTGATAGATTCAACATATAAACAGAAACTGTTTTAGTAGGGTTTTTTTTATATATTCTTCATAAAATCATATTTGGTGTGGGGTACAGGGACACAGGTTGGTAATTAAATATTGTCTTGCATTAGTTCAACTCTCGACAATTTAATATGGCCTAACGATCTACCATCTGGGATATTAACGAAACAACTGAATTGATTAGTTTCCGCAATTTCAACTAGTTTTTATTGCTTTTTCAGAGGCATCTCTCTTTTCTAATGTCCCAATGGACATCTGTTCTTCCTTTCATGCTAGAAATAACTCAATAAACAATTATTTATGTGTTTTCAAAATATGCATTCAGTTATGAGGATGCGAGAAATTTTTCGAGTCCCACAATTGTCGTACAACATAATGTCTTGCAAATCACAGTCACCTTATGGACACTGAATTCTATCAGAAATGGCTGTCGTTTAAACGAAATGTGAAATGTTTCCATCATCATATCGCCATTGCGTAATACCAAATGCACGATGGAAGTGTCTTAACAATCGTAACTGCTAACGAATCTGGATGACCATTTGACGTACTCTATCATTGCTGACTGTACCGATATATCTAACTTATTACGAAGATGACATTTGTCGCTAAGTGCACATTTAATGGCTGTGAAAGTAAAACATTTTAGTCGGATATGGAATTCAGAGTTAAAAATGATCTCATTTAGTATTGAATTTGTCCATACATGACTTGTTTATCACAGAGAAGTCGTATATCATACGGTAGTGTGTAAATATTGTAGTGTATAGCCCAGACATATTGTTTATGACGTCGTTCAGTCTTCCGAAGTAGGCTGTTGAGAACTGTGTTTTTTTGTATTTATATTGCTCATTTTAAAGCTATCTTACTTCCACTTAGTCGTTTGACAAACATTCTCTAACCGAAAATGATTTTAGCGTCGTTTTTGAGATGCAAATTGTCAATCGGGATCACTTAAATAAAACATAATTCAGTGTATATTGATGCTATTAAAAGTTATCTTATTTCAAGGTCTTCATTTCACAGTATGAACCTAGACATTTAGATGAATATCGGATTGTTTTATTAGCCGTCCTGGTATACTTCTGGATCTCATTTTTCAAGATCTGTCTTTCATATGAGAAAGACGTTAAAATGTATATGTTAAAAGCTTTAAAGCACGCTTTACTCACATGATATGTCGGTTTGTCTACTACTTGGATACTACTACATACAATTATAATCCTTGGTTTTTACTACATGGATACCACTACATACAATCATAATCCTTGTTTTTTACTTCATGGATACTACTATATACAATTATAATCCTTGGTTTTTACTACATGGATACTACTACATACAATTATAATCCTTGGTTTTTACTACATGAATACTACTACATACAATTATAATCCTTGGTTTTTACTACATGGATACTACTACATACAATTATAATCCTTGGTTTTTACTACATGGATACTACTACATACAATTGTAATCCTTGGTTTTTACTACATGGATATTACTACATACAATTATGATCCTTGGTTTTTACTACATGGATAATAAATTACATACAATTATAATCCTTGGTTTTTACTACATGGATACTACTACATGCAATTATAATCCTTAGTTTTTACTACATGGATACTAAATTACATACAATTATAATCCTTGGCTTTTACTACATGGATACTACTACATACAATTATAATCCTTAGTTTTTACTACATGCATACTACTACATACATTTATAATACTTGGTTTTTACTACATGGATACTACTACATACAATTATAATCCTTAGTTTTTACTACATGATTACTACTACCTACAATTAAAATCCTTGGTTTTTACTACATGGATACTACTACATACAATTATGATCCTTGGTTTTTACTACATGGATACTACTACATACAATTATAATCCTTGGTTTTTACTACATGAATACTAAATTACATACAATTATAATCCTTGGTTTTTACTACATGGATACTACTACATACAATTATAATCCTTGGTTTTTACTACATGGATACTACTACATACAATTATGATCCTTGGTTTTTACTACATGGATACTACAAAATACAATTATAATCATTGGTTTTTACTACATGGATACTACAAAATACAATTATAATCCTTGGCTTTTAGGTCATCTGACCCGAAAGGTCAGGATGACCTATAGTCATCATGCACCGTCCGTCGGCGTCCGCCGTCCGCCGTCCGCCGTCCGCCGTGCGCCGTGCGTAAACTTTCCATTCAAACGACTTCTTCTCAATCACCATAAGGCCTAAAGTACTCATATTTGGCCTGTAGCATGCTGGGATGAAGGGCTACTAAAGTTGTGAAAATTTATGACCTTGACCTACTTTCAAGGTCACAGGGCTCAAATAGGCTGAAATCTTTGAACGACTAAGAACTGTAAAGCTCAGAGTACTCATATTTGGCCTGTAGCATGCTGGGATGAAGGGCTACCAAAGTTGTGAAAATTAATGACCTAGACCTACTTTCATGGTCACAGGGGTCAAATAGGCTCAAATCTTTAAACGACTTCTTCTCAATAGCCATAAGGCCCAGAGTACTTATATTTAGCCCGTAGCATGCTGGGATGAAGAGCTACAAAAGTTGTGAAAAAGAATTACCTTGACCTACTTTCAAGGTCACAGGGGTCAAAAAGGCTAAAATCTTTGAACGACTTCTTCTCAATAACCATAAGGCCCAGAGTACTCATATTTGGCCTGTAGCATGCTGGGATAAAGGGCTACAAAGTTTTAAAAATTCATGACCTTGACCAACTTTCAAGGTCACAGGGGTCAAATAGGCTCAAATCTTTGAACGACTTCTTCTCAATAACCATAAGGCCCAGAGTACTCATATTTAGCCCGTAGCATGCTGGGATGAAGAGCTACAAAAGTTGTGAAAAAGAATGACCTTGACCTACTTTCAAGGTCACAGGGGTCAAAAAGGTTTATATCTTTGAACGACTTCTTCTCAATAACCATAAGGCTCAGAGTACTCATATTTTGCCTGTAGCATGCTGGGATTAAGGACTACCAAAGTTGTGAAAATTTATGACCTTGACCTACTTTCAAGGTCACAGAGGTCAAATAGGCTCAAGTCTTTGAACGACTTCTTCTCAATAGCCATAACGCCCAGAGTACGCATGTTTGGTCCGTAGCATGCTGGGATAAAGGTCTACCAAAGTTGTGAAAATTAATGACCTTGACCAACTTTCAAGGTCACAGGGGTCAAATAGGCTCAAATCTTTGAACGACTTCTGCTCAATAACCATAAGGCCCAGAGTACTCATATTTAGCCCGTAGCATGCTGGGATGAAAAGCTACAAAAGTTGTGGAAAAGAATGACCTTGACCTACTTTCAAGGTCACAGGGGTCAAAAAGGCTAAAATCTGTAAACGACTTCTTCTCAATAACCATAAGGCCCAGAGTACTCATATTTTGCCTGTAGCATGCTGGGATTAAGGACTACTAAAGTTGTGAAAATTAATGACCTAGACCTACTTTCAAGGTCACAGGGGTCAAATAGGCTCAAATCTTTGAACGACTTCTTCTCAATAACCATAAGGCCCAGAGTACTCATATTTGGCCTGTAGCATGCTGGGATGTAGGGCTACCAAAGTTGTGAACATTATTGACCTTGACCTACTTTCAAGGTCACAGGGCTCAAATAGGCTCAAATCTTTGAACGACTTCTTCTCAATAACTGTAAAGCCCAGAGTACTCATATATGGCCTGTAGCATGCTGGTATGAAGGGCTACCAATTTTGTGAAAATTAATGACCTGGACGTACTTTCAAGGTCACAGGGGTCAAATAGGCCCAAATCTTTGAACGACTTCTTCTCAATAGCCATAAGGCCTAAAGAACTCATATTTGGCCGTAGCATGCTGGTATGAAGAGCTACAAAAGTTGTGAAAATTAATTACCTTGGCCTACTTCAAGGTCACAGGGGTCAAATAGGCTCAAATCTTTGAACGACTTCTTCTCAATAACCATAAGGCCCAGAGTACTCATATTTTGCCTGTAGCATGCTGGGATTAAGGACTACTAAAGTTGTGAAAATTAATGACCTAGACCTACTTTCAAGGTCACAGGGGTCAAATAGGCTCAAATCTTTGAACGACTTCTTCTCAATAACCATAAGGCCCAGAGTACTCATATTTGGCCTGTAGCATGCTGGGATGTAGGGCTACCAAAGTTGTGAACATTATTGACCTTGACCTACTTTCAAGGTCACAGGGCTCAAATAGGCTCAAATCTTTGAACGACTTCTTCTCAATAACTGTAAAGCCCAGAGTACTCATATATGGCCTGTAGCATGCTGGTATGAAGGGCTACCAATTTTGTGAAAATTAATGACCTGGACGTACTTTCATGGTCACAGGGGTCAAATAGGCCCAAATCTTTGAACGACTTCTTCTCAATAGCCATAAGGCCTAAAGAACTCATATTTGGCCGTAGCATGCTGGTATGAAGAGCTACAAAAGTTGTGAAAATTAATTACCTTGGCCTACTTCAAGGTCACAGGGGTCAAATAGGCTCAAATCTTTGAACGACTTCTTCTCAATAACCATAAGGCCCAGAGTACTCATATTTGGCCTGTAGCATGCTGGGATGTAGGGCTACCAAAGTTGTGAACATTATTGACCTTGACCTACTTTCAAGGTCACAGGGCTCAAATAGGCTCAAATCTTTGAACGACTTCTTCTCAATAACTGTAAAGCCCAGAGTACTCATATATGGCCTGTAGCATGCTGGTATGAAGGGCTACCAATTTTGTGAAAATTAATGACCTTGACCTACTTTCAAGGTCACAGGGGTCAAATAGGCTCAAATCTTTGAACGACTTCTTCTCAATAGCCATAAGGCCCAGAGTACTCATGTTTGGCCCGTAGCATGCTGGGATGAAGAGCTACAAAAGTTGTGAAAAGGAATGACCTTGACCTACTTTCAAGGTCACAGGGGTCAAAAAGTCTAAAATCTTTGAACGACTTCTTCTCTATAACCATGAGGCTCAGAGTACTCATATTTGGCCTGTAGTATGCGGGGATGAAAGGCTAATAAAGTTGTAAAAATTTATGACCTTGACCTACTTTCAAGGTCACAGGGGTTAAATAGGCTTAAATCTTTGAACGACTTCTCAATAACTGTAAGGCTCAGAGTACTTATATTTGGCCTGTAGCATGCTGGGATAAAGAGTTACCAAATTTATGAAGATGAATGGCTTTGACCTGCTGTCAAGGTCACAAGGGTAAAAAAGGCTAAGATCTTTGAACGTTTTCTTCTCAATAACCGTAAGGCCCAGAGTACTCATATTTTGCCCGTTTCATGCTGTAATGAAGGCCTACTAAAGGTGTGAAAATGGATTACCTTGACTTATTTTCTAAGTCACAGGGGTCAAATAGGCTCAATTCTTTGAATGACTTCTTGTAACTAACCGAAAGGTCCAGGGTACTCATATTTGGCCTGTGGCATGCTGGGATGAAGGGTTACCAAAGTTATTGAAATGAATGACCTTGACTTTCTTTCAAGATCAGGGGTCAATTAGGCTTATATCTTGAATTTTGAACTTCTCAAATTCTGCCAGTGTGATTTAGCTGATACTTACTTGCATATGAAATGATCCTTGTCATGGTCCTGACCAAGTGTTTTTATATTTTGATGTTGATCTGAAATCCAAGATGGCCACCACTCCCGCCATCTTGAAAATATATTTTGAACTTATTCTTAAGTTCTTCCAGTGCGATTTTGCTGGAACCTGTCTGATTAATTTTAAGGATACTGACATTGTCCCAACAAAGTGTTGTTGTTTGACGGGTTGACCCAAAAACCAAGATGGCCACCAAAGCTGCCATCTTGAAAACACATTTTGAACTTCTTCTAAAGTTCTACCCATGCAGTTTGACTGAAACTTGCATGAAATGATCCTTACATGGCCATGACCAAGTGTTTTTATTTTTTAACCATGACACCATATATCTAATTCCCTATACAGCTATTGCCAAGGTAGTCAGATGACCGTTAAGGCCCTTGGGCCTCTTGTTACTACATGGATACTACTACATGAAATTATAATCCTTGGTTTTTACTTCATGGATACTACAAAATACAATTATAATCCTTGGTTTTTACTACATGGATACTACTACATACAATTATGATCCTTGGTTTTTACTACATGGATACTACAAAATGCAATTATAATCCTTGGTTTTTACTACATGGATACTACTTCATACAATTATAATCCTTGGTTTTTACAACATGGATACTACAAAATGCAATTATAATCCTTGGTTTTTACTACATGGATACTACAAAATACAATTATAATCCTTGGTTTTTACTACATGGATACTACTACATACAATTATGATCCTTTGTTTTTACTACATGGATACTACAAAATACAATTATGATCCTTGGTTTTTACTACATGGATACTACAAAATGCAATTATAATCCTTGGTCTTTACCCTTATAAGCGATACCAATGGACATATTCTATATCAACACTTTTCGAATAATTTTAATTTGTTATACAATACTGTTTTAAGAATAATAATACTGAACAAACAACCAATTATATACAATATAGCTGCATTTCAAAACACAAATCTCTACTCACTGACAAGCTCTTGTGGTGTATAGGCACATTTTCGATAATATTGGGGTACACAGTATATTACCTAAAGGATATTACATGTACCATGTACTTCATCGTCTTCCGTACCTAATTGTAGTTGATAAAAATAATCGGATTCAATAATATATATGTTATATATTGGGAGTTAGAAAAGACAGTAATTAAAATATTGATGAAGACCAATGGCGTTACACGCCCTACGTTTGGACTAGCTTATAGGTTGTGTTTAAGATTACGTTATGAAGACCTTAGTTCATGCCACCGGCACGTGCTAATGACGAATATTTGCCATGAAACTTTTTTTTATAAAATTATTTAGTTTGTTCTTAGATCAATTAGATCAACCCCAAATCAGGAGTGATTAAAATCAAAACTAAAATGCGATTATTTTATGCTCTGTAAGAAACATTACTACATATCGCGACAAATTCGTTTATTCGTATCTAGTCCACTTAGGTAACATTAAATCATTGTGAATTATATATTTAAAATATAATACAACGTGATGTCGTTCAATTAAAAAATAGTGATAGTTCTGTAGTTCTGAACCGCAAGTCATGTACAAGTCTCAAGAAAAAGTCGTCAGTTTAGAAGTACAATTTTTATGACATGATTATATCACAAGAAACAACAAGTGTGAACAGAAAGTTCTTAAGAATGTTATTTGTAAAGTTAATATTACAAGAAGATGTTAATCTATAATTGAAACTTGTCGTTAAACAGTTATTAGCCTAATCACCTTTTGAACAACCGGCCCGGACAATTAAAATGAACACCTCCACCACATGGATCATTTTAACATGTTTTCCTTGTTGCCAGTCCAGTAGCATATTTACAATGTCTCAAGTATTAATTAAAATATATATTGTAAGGGATTCATCGTCTTAGCATGATCTGGGGCAACATGAATGTTATATGAGCGGAAACTCTGGCAACTCAGTAAGGCGCAACCGACATTGTCAACGCTCTACTATACTCCTACAGGTAAACCTGACGCTCCGGCAACCCTACGCCAACTTCCCCGGCGTCCTGTCGCCCCGTCCACCCAATTCCTGCCGTACGCGCCTCCCCTATCTTTTCTGCAACCTTAAGCTTGTGTGTTGGGCAATGTGGGTTGTCCCTACAGAGTCACTAACATTTCAAACATAATATTAATCCACCTCTTGTCTCTAGCTCCAGTGGACGAGCGGCAGGGCCGGTACACGGGGTAAAGTTAAGGAGTTTAACGTACTTTGTTTACGGGTACTAGCACCGGTACACTGTCACGCCGTCCTTTCATTTACATACCCGTAAACCAACCCAACTAATGACGTCGTATTCACCCATGTATAGCCCGAGACTACGAACCACCGACCCGTCTACTGAACACTTTTAACGTCCATGTGTGTTAATAGACGTCTACTGAACACTTTTAACGTCCATGTACAATACAGACAGGTAACAATAATACTGGAACTTTATACAGACGAATAATAATTGACTGATACATATATAAGCGATATATAATATGTTTTATAATACATATATGAAACCTACGGACATTACATTACCCACGCCTCCGGATTGGACGCTTCGACCAACGTTGAAAACAATGACAAATATTGATAATACTACATTCACTCATTCATATATTCCGCAACATTTACTCTCAGTGACACATAATAACACTACGTACGCCCTCACATTCCTGGTTACACTACATACTACCTAATAACTCTTTAATTCATGTTCACAATGAATAACTATTTCTTACTCGAATAGCACAGAAATGTTCAGTTCTAATCTCACCTATTCATTCACTTTGCTTCCATCCATCCCATTTATCACATATGGTCACATGCACACTCGAACTTTGGATTGTTGCGCCATCATTCACGGTTGTCCTCACAGTTGACTTATTTTGCCTATGTGGTGCTTTACTCTACAGTACGTCTGCGTTCCCCTTGTTACATACATGTACAACACTGTATCTGGTAACAGCTATCCTCGGAAGTCAGTATTGGTACTGTCGGCGGTTCAGTTTCCGTATTCAGAGATATATAGATGATCTTCTTTGGGGAACTGAAATTTAAGGGTAGAGGTGTATCTGAGGTCCTACCTGACAATGCCTAGTCACACTCGTGATAGACACATATGGATCAGGCCCTAACTAAGCGTCCAATGACGGGGCTGTCGTCGTCGTTGACGAGGGCTTCGCTGCTGTGGTGCCAACTGCCTCTGATGTGATCGTCTCCGTAGCCCTTCCCGACGACACTGACTTCTCTGCTACCGTTTGTGGAACGCCGTGGAGCTTTTTTTCAGTTGAATGAAAGCAATTCTTGTGACGCTCCAAGTCTGCTTTCCTCCCACATGTTCTGTTGCACTAATAACAAGAGTATTTCCTTTGTGGAGTTCGGCTTCTTACACGACTCCATTCACCTGCCACGTGGACTGTAAGTCTCCTTCGAAGCATTCTGTGCAACTGAGCAAGATACCAGATGAATCTGAATAAATCTCACCTGCAGTCTATCCACATAGACCACTTATTTTCTTCCACCGCCAAATGGAGAAATTTTGTACGTTGCATCAGACAACGTTTCGTGCCAGGCACGGACTGCGCCAAAAGGACGTTAATTTCGGAAAATAAACCCACACATGATACTTTTTCTTCAGCTTCCCGCTGGAGGTCCTCTTATCATTATACCGTGATTACCTTAGGTCTGATAGGATTAAGAGTTCTCTACCAAACATCAGATAGTTTAGCGTAAAATTCGTTGAATCGTGCACTGAAGACCATTACGCCATCATTAAATACGGCCATTGGACGTCCCAGTCGGTTTGGTTTTTATTGACATAGGCCTTCTACCAGAACGTTTGCTACTGTCAAAGTCTCTTGATTTGGTATTGCGAAGGATTCTGTCCATTTTGTCAAGTGATCTCCGACCACCAAGACGTATTGGTTCCCATCCCGTCGTCAGTCCTAGGCAATGACCCTTTAATAGTCGACGCTATACGTTCCATTGGGTTGCAGCTTTGCATTACTTATCTGTACATAGGTGCCTTCCTCGTCGAGTTGGAATGTTTTCCTCTGGCGCATTGTTCACAGATGATTAACCTAAGGCGTACATGCTTTTGAAGTCTTTTGCCAATAGTACCTATGCCGAACACTTTTCAGACTCCTTCAGATTTCAAAATGATCCCTATGTTTATGTAGCGGTATTCACTGGGAGGCGATCATCGGCGACCAGATCAGTAAGCCATCTGTAGCTAGATCGTAACTAGGATCGTAATATCATCAAAACACTTCATATATCTGTATATATTTTACTCGATGTTGGACAAGAGGGTTCGGACTGATTTGGGGAACGAAGCACTTCGAAAAACCTTGGTGAGTGCTGTGGATCCTACTGGCATAATGTTCTTACTTTGTTATTTTTTTCTTTGTTTTTATGTTTTCAACAACTTGTCAATTTAGCACTGAAGTCTCTATTTACGTAAAAGAATTCTCCCAAAGGATGTGCAAACAATTTTTAACTTAACAGTAACATCAGTGCTTATAATTACTTTTTCAGACTACCTAATAAAATAAAGTACATATTAACGTATAATTTCATTTATTTTGAAATGAAAGTTTTTAAATCTACACGCAACGTCAATGTTTCTATCGTAACGTCACGAAAGCGTCGGGTTGTCGCGTCATTCTTTGATTTCAATGTGTAAAAGGATAGATCATACAGAAATAACATTGAATAAATTGTGCAGAAACTGCCACTTTTATAGACTTTGGGTTGTCTTCGACCCGGGTACAGAATCCAGAGCCTACCTTAAAGAAGGCCAAAACTGAGGCGGTGTCAAGGGAGCCATAAGTAAGAATAAAGTAGGTTAGGATAGAGAAAAGGGACGATCCTAAATGTAGTCGCCATTTACAATATGCGATTTTTCTCGTGAACGAAGTTCGTTTACGTAAATTGGAACACTTATCTAAGACCATTTCGCCATCTTAAAAGCCGTTAGATCGTATACATTAGTCGATGAAGAAAGATAGGTTACAAAACGGCCGAAGGCTATAGACAGGTTTTGGATTATGGAATAAATTGCATTTCACACCACGATAAAAATGTCTACCTTGGTATGTCTTCAAAACCAATAAACAGGCTTTATTTAGTCCAAGCAGTCGCATGATTACTTCCTTGTACAGATGAAGTATAATTCCTAAATTGGTGCACTTCGGTGCGATTAAGAACAAGAAATGCAAAATTGCTATGTCAATCTCGTCATTCGAAGAAACTAGATAATGAACACTATACATTTCAATTGAATATATTTAAAATCAGCAGATTTCCGACTTGTCTGGTAAGCTGATGAGAAAAATAATCAACACTGTCCAGTTTTACCAAGATACGCGACATTAACACACCACCTAAGAAAACCTAACACTCTATTGCGATGATTGTAAAAGAACATTTACGTTAAGATAGAGAACATACCGTATTATCAGTATCCTACGAACCATCAATATTTTATATACATAGGTAACAGTACAGGAGGTTTTTGATATATTATCGTCCGCCATCCATTCCTATCATTCATTGTGATGTGTACGTAGTGTATATTAACAGACCACAAATACACACGACGTGCTAGATTTTTATAAGGCTTTGTAACGCCAAAAAATACAAAAAACACCGAATCAAAGTTTTATTACAGATTTGCAGGCTTGTTTGTTTGTTTGATTCATTAACGTCCTATTATGGGTCATGTAAGAACAGCCTCCCACGTAAGCGGTGTGTAGCATACGTGTTGTGCGAGGTGCGTGTTTATTTATAGTGTTATATCACTGACACATGCTGCCGAAGACACCAAGCCACACAACCCAACCTGTCACATTATACTGACAACGGACGAACCAGTCGTCACACTCCCGTTATACTGAGTGCTAAGAAAGAACAGAAACTACCACTTTTATAGACTTTGGTGTGTCTCGATCAGGAGACGAAATCTATAAGCCGGGACAAGCGATCAACAGAAAGCCAAAAGTGAGGCGGTTTTTAGAGAGACGTTAGGAAGAACAAAGTTACTTAGGAAGAAGAAAATATATAAGATCCTAAATCCATTTACGATTATGCAGCAGTTACAAAATGTACAATTCTAACACCCTACTTGCTGGGCCAAGATTCACATCCAAATATTGATTCGTTTCTAACACGCACAACAGTGACATTTTACATGAACTTTATTCATTACGCCAATTGCTATTAAATAGTGCGTAGCATATGTCATAAAACCGACAATTAATCACACTTGTGAGTTTCCATCAATTTCATAGTGATCTGATAAAGCTGACAAAGTCATTCTTCAAAGGATTGATGTTGTATGTGGTTTTGTAGTATGACCAATACGTAGTATTTAGCTATAATTCGACACGTGTTTCTAACTAATGTTAATGCTTACCAGTACAATGTATAGCTAACATTATGTTTAACCGTACTTTTTTATTTTATTTTATATATACAATATGAATATCGGCATAAATGAGGCCCTTTTTCCGAAATATTAGTGATAACCAAGTGCTTTATTGTATAAATTTTATCATAGCAATGCAAATAGTTAAATTGCAATATAACTAAATGGAACAACACAAAAAATAAAATCATTTAGCCTGATTGTTATTGCCGTTGGCGTGGTGGTGTTGTCGATGCCGGAAACAATGCTTCAAGTTGTCGAAAAAATGGCCATCTTTGTTCCTTTTCCTTTTATTCGACAATGAAAATATAATTTTGTCCCAAAAAAGCCTGTCATTGATATGAACATAGGTCAATGTCTGCATACAACGCTTCAAATCTGCATCAAGTTCTTCTGGTGCCAACTGTTCTACAGTAACGAGTATCAGATGTTTCTTTTTTTCTAACAAACTTTGGTGAAATGCCGTTCGAAATTCCATCAAACACCATTCACTCTCCAGGAACTTCCGTGAAATAACGAGAATCGTATGACGACTAGCCTCCACGCTGTTAACGATATTTTCTGCAATAGCAGTTCCAACAGCAAAGTCTCGTTGATGAAGACAAAGTTTAAATGGATCAAGCCCGTTAGGGCGTTCTAAACCCGGAACCAATGTATTCAATACCCAATTAGAGTCGTGCTGACTGTAGGAGACAAATGCGTCAAATTTCTTACCGGCATTGTCTTCAAATCGTTGGCAGGGGAGTATTATGTTTAATCTAGTAAAAGCCAGAATGACTATTTCCTTTCTGTATTTTATCATGATGATAATAAAAACAATTAGAATCGCGACAATTAAACACAATACAATGATTGGTGCGGCGAGTAATGTTGTCGTTTCTAGTTCACAGCCTAGCTCTCTGATGGTGACGCCAGCAATTTTACGACCTTTCAATTTGTCTGGTTTGTGGCATTTAAGATCTTGCAAATACATATACTGACCTATTGCAGTATCGATTGTTAAGTTGTTGTCGTGATGAAAAAACTCGACGAAGTCCTTCATACCACAATCACATACAAATGGGTTGTTCCGGATGTCAACCTTCACATACTTGTGATGTTGTAATGCACGGAGCTGCTTCAACGTTATTGTAGTTATATTGTTATAGCGCAGATCTAGTGTACCCATGCTAGGGTCCTCAGTCTTCGTCCCATAGTCTAGTACACTTTTGAAATCATTTATCCTGTTATGTGTTAAATCCATGATTTTCATACGCGGGAAATATAGTCGCCAGTCATCGAATTTTCCTGGTACTTCCCGCAATAGTGAATATGATAAATTAAACACAAGCAATGCTGGAAAATCTGAGTTTTGCAAAAGGACACTATCATGCTTCGAACCAAGGCTCCTCGCAAAACTTCGGTCAAGTTCGATTAGTTTTGTATAATTACATGTGAACGCAGCTCTCGATACACCGCGATAGAATGCACGTGCTGCATTAGGCGTTTCCTCGCCTTTCATTCGTTCAACGCGGGGTAAAACAATCTTGCTGAATACATAAGAAATATTTCTACTGATCGCCACCATTAGCTCTTTCTCTGGACCGCATTTCGCCGCTTTCGTCATGAATTGAAGGTTTTGTACCGTAACTGCAAACTCAGATGAATCGACGTAGAATCTAGAGTCTATTATGGCGTAATATACCAATGTGTCTGGAATCATATTGATATCGGTGTTGAAATAGTCCGCCATAGAGTCCCGGATCAAGCAGTCTTGAACGTGTATATACTTTAGTCCGACAGCACGCATTGGGTACGGAAGTGTGATGTTCCCTCCGGGCGCACATCCAATCGTCACTGCATAATGTTTCCTTACCACAGAAATTTGCAAAATATGTCTTAAGCTTTCAAATCTCAATACCTCCCCTCGTCTGACGGAGCACAGTATACAAGTTGGATGTACTTTTGCCAGGGTATCTACTACAATTTGCTTGGTAGACGGATGAATACATCCTAATCCTGGTTGAATTCTGCAGATTCTGGACCATTCCGGTGGCAGAGAACTGGATACATCCTGTGGTTGAGTACCCATGAATGTTATACCATCTACTGTAATGTTAATACTGTTATCAAATCCAAATGAAAGCTCTGAATTGTTGTGAAATATATTCGTGGAGTTAATCGTGTTAAATGCAGCTGATATCATCACCAAAAGGGAAGATAACAGCATACTGAACGTTGATTTCAACAATCTATCAGGTCTAGAAATATAAACTACACATCTTGAGTGTTTAGAGAAGACAGATATTTTATAAGAAATATTTTGGCATCCTGTACGCACGCGCAGACAAACATGATGGATTACAAACCGCGGTTGACTGCGTATGTTCACTTTGATCGTTTTCTCAAGTAACAAGCACATCATACTGGTAACCTACAGACCCTTTCCTTGTTAATCAGATAAAACATACAACATAAACGTCCCGGCGATACGGAAGGTTCCAATGTGCTTGTCACAAGTCCTGCAGTAAGTGCAGGTCATATGCAGGATTTATAATATCACGTTTGCACAGATGCTCTGATTGGTTGACTTTACATAAATGGAAAAGCCACATAGCACTCCAAAAGCATTAAACTATTGAACTGCTAACAAATTGTTCATTTTGTAGAGATAGAGCAAGTTCAAATGCTAAAGGTCATAATGAAAGTCTTTTTCTTTCGAAATTGCTGCAAATACTGAATCGCTTCAGTTATCTAAAGTATATGACTTAAATGCATTTATCCAATTATAAATGATAAATGCCGGTTAAAAACAAACAAGTCTCTGGGACAGCTGATCGCCGATAAGCTGTCCCAGATTACCGGGGGTGCGTCCTTAATATCCACAGAACAAGTCCCTTTAAGATTTTATGCAGTTAAGCATCTCACTGACTCTGATTGTTGCAGTGTTTATTAATAGGATTACAGTTACATGTATCTTAAGGATGTATTATTTTGAGGTTTCAGTCCCGTTGAAGTCTCGTTTCGACAAAGATCAAAGAAGTTATGAGATTTTCAAATATATTTTATCAATATCTGTAGCAAGTTGCCAGATGCAAATTTTGTCAAAAAAATACATTTCTATTTTCAGTAGATGTTTTTTTATACAGGGATTTTAAGAAATGGCCCATTTGGCGGCCATTTTGAAATTGTGTCTTTTTCCTCTTTGAGTAGAGCCATAGTTTAACCATTTTTTACTGAAATTGTTTTTACTTAAATCATCACTGCACCAGCTTTTTTAGTTGTATCGAGCTAATTTTTGCTGTTAATCTTTACTAGATTCGTGGTTATTAAAATATTGAGCATTATTGCGTGAAGTGATACGCTTTTGTAACTTTATTTTTACATTTAATGGTAATTAGAGCACTTTTATATTTTACTCTAAAATACTGAAAAATAACACATATTCAAATGAGGCAAAAGAGTAAGCACACTGACACCCCCCCCCCCCCCCCCCATTTTCTGCCTAATTTAGAAAGACCAACCCATTCCCTATTGATATGCAAAATATTAACAAAAGTTTAATACCACAACGGTTTCTATAAAGGGTTAAATTTGGCAAAAATGGCTGAAAATGGTGTATTTTGTAGCTCAAAATTAAGGGGTTGGGGTAGCATATGTTGTTATTCTGAGAAAAAATATGAGTCTTATTAATCAAAACTTGTATATTTTTAAGAAGACTTCAGGAAAATAAATTCTTCAAACTTCCATTCATATCAAACATCTCATTAGGAAATTATGGCTTTAAACTCTTGTGTATATGGTCAAAACGGCAAAAATCCCAAAAAATCTAAGATTTTGTCAACTTGGTATCTTTGAGTGACAATAGCTCTAAAACAAGCTCACCGACATATGCTTTTTCTTCCATTTTCTTGTATGTTATGAACTCCTATTTCCAAACATCTATATGAGAAAAAAAGTTTAATACAAGAAAATTTCTCATAGGTGTACATCCTTAAGTGTCCGTTTTGACCTGGATGCTTGTTTCACTTTTGGAGCCCATCTGTATAGTCTATGGCAGTGCATTTTTTTTTGGTGCAATCTTGTCTCCATCGGAGAGCAAAACATTTCTGTCGTTGATGTTTCAGCATGCCAAGAATATCACAGCAAAATATAGCATCAACAGAACTGCCAGGCGACGACACATGCCACTTTTTACGGCGAGAATTGGATGCCAGAGTGAAAGCACCAAACCCCCGAAATAGCCTCGGCAATGAGATCTACAACTTCTCAATGATCGTCGGTAGTCGATACAATAGGTAATGTTAATTGGTTAATTGATAATGTGACCAAAATATAGGCTTAATGGACTTAAATAATATCTATCGTTTAATATCGTGATAAGTTGATTGATCACGCTGTCGCTGGTTCGGGCGAAGTATCTTACGTAAACAAAAGAACATGATTTTTTTGTAAATAATGCTTATTTAGGAATGTAATTGAATTACTACCATGGAATATTTCATCAACTTTAAATCGATACAAACAACGAGTAAAAATATTTAATAATATTAACAACATTCAAAAGAAGGGAGGTAACTCTGGGATATATATTTGTTAGCATTGGGAGTGCTATATATGCTGGCTGTTAGGTGATAATAATTACTTAGTGTAGTGCCGAGCCTACTTTTATATTTATACATACACTGTATTCCAGTAATTAGATGTTCCAGAACAGGAAGGAATTAAAGATGTTTAAGTAAATACATACCAATAGCAATATATAGACTATCAACAACAAATTAAAAAAATATCATAAAACTGATGCAAACTTATGGGTAAAGTTTGATGACAGTGACAGGCAGCATGGGGACAATTTGTATTAATTATACCTTTACTTTACTTTATATGACAATTATTATGCATTTATCTTTTTATGCCTAAATTTGCCAATATTTGTATGTTTTCAAGTACACTAAGTCTCATGAATGACTTTACCAAAACATGCATTTATGCATATAAATAAGTATCAACTTATAACCTGAAACCACTTTATACAACATTCTCCAATTTTCAGCAGAGATTAATTTTGACCAATTTGATTCACTTGTTCTACCAGATTCAAACTATAATTGAAATGGACGTACCGGTACATGTATTCCTAGCTAGATTGTAATTGTTATTATATACATGTATTTTTAAATGTAGTACTTTATTAATATAAAGTTAAAACGAAGGAAGAAATTGGTATTCAAGTGAATAGTCGGGCAAAGAAAACCAGTCTAAATGCGTTCATTGGCCTTCCAAAAGTTATTACATATCAAAACGACTGTCTAGTTCTGTTTACGTTTCCCAGTTCTGACTATTAAAGTAAAGGAAAGTTGAAAGCATTGAAAGCGAGACTACGTGTAAATGTAACCACGGACATAGTCAGCCGGGAGGACGTTTTAGGATTCCTATACTTTAAATTAATTTCTTCGTACGCATACAATTTTGGCGAGAGATTTTATTTTTCTATTTCATAAGAAATTATACTAGATACATTCACACCATTTTTACCGACTTTAGCCATCCTTGCCCGACTGTTCACTTTAATTGTAGGATATATATATGATATATAATTATAATTATAAATATTAAATATATATATGTAGTCATTGAATTATAAATATTAAATATTGATGTAGTCATTGAATTCATAGTTTGATATTTGCTGTTTTAAGGAACATAATTCTACAGGTAAAGAATTAATAGTTTTAAAATTAAATCACAGTGTTCCTATTACAACTATCATTCAAACTAATGCATGACACCATTAACAGACATTTCAACTCCAAATAAAGTAATTATATAAGTCAACCCTCGTTAATAATTAAATAATTTTATGTTCTAGCAATTGGAGATCTCATTAATAAATTCTCAATATTAGGACAGCTGTGTTAAACACTTACAGGGACAGAGTTACTCTCAGGTGATAAAAATCATATATTAAAGTGATAATCATATTTAGATAGCAAGTTAAGTATTTCCATTATAAATAATAATTTAAAAACATGAATTTAAAATGAATAAATGCTATGCATGTGCATTGATCTCAATATGTGACGTAATACTTTGACTAGAGCATTTATGTGCCAGGTCTTGTGTTTTATATAATACAAGCACAATAAGTAGAGGTATAACAGACGTGTACATACATGAACAAATTTAAATCTTAACAGCAAAGGATTTACCAACAAGCACGAGATAGTAAATTGTATAATCACCTCAATCATTTTGTGTTCTACTTATTTGGACAAATTCGAATTTTTAACTATAACAGTTACATCATGGGACCTTATATATTAACCTTGATTCACAGTTCAGGAAATGACACAGTTACAACTCTATTATGTAATAGCTATAATTACCTGTATTTAAGGCACACACTTCCTCTTTCCTTCAATAAATACATGAAATAAATATACATATGGGATTTAAAGTATATAATTGCATTGTAATTTCTCAGTTTAACAACTAATTATTAAAGGTCAATTAAAATTATAAGGTTAAGTTATATTCTATGTGATTCAATTTTCTGTCATTCTACTTTCATTATATGAGTCGCACATATTCATGCATGCAGGGCAACAATGAAATAGTGCTGATTATGATTTCATTTATGATGCTGGTTTCGATACTCATTACCTTCATCAGTCACAGTGTTAGAGTAAAGGCATGTAAAATTTGCATGTTTTTTACAACTTCAATGGTCACTGGTATGTCAAGGTGTTCATTTTGTAAGTTTTTTGGGAATGTCTTAATGTAATTTATTTGTTGGTATTGAGTTGTCAATACTGTAGAAACGTTTAGAATTTGTGGTATATACATGTATATCTATAATTACACCTTTTCAAGATGTGTTGATTCATTATCATGTAGATAGCAGAACTTGAAACATAAACATTGTGTTTTGTTTTGCTAATATGTTTTCAGCCCTTTCAGGCAGGGGTATGTGAAATAGGAGGCCTTGATTGCATTGGGAGAGTCGGTATAGACCGTCTCTTGTGGCAGGTTCCTCGGTATTCGGACTCGCATGCAATCAAAAGTGACTTCAATGTAGTTCTAGGTTAGATCTCATCCATGGGGGACAGGAATTTTAGTCCACTCCCGAAAAAAACCGGGTGGGACATGGTAGGCTCTGTTGGGTCTCATCCATGTTTACCATGGGGAGACAGGAATTTTAGTTTAAAACTAAAATTAGTTCACTCCTGATGCACCAGGTGGGACGACCTAGTAACTTCACTGGTGCTAATTACCACTTGGGAGTTCTTGTTCACCATGGAAAAATCATATGTTATATGATTTACCCAGGGGACAGCAACAGATTTATAGAAGGGATAGCTATATAATGTGATACATGTATATAGATACAAGGCTTACATGCACAGTGCTGATATGCACAAAATGGCAGTGCATCAACTGGATTGTCGTAGGATTGCTCTCACTCAAAATTACTTCGGGGAGATATGAGACCAACCCGTGCTTTACCTGTGGGGTGCTGATGTGCCATTAAGTGTATGTTATACACAGGCGGTCAGTTCAGTGTTCTTAGGATCCTTCCTGACATTGCTATGGCCTATATATGTGCAAATATGGTAAGGGGGAAGATTAAGTGTACCTTATATTAAATTGTGGTTTTTCATGGGAGAAGGTATGTTTTGCAGGCACTAGTTCGTAGTTGTAAGATACCGATAATGAATAAAGCTTGGTGTAAGTATATTTATGGCGTTCATTGTTTTGGTTTTAAATGTTATCTGCAATACACGATTGTGCTAATTAGTGCGTGTGAATCAAATTATGTTTTAGCTTCGGTCATAGAGATAAACCATCATGCTCGTCTCGAGGTGAGCTTAACTAGATTCCAAATGTGTAACCAAACTGATGTTATTGAGAATCCATCACGTTCATCTGAAACACTATGCTGGCAAAGTTCACAGAAATACAAGTTGCCCCGAATGAAGCTAAACAGAGAAATTCAAATTGTGTTGAATGTTCTTATGAATTGTACCCGCTGTTCCTATTGCATGATCAGGAAATGGTGACTATAAGGATCTAGTTTTCTCTTCTTCCTAATTGACTCTCTTCTTCCTAATGCTACTGACCGCTGGTTTTTCTCCGGTTACTTCGGCTTGCCTTCATCAACAAACCTGACACGTCCTTACATGACCCTGGCTGTTAATAAGGTGTTAATTTAATAAAAAAAAACATTTTTTTAATCCTAATGTCTCCTTTGCGAAGAAGTGTCTGGGTTCTGGCTTGTTCGATGGTATTGATGGCATGCTTCAGTAAGATAGCACTATAACAAGACAGAACATGTAAAAAAAACTAAACCAATCCAATGATTATGCTGTTCGGAGTCTTTCGCAGAATGTTTCAGTAAACTGAAAAAAAGTATCAATATTGTATAACGATACAGCACAATTTTAATGCAGTTCCCCGATTCACACGTATTACTACATATGTATAACAAGGGCAAGAGTTCCACTATACAAGAAGACACAAAATGAATAAACCGCAGTCTCCCTATGCACATACATGCACTTCATACACACAACACACCGCATACATGGGAGGCCGTCCTTCCATGGAACTGGCTTTAAATATTACATAAATTAATCAAACAAACAAACAAACATACAGTATGTACCTCACCATACACATCACATACTCCCTCCACACAACCATATAAACCAACCATATACATAAGGAATGCATATCATTACATGTTTGAGGGTTTCTGAGTAAATAATATTCAAATAAGAAATCAGAAACATTCCTTGTAAAATCAATGAAATCATATGTGTAAATGCATTTTTACCTTATCACGTAGTCTGGAAAATTAATTATAGGCAATGATGTCACTATTTTTCATTTTTTTCGAATTATGAAATAAATTTTATTAGCAAACGTTTTTGAGAATCAGCGGATTCTCACAGTTTGCAAACAAAAATTATTTCACAACCCGATTAAATTAAAAAATACACAACATAATATGCCACATCCTCCCAAAAATACACACAATTGGGGGTCGTCCTAACATTAAATGTCCTGGCCGTTAATATGACGTTAATCAAATGATCAAACTGTAAAATTTCTTAATCCAGTTACATTGTCCACTAGTTATGCCATCCATTCTTGTGAGGGTTCCTGGGTAAATAATATTCAAATCAGAAATCAACATTTAAAGCCAGAACTTAGATCGTAGTATTTCCATATAATTCAAAGTTGTGAGATAACGGAATCAGATTTCTTTTATTGAAATGAAATATGTGTTTCTTTATGATGACTTCATTAAAATTATGCGGTATTTGCAATGTTTAGTGTATAAGTACAAATATAGTTTGAAATGAAACAGGTACTGCTATAATGTTCTGGCGTATATATAATTGTGTGAATATTTCAATGTCGTATCCAGCACTTCAAGGTTTTATAGCTTAATCTAGATTTTTAAAAAATAACACCGCCTCATGTTTGGAATGGAGTTGAGCGCTCGCCTCTGTGGGTTCTGTCCCCTGGCCGAAACGCACCATAGTCTATAAAAGCGGTAGTTTATGTTCCTGCTTAGCACTCAATATTATAGGAGTGGGACTACTGGTTAGCCTGTTGTTAGTATAATGTGATTTGCTGGTGTGCTTGGTCGGTCACATCGGTGTTTTCAGTGTTAATCAGACAATTCATGTGATACGGTTTATAAAGTTGTCAGAAAATATTGATCGTATTTCATTGACCTGTCATTCACATCAGTTAGTTTTCAAACGGATAAAGATTAGTCTTGTTGAACTTTATCAAACTATGTTGCAATGTATGGTTTTAGGACATTGTTACAACAAAACAAGTTATTTGTATCATACACTGTAGAAGTTGTTTTGTGTATAAACGCCACTATGGACATGAATACGTGTAATGTAAACTACATTGGGTTATTATATACTGACCGTGAAGTTGTTATTTATATACGGCTGTCATCGCGTCAGTACGGTCTGTTCGGATTGTTTGAAATGTAGCCTACCTTACCTGTTTAGTTATACAAATCTATTTACAACATGATGCATTACTGTTTATCAGCCTGTCATACACATGTTTTACAGACAGGGATTTCCCAACATAAGATTAGGCTGATTTCCTTAACGGAAGGTAATAATACATACAGATGTCAGTGTGATACATCCATTGTCAGGCTTGCTTTTAGAAGGAAGATCCGTTGTTTTCAAAATTTTCATTCAAGGAAGAAATAGAGAGATTTTAAACTGTGTATATCTGTGTACATTATATGTAAATTTATTTGTAACATTATCGTATTATATAAGACAGAGAAAGTTTTGGTACGGTACATATAACAATTAGAAGATAAGCTTTCAGAGTATTAAATGAAACCAAATAAATAGTCTTGACTTCATCATGAGATAAACAAGGTCTAAAGCTAGTATATTAATAATTCGAAGTAAAAGGCCAAAATAAATTCAAAGTAAAATCAAAATAAATTCTATGGAATATATTCTTCATTCCAAATTCTTGAATTCTTAATTAACAATAATGTATGTATTGCATTGCTACATAATAAAATGAATAGAGTTACAGTTTAGAATAACAATACAGTTGACTACTGTGAATTGCAGTCAGTAGTTGAAATCTGTGACGATTCTTAGAACACATTAAATATCATAAAAAACAAAAAACAAACGATACACTTGTTCAGAATCATTTTGGGGCCAAATAGACAAGATTGTAGTTGCAGAATAACTATCCTTGCCATCACGAATACTGCACTGTACTAATGCTGTGAGCATGGTCGGTGTCTTCGGCGGCAAACTTTGGTGAGATAGCACTATCAAAAGGACAAGAGTTCCCCTATTATCTAACAATCAATTTTTTGTTTACTAAAACTGGCCTCCTGATTGACCGATTTTTTTCGCGAAAAAGAATGGCGCGAAAACCCGACGTTATCGTAACGTCACTATAGAAATATAGACTTTGCGTATTGATTCGGAAAAAAATATTCCTTGTACAATCAATGGAATCATAGGTGTAAATGCAGTTTTATCTTATCAAGTAGTATGGAAAATTAGTTATAAGCATTGATGTCACTATTTTTTAAGTTTATCAGGTTATGAAATAAATTTTGTTATAAAACGTTTGTGGGAATCATCGGATTCTCACGGTTTGTAAATAAAATTTATCTCATACCCCGATGATATTAAAAAATATTGACATCAATGCTTAACACAATACAGACACAACATGATTATGCCACATACTCTCAAAACATACACACCTTCACACCACAACACATTGGGGGCTGTCCTGAAATTAAGTGTCCTGGCCGTCAATATGACGTTAATCAAATGAACAAACTGTACAATTTCCAAATTCAGTTGTATTGTCCGCTTGTTAGCACGTGCTTTGTTTAGATAATTATATATTGTTAGCTATCGTCACTAGCGTAATGTCACCTGGAACTATTTATACCGTAGTTATACTGAGTTCAATTCCAATTTATACCAAAAATATTTACAATGACTTGACGTCAGGGAATGATAAAAAGTATGACGCCTGCGTCTGTTACTTCCATCCATTGTTATTTTTATTAAATATTAATAGCTGTATTACAAAATGTATCAAGTTGGTGTTCGTTTCACATGAAGGTACATATCAAAATAAAAAATGTATATTCATAAAGCTAATGTGAAATGGGCCTATATTTCAGATGTTATATATGTCTTAAATGAGAAACATAGCAAGGCATATCGGTAAACATGAGAAATACATGCATATATATACTCGGTAAATACGGACACAAAAGACATGCAGAATTATACGAAGCATATTGATGTTTAATATTGATACCATAAGTAATGTCGCCAATACATTGGTAAGTTCTTGATCACTCTTGCATATAATGCATCTGTAATAAGCCCTTGTTGTCGTAGATAATATGAACAGTTTTGATTTCCAGGCGACAGGTCAATCTCTGAGCTATACTAAATGTTTAATCACTTGGAGGTTAACGAAGTTTCTAAAGCTATCATGTGCGCCTCCCTCACTTGTTCATGATGAGATTGGGGTTTGAAACCAAGGTTTTTGATTTTCTTCACTAATGACAGTATCAGTTTCAGTTGTTGAGGCATTGTTAGCAATACGTAGATCACAAGAATACCCGTTGTTACAGCCAGTACAACAATCAGATACATCTTATTATCAGTTGGGTGAGATGTGGCACAGCCGAGGTCTCTTTGATCTAAATCCGCGATGATTCTTCCTTTCAACGACTGTGGGCTCTCGCATTTTAAAGATAACAAATATTTGTACTGACCCGAAACACCGAATTTTGCGAGGGATGTTGATTGCTGAAAATAATGTACAAATTCTGCCATAGCACAATCACAAACAAAAGGATTGTTTCGTATGTCAACTTTTACAAATTTGTGATTTTGCAAGATTTTGAGTTCATTTAAAGTTATTGTTGTAATCGCATTGTATCTCAAATCGATAATACCAACACTCGGATCCTCACTGCCGATCCCATAATCCATTACTGATTTGAATTCTTTTATAAAATTATGCGTTAAGTCTAAAAGTTTAAGTCTGGGAAGATATAACCGCCAATCGTCCAAGTGTTCCGGTAAGTCTGTCAGCATTGTACTAGAAAGATTTAACAACCGTAGCACGGGGTAGTCAGAGTTCTGAAGTAAGACGCTGTCATGTTTTGGCCCAAGATGTTTCGCTTCACTTTGGTCTATTTGTAGTAGATTTGTGTAATTACATGTGATTGGAGACACTGACACTCCTCTCTGATAATTTCGAGCTGTATGGCCCGATATATTGGCACTGACCTCCTCGATCAGACTCTCTGGGATGGTCTTGAACTGGTATGAAACATTCCTATTGATAGACGACACCAGGTGTTTTTCAGGCCCACATCTCGCTGCCTTTGACATTTTATTAACGTTATTTGTGACGTTCATGAAATCTATCACATCGATATACATCACACAATCTGTGATGCTGTAGTATACTAAAGTATCAGGGAAATTGTTGATGGAGTTGTCAAAGTAATCTGCAGTATAGTTCACAAGCAGGCATTTGCTGACGGATATATAGTTCAGTCCTTTTGCCCGAAGTGGCCATTGCAGTGTTACGTTCCCTCCTTTACTACACCGGACCTTGATGGCGTAGCTCTTACTATCACGTTGGTTGTGCAGAAACCTTCGTAACTCATGAAAATCCCAATCATACCCCGGCCTGACATCACATAGGAGGCATATCGGGGATTCATTTCTTATCATAGCAAAAACACGGTCAACCATCGATGAATCCATACATGTATAAACTGGCTTGATTCGGCAGATGTGTCTCCATTGGTATGGCATCATATTAGCTTGTGCATCTTCAACAATTCTAGAATGTGTGATTGAGAAATTAGTTTTCGCCGAATTAGGATTTTTCAATGAAAACTCCATCTCCGGTTCATTTTCTTTCATTGGTACGCATAAAGTTATCATCCAAAATGTCATAAATATAAAACAGAATTCATATACCGTCCACATTCTGATCCCGTTTATATCATGTCCACAAGCCTTTTGTTAAAACAGAAAATGACAATCTTATTGTAAACTGACTTGTCTTAATTCTTGGAACAACACGCACACATGATTTTCCATGAAAGTAAGTATTGTATCCACAGAGACAGGTAGGCAGGATATATAAGTAAAATGTGAAAGGGCTACAACCGATGTCCATGGATTTGACAGCCGCATATTAATTATAAAAGTCAAATGAATGTCAAGGACAATGGTGACCAATTGAAATACAAAATTGTATTTATATTCTGTCGGGATAATATACGTCCTAGGCAATACCACAATAACTTTTACGTATACGTGTAAATGTCCCTTGGTGCATTTACCAGGTTTAAATCATAGTGCTTATTCCAGAACATAAATATGTTAAAGACAAGATATGCAAATCGCGTTAGCAACTCAGATTGAATCAGAGGATTCCATACATGCACATGAATATTGCAACTCATTTTATACATATATGCTGTGATGTTTTTCTCTGTCCCACTATTACTTAAATCCCATTTATCCCTTAGTTTAGGATTTTGTATTTTCTTTTCTTCTTGGCTTTTATCTAACTAACATCTCCTGGGTTGGTAGGTGTGTTTGTCTGTTGTCTTCGGCGACTTGTGTCAGTGGGATAACACTGTAAAATAAAATGATGTCCGCTATACCGCAGCCTCCCAAAGCATGCAGACATTCACACACCACAACCCATTGCACAACATCCAGACTGTTAATACGGTGTATTTGCCTCACAATAATGTAAAAGAGTGTACCGTCACTCCGTGTCGAATCACTGTTTTATAAATGTGACTCTACTAGACAAAAAGATCAACGATAATGTCGACGAATCGTGACGGGACTTGCCATCTCAGATTTCAGATTATTTCAGTGAAGTTCGCAAAGTTAAGATGACATTTTCGGAGTCTGCCAATATTGAGATAAACATTGAGGTCAAATATAAAGTTGAGATAAATCCCAATTTAAGAAGTTTTTGTGCAAACGGGGCCAGACCAATATTTTCAGACGCAAATATCTTTTGAACACACTTTGTACTATGTAACCCTGAAAAGTCGAAGATATTGATACGATGCTACATTTGTCGGCAGTAATGTATCATTAGTATGATTTGATTCCAGGTAAATTTCTTTAATTTTTATTAATAATATGCAAAAATAATAAATACATGATAACATATTTTAACATATCCGGATATTATTCGCTATATACCTTCATAATATCCATAGATTCTGTATATTAGGAAGAATATTTAAATAATGGATGAAGTTGCTTGTAAGAGGCGGTCAATAAATATGCATTGAACCATATTAGCATATGCATACAAGCTGTCTTTGTCAGCTGTTAAAGTTTTGTGAAGAGCTTGTCACGTTTGGAATTAAATAAATGTTACACAATGGTTGACATCTTCACACCTGTCCTTTGTGCTAAAAATGTAGTATGTGTTCTTATTGAAGATGACACATTTTGAGTGATTTATCTTCCATTGTTTTTCATTTTGTTAATTTGGGTCAGCAAACCAGATATAAACGTGTACACATGTTTAAACCGGCACAAATATTTCACCTTAAGTTATTTGCTAATGTGCGTCATTTAAGATATAAATACAAATACAGTTTACACACCATTAAACAACAAACAAATAATAATCATCCTTAAAGGGACAATTCAGTCTAAGAGTACATTAAAACTTGCACATATTTCGGAAGCTAGCCAGTTCTAATGGGAATTAGATTAGTTGGTTTTACTGTGATATGTCAGAAAAGCCCACTGTAGTCAAATGTATGTGAGATGTTCAATCGCCATTACACATAGCCTTGTATGCCGAACCCTGACCCTTGCCTGTGTAGTAAAGAATTTTTTGTCAAGAACTACTCAAATCGCTCTTACAGTTGTGTTAATATTATTAGATACATGTTCTTGTCTAAAAATAATTTCATCAACTCCTCAGTGGTTATGCATTGCATTTGTTTAACGTGCGCGACTTTGACTCGGGGAAGGGTACAGCGTACATGTTATACATGCTTAATCGTATTGATCAACGATTTGGAATTTCAATGGTATTAATCAAAATACTTAACAATGTTTTAAAATTTGTCACTATTTCTTGTCATATGTTTCATAAGGAATGTAGAACAATATATTTATGTCATATTTTGCTTCGTGGTGGTGTAACGAATTAGTCTCACTGATTTGTCCCTTTAATAAAGTGATAAGTAACAACTTAATTATCACAATTGACTAATTTGTTTTCTTTTTCTACAAAACTCTTCATACATTCTCAAATTCGGATTTTTTTTTCAATTATGATATGTAAAATCTTATTGTATGGCTGAACGCGAGCGTGTGAATTATATCAATAAGTAAAACGCTTTTCATCTTAAAGTAATCTACACCAATGGATGTATTCTGAATTACAGGTAGTATTTCAAAAACTTGTACCAGCATGGTCTATGGGGCCGAGGTATCCAAGTGTTTAAGATGTCTCGACATGTTACCACAAGCCATCCACCTCTGTGTCGTGAGTTCGAATCCCAAGTTGGGCAGTTGCCAGGTACTGACCGTTTGTCGATGTATTTTCTCCGGGTACTCCTGCTTTCCTCTTCCAACATACATGGCACGTTCTTAAATGACCATGGCTTTTAATAGGACGATAAACTTATAAAAACCAAAAACCAACATGGTCATTCTCGTAACAATAAATTACCTCCGCCACAAGACAACCTAGTGCATTTTTAACAGCACTTCAACCTTATCGGCAGACCAGCTGGAGAAAAATGTTCATAGATTAAATATAAGAGTGAATGTCAATGTCTCATTCAATTGAAAAAAATAAATAACACAATTCAAATGTTAAGTTCATTTATCAAATAAAAATTACCAAAACATGTTTTTCAAAAATTATTTTCAACGTTTCAACATTAACTTAATTATTGGATTTGATATAATGATATTAAAGCTATAGTAAACGGTATATCTACACTAATGAAGCAAGGCGACCTTTTTATGATATAGCATGCATCACAAGTCATCAATATTTTGAGAATTATAAGATTTACAATGTATATGTTTTATATATCAAAGTGAAGTACGAGTTCAGACTGACATTCCTGACACTCGTGATATTTACATCTACCGTGCAGTAAAATGAATATGCATGATTAAAAGATGCAACCAGACAGTGATCTACAATCCCATATCACATATGCAAAGTATTTTAAATAATTGAATGAATGCTAGTGTATCTTTCGTTTAAACATATATAAAACATAAAAAATAAGAACTTTCATAGTGTAAGAAATTATGTAGTGTAAGCAATGTACCAACAAGCCTCCTACATTTTGCTATGTGCCTTTCAATGATTTTCACTGCTAAATTCATTAAACCGCATCGGTTGCAATTTATTACTGAAGGGAAAATAACAGTGCCTGGCATCATAAAAACAGATTTTTACTCAGGTCTATGTGAAAACATATGCTTGAGTAAAAAATCTGTCTGAGAATAGTTTTATTGTGCCGGGCCAAGGTCAAACTTTTCGACCTATTTGTATTAAGCTTGCATGTACATATTTTACATTATCCGGCGTTTACTGTAAATGTGATAAGTTTGAAAAGATTTTTTTTACATGATAAGGCAAATATTTTATTTAGGACAAGAAATGCTTTCTATTCTGTATGATGAACAGCATTTTTCAGCGTGTGGGATGAACGTACAAACATTTTATGCATAAAATATTTTGCGTGGGCATGTCAAGCAAATACTTCATTTTTTTCCGTATATCAAAATTAGTATTCGTTTTACAAAATAAAAGTTATTTTCGTCGATATCATTCAAAAAGGTATATTTTTTTCAGAATTTCGCGGAAGTCACCCAAGGGATTCTGTAGGTGATCTTAATATAAAACATATATTTAAAATACTCCTAAAGTCTCCGTTATCTGCCAAAAATTACGATACTAGTTGGGCTGTTACGAATATAAAATTTATCATTACTGGTACTTATGTACGGGTATGCATGTCATATCGATCTAACAGCTGGGAGAAACAATAAATAATAAATTATCACAACACCAAAATCTCAGCCAATTTGATAACTCACAATTACATATATTTGTATTATATTTACTTTAACTATTTCATTCTCTCTTTTTGGAAAATAAACTATATGTATATATATATATATCTAACAACCAATATCTTCACGACTCAAATCTACAATTGTTCGACCTTTTAATGAAAGCGGTTCCTTACATTTTAGATGTCTTAAGTAACTATATTGACTCGCATTACCGCCTTTTGTAAGTTCGTTTGGTTGACTGAAAAAGTCGATGAAGTCAAGCATTTTACAGTCACACTTGATTGGATTATTTCTAATATCTACTTTTACGAACCTGTGACCTGTAAAGGACTTTAACTCACCCATTGCTATAGTAGATATGAGGTTATACTGAAGATTTATAGTTCCGATACTTTGTTCAACAGACGAATTTCCATAATCAAGCACTGTACTAAATTTCTGGATATAATTATGTGATAGATCAAGCATAGTCAGGCGAGGAAAATACAGTCTCCAATCATTGAATTTATCTGGTATTCTTCTCAGTAAAGAATCTGAAACGTCCAATGTCTTCAATGCCGGATAAACCGCATTATTTACCAGAATACTGTCAAAATTTGCCCCACGGGTATTTGATAGGCTTAAGTCCATTTCGGTAAGCTTTCGGTAAGCACAGGTGTGGGAAGAGGAAAGAAGGCCTTTGATGTATTTTGTAGACGTACGTGTAGTAAATGTGGTAAAAATGTCATTTAAGGTTGATTCAGGAAGGTCTGAAAATGCATAGGAAATATTTCTTGCAATGGACACGGCGATACTTTTCTCAGGTCCACATTTAGCCGCTTTGGTCATGTTATTCATTCCATTTGAAGCTTCCATCATTTTCATTATATCGACATATATTGTCGAATCTGCAAGACTGTTGTAAATCAAAGTATCAGGAATGGCATCGATGGTACGATCAAAATACTCCGACATGTAACCGACTATCAGACAGTTCGTGACAGAAAAATACTTCAAACCAGCTGCACGTATTGGAAACGGCAGAGTAATGTTACCTTCGTCGTGACAGTGAACGTTCATCGCAAATGTCTTATTTGACTTGTGCAGAAAACTTCGAAGATCATGAAAGTTCCAAATATCATCTGGACCAACCTCACAGGAGACGCAAGATGGCTGTAACTCCCTCATTCGACTGACAATGCTTTTGCTTGTGGATGGATGTAGGCATGTCACTCCACTCTTTACCTTGCATATTTTATTCCAATGACGGGGCAGGAGTCTGTTTAGTTGAGCCGATTCAAGTATTGACATCAGCATCACAAACCTCAGGCAGGCCTTAAAAATAGACATCTTCAAGTGTAAAGTATGATCAGATACTCAATAGCTCTATCACACTTATATGTCCTTTTGTCCCACTTAATTGGATTGAAACCGGAATTTTGATTTCTATTTAAAGCCAATCAGATTTTCCTATCAGCATAATTAACTTTGGGGGCCTTTCACGCGTACATTTGGATTTCCTTTTGGGGCTTCCCTCAAGGACAAAGGTACCAAATAGAACCAAAGGAGGAGATTAGTTGGAATTTTTCTAGGATAAATTTGATTTGTGTTTCGGCTATTTAATTAAAATTTGACGTTTTCGATTTGACATGAAAATGAACTGGCACGTAGGAGAGATTAACATATACATATACCACAACAAGGATATTGTCCTTTAACAACGTAAACTACCAAAACTGTTTTTACATCATTGGCATTACAATAACGATCAGGTATATTGTCACTCAGTATGATACATGTATATTAAAAAGGGTTATGCATTATTGTCTTTTATGTTATCTATATTGTTCTATTTGAATCTATAACTTAAGGAAATTGAGATGAATAAATCTGACTACTGAAATGGTATTAGAACATCATGATTTTGTGGCAGGTATCTGATACATAGAAGATAGTAAAACATACCGTAGAGCACATAGTTTTCGCTGGAATATTTTTTCGCGGGGCATTACTGTGGTCGCAACAATTTAAGTCTCGGAGATTAATTGAATCACCACCCAAGGGGTAAATTCATGAACGTCTAACCCGAGGCTTCCGAGGGTTTGATATGAGGAAATTCCTCGAGGGTTGTGATTTTGTTGTCACTCCCTCATAGGTTGGGAATGATATATTTTCTCCCACATACAAAGGATAAAGAAGAGATAATAGCCAAAAAGAAGCAATTTCACTGCAATATCAATATGGCTCCGGCGTTTGCACGTTAACATTGATGACGTCATCGACATTGCACGCCACCGTCACTGCATGAAGACGTTACGTAATTTTCTTCAGGTTCAAAAGGCTAGCGCGCGCAATCTGTCATACCCTAGGGGTTGACAGAGAGAAATCTCCCACGGCTTAAACCGGTGACAAATCAGTGAATTGTGGGAGAAATAAATAGGGGTTGAATATACTCTGGTATAGATAAGATCACGTTGGTTTGATTCGTGAAAATATGATTTTCCGGATTCAAGTCAAACTCGTAAAAATGTACGTCTACACGGTATAGTATCAGCTGGACTTGTGGATAATGTGTGGTGTCCCGCTTTTTTCCGGTGCGCATTAATCAAATAGGGAAATGGACATGTATTTCTCGTTATCAAATATCGAGTGTGCCTCGCACGATGTCTGCCATAGAACTTTTCATTACGGTGGTACTTTAATACAGGACATTCTCAACCATTCAACATTACTTACAGAAAAGATGCATTTAATGTCATTTGTCGTTAAAAAGGCATAAAGACGTTAATATACGTCCAGTTATATCTGCTAATTAAGCGGTCGTACTTATTCAAAGTAATTCAGCAATGCTCAACAAGTCGGGAGTGTCCCAAATCTAAAACAGCACTAGTTTACTCTGTAGGTTTACAAGTAAGCCTTAGGTGGTTTCAGATGTTTAAAAAGTACCAAAATAATGAGTAGATTGGGCAGGTCTATATCAGGTACTTTTATATCGTGTATTTCTAACCATTATGGAACGTAAGTGTTTATACATTTAAAATATACAACATATTTGCATGGTCGCCCATAGTCAGTATCATGTTGAGACAGTCTGCCAAATTTCACTATGTTTAGGTATATTAGGTAAGTTATCACAATGTAAATTTACACGATTATATTGTAAATGTGTAGCTACTGTTACTACGTTTGTACATCGCAGGTAGGGGGAAGTCATCACAATTATTGGCAATAGTATGAAGGAGCAAGTGATCCAATTATTAGCCTTAGCAGGTGGGGGCAATTGATCAAATTATTGGCCTTAGAAGGAAGGGGCAAGTGATCAAAGTATTGGCTTTAGCCGGTAGGGGCAAATGATCAAATTATTAGCCTTAGCAGGAAGGGGCAAGTGATCAAATTATTGGCCTTAGCAGGTAGGGGCAATTGAACAAATTATTGGCCTTAGCAGGTAGGGTTAAGTTATCAAATTATTGGCCTTAGCAGGAAGGGCAAGTGATCAAATTATTGGCCTTAGCAGGTAGGGGCAAGTGATCAAATTATTGCCCTTAGCAGGTAGGCGCAAGTGATCAAATTATTGCCCTTAGCAGGAAGGAGCAAGTGATCAAATTATTGCCCTTAGCAGGAAGGAGCAAGTGATCAAATTATTGGCCTTAGCAGGTAGGGGCAAGTGATCAAATTATTGCCCTTAGCAGGTAGGCGCAAGTGATCAAATTATTGCCCTTAGCAGGAAGGAGCAAGTGATCAAATTATTGCCCTTAGCAGGAAGGAGCAAGTGATCAAATTACTGACCTTAGCAGGAAGGGGCAAATGATCAAATTATTGGCCTTAGCAGGTAGGGTTAAGTTATCAAATCATTGGCCTTAGCAGGAAGGGGAAAGTGATCAAATTATTGGCCTTAGCAGGTAGGGTTAAGTTATCAAATCATTGGCCTTAGCAGGAAGGGGCAAGTGATCACATTTATTGGCTTTAGCAGGAAGGGGCAAGTGATCAAATTATTGGCCTTAGCAGGAACGGGCAAGTGATCAAATTATTGGCCTCAGCAGGTAGGGGCAAGTGATCGAAGTTATTGACCTTAGCACGTAAAAGCTGACCAAAGTCGGGCACTTAAAACAGTTACACCACTAGTACCCGTGATGCAATTTATTTGCCTTTACTATAACAGGACAATTCAGAGGGAAGTACAACATCCCAAAACAATACCTGCAATTATTACCTACACTCACGCTGTGGACGGCATTCTGTATTGTGATCATCATCAAATTTATAGAAATCTAATTTCCATTTTAGAGTTCACATTTTATTCTGCAGAAGTCAAATAAGCGTGTCAGTATATCCGTACTGAAAATCGTAGTATCATATAATTATTGTATATAGAATCTTTTCAAACAAGTTCAATATGCGCCTTCGTGTAGCCATATACATAGCACTGTTATATTTGCTATGTTTTTTTAAGTATCAAGCACAATAGTTTTATCCAGTACATGTATACGTATCATATGAATTTCAGAAATACATATATTAATAACCCCAATAACGTTTATTCTTATTTTGATATGGGATTCATAATTTAACACGGTAGACATACCGTTCATTTATTCTGAAAGAGTACATACAAATAGAAATGGAAAGAGAATACAGACGATATAAATTAGGGTTGGCAGGACTCAATACACAACGTTACTAGTGAAGTAAGGTGACGGAGTTCGTCTTTTGTCGATGGTAAATTTATTTACATATGATTTGACATCGTTCAGTTCTGCACTGCTGAATAATGCTGGAGGTATTCAATCACACTAGAGTATCCCATCGATACACTGTAGTGATAAAGGCGTTCTTTGGTTAGGTTTATTATGGCAATTACAAAACAATCACACAAGGTGTGTTCTATTCGAACCGTCAATACATTTAGTGGTCTAATGCTTCTTCCGTTATGCTTATCGTATATTGCATTGGCAGCTTAAAACTATTTGAACCAGACGTATTTACAAACAAAATTGAAACTGATACAATTGGCGATGCCAAAAGTTTGGCCATGGAAATGCAGATAAAATATTTCATTTTCATCACAATACTGTAATTAATTGGCACAGTGTTAGGCTCAAGGTAGTTCATAGAGTAGGTTTTTTCTGAAACACTTATCATTATTCGGATCAAACGACGCAGGAAAGATCAAGGCTAAGTGTAATTGAATTTCGCAAATAGATGCATAAATACACAAGGGTAATCAAAATTCAGAATACTGTTTATTTCTAGTTGTGTGGGACACCGGCGTCTGTCGGGTTAAAGATTCGAATTGTAGATTTTTTAAATGCTGTGTTTGAAATTGACTCTGAAATGTTTTTCGATTTCACAGCTGGATGCCGTTGTTTACTGTCGCTATGGTAACGATTAGTGCTCATGTGAAACGTGTGTTTACTACAAAGGATGGCTTTTCATGAGCTATTTTAAGAAGCGATTTGTGGTCGTTGCATTTGAATGATACGAAGGTCATAACGTATCAACTCAATATATACATGTGATCATGGACCTTCTAGCAGTGTAATGTAATATGTAGTGGTTAACGACCGTTTCTAGTGAAGAAAGATATGGATTTAATAAACATTTTATTTTCTTTATCATTATTACTTCTGTGTGTAAGCTTAGGTAAGTTTTGCTTTGGATGCTACCGTTAGACAATATTTTACTTTTATTTAAATGAAATTCGAACAATAAACGTTTTGTTCAAAGTAATAAACTCGAAGAGAATAAATAATGTTTTATTTCGTCGAACTTGATGTGTAAAACAGTACGCAGATTTTAAAACCTTTTGCAAGCAAATATTTTCATATTCCATTGTTGGATATTCTCTTTATTACAGTTATTGCCGAAAGCTGTACTTTTTACAGCAGTGCCACAACGTTAGTCCGTACATGTAGTTCTGGATGTTGTGACAGTGACTGTTGTGAAGATAATTATAAATCGTAAGTTTTATAATGTTATCATGCTTATTTTCGACCAATCATATCAATACTCATTTTAATTTATTTTTGACTTAATAAAGCGAATTCAGGTACTTTTACATTCATTTTTATATGTTGTATGTTTTTGTTTAACGGCCTTTCGATAACTATTATCATTTAGGGCTAAACGAACATCAGCAATGTTACAGCTTTTAAAACATACATTAAATAATGCGTTCTAAAATACTTTCTATATTTTGGTACACGCTGAAAGAGTTTTGAATTATTAAATGTTCAAAATGCAACAATCATATGAAAAAGTAGGTACAATGGTAATAATGGGAAAATTAAAAATCGATCAAAATTTATTACGTTACAAGATACCTTATTGTTTAAATCTATTTCTTTTTAATGCATAAAAATAACATCGAGTCTCACAACATGGACATTTTTATTTATATTATTGTAATATTAATGGAAATTGTTATTGATATCTTTATGTAGACAGTATGATGTGGTAAGATTACTTAATGTTCATCTGTGTGATATACAGATTCGTAATAAAAAATCTATTCAATGTGTAATTATTGTAATTAAACCTTAAAGTTTTCCAAATTTCTTGACGAAAACTTTTCTTTCAAGGTATATCTACGCTGTTGTATCAATGTAACGTTACACTCATCGGCCTCATTTTTACGTTTTTATGAAATAATATTTTAAGTGAAATGATTATTACAAGCAAGAGTAAATGATACATTCATACTTTGCATTTTGTAGGCAACATATATAGAGGATATTCCTTTTTTCTTGATGAATACCAGTTATTGATATTTTAACGAGTGCTATTTATTACATTCGTTTTCTCGCTTCCATATACAGAAGACCATCTCTACTAGCTCCGCCATTGTATTTCACCGTTTTATATGCCTTTGCGATTATTACGTCGTTTTTTGTGAGCATAACGTCATATTTCTACACAAAAATATTACCTCATTTTTGTGCACAAACTAATGACGTAACAATCAAAATGATATTTCCACTATCAATGCTGCATTCCGATTCGTCAAAAGCGAGTGAAAATATCAAAAGTTGGTGAAAGTATCACTATATTTTCACCATAAAACCTAATATTCCAATGTGAAAAAAATGTTTTTATCACATAAACCGTCTGATATCCAGTGATTTCGCCCGTGTTATATCTTTGCATATGTGATTGCCACTTTAGTATAGTATGACCGGAATCGATTTCTCTTGGTTGGAAATTCAAAGTCATGACAGAAACAATGAAATAACGTGACGTTAGGATTTCGAGGATGGAGATCTTATATGTATGTGCACGTTATAGATGGCCTTGGACATATTGTTTATCAATTGATTTAAAGCAAGGTGATATATGTTTTGATATTTGGTCTTTGTTTTTATTTTCCATAACATAGTGTGGAAATTGTTCATTAAATGTTTTTCATCATAACGCTTTCAGCTTGGCTATAATACTTGGGACTGTATTTGGCTGTCTTCTGCTGATATTCCTTATAGCAATCATTGTGGTGTGTTTGACGAGAGATCGGTGGTCAAAACGTGTGAAACCGAAGCCTAAAGGTATGTCTTCTTATCAAAATGTAACGTGATCGACAGTTTATTATTAACTGTAATTTGTATTTTATCAAATTATCAAAACCACATTTCTTCATCACAAACATACCTGCTTTAAACATGGTAACATTTAATCATCGGTTAAATAATAATATAAATGTATTAAATACAAACTGATTGTTTTTATTTACAAAATATAATGGTATTCGTTCGTATTTATAAGCTATTTCAAATATAAAAGTAACCAAACTGTAACTATAAATTACGTGAATAAAGATGTCATCATCTAAAGAAATTATGTTTAAATATAAAAACAATTCCCTCGGTTTATATGTGTGTTGGTGTACATTACTGTGTCGTATTAACCTAACACAGGGATTGGACTTTAATTATCCGTCGTATTTTCTTTATCTACATTTTAGATGCGGTTCAAAAGAAGAGAAATGATGACGTTGTGCTCACAGACATGGAAACTAATAACACGGCATCAGTATGATAAGTGTGATTACAAGGAACGCATTTTGGATATATTGTAAAGATTCCGTCCAAATAGTGTTGAAAAAGAAGTTCTCGTAAATAAAATTACAACAATGAAAAAAAGACGTCTGATTTCGCTGGATCACTGTCATAACACAAGGCAAAAAGTGTTTAAAGCTAACACACGTATGGATTAAATATATACTTTGTAATCCAATAAAGCTGTATGTGTACAATGTATCTAGTTATGAAAATATGAAATGTTAAAGAGATGACGTCAAATTGATCTTCTACGGATAAGTGTGATCGGAACATAAATAAATCATTCATTGGAGTTTAATTACTTTGAATTCAAAGCTGATATATTGTTATAGTCATGTATGTCCTGTATTAATTATTAGTTTAAACATGTATAATTACATTTTCAATTGACAATTCAACATTTTAGTGCATTTCCCCTTTGATTCATACTCGTACCTGACATTTTTATTATATTCGACAGGTCACCGCTATGTTTCTGTAGACTAGAAAAACTTATTTCCATGTGTTTATAACCACAGTGAAAAAAAGATGATATGTTATCATTTTATAGGTTCTGTCTTTTTTGCCTTATGATTTATGATACAAAAAGATTTAATTTATAATAAGTCATATTGAGTATGTCATGCCATATATTCATATCGGTAGATTTACTAGTCGGAAATATAATTTTTTTCTCGTCCATCTCATTTTTGTGACAAAACATATTTTGTTGTCATACGATGTGTTATATATGGTCCACTTGAAATCACTTGAAAGCCGTCATGTAAAACACACATTATTTAAAACGTTGGTTTTTTTTTTTTTTCTTTTTTTTCTTTTTTTCTTCCATTTACAGCATATTTACACCAATATGTAGAAATTTACATTGTTAACTTTCAAACTGTATACTTCGTGTTTTTATTCTTAAAAGCTGTTTTATTTACATAACATAGACTAACAGATATAAAAAGTGTTGGGAATTATCTACAAATATATACATATATATATAGATGGTCGCGATGATTGTTGTTTGCTACACCTGTTGATATCCTGCTACAAACAGATTTCATAATATACGGACGTTTTTACGATCAATCATTCTACTGGAAATTTATTGTTTAATTTATTGTTTCCTTATGTTTTAAAAGTTTTCTTACGGACAAGCAAGGCCATGCGTCCATCAAACCGGTACGTACATAAGCAAGGTCATTGGTGAAGGGTGTTTGTTATTTATACGTGTGTTCCATAGGGGGTTCAATATAGGGAAAGTAATGGCTCCTAAATAAACATATCTTAATTACGGCTGATGACAGATGTCACAGCAATCCATTGGCATTTATTGTTTAATCATATAGAGTATATATTTATTAAATGTTTTTAAAATGTTTGTGACAGCTCTCTAGCTTTGATACTGCTATGTTATATGAATAAAGTTCACTGCTAAAGGAATTGTTCCCCGCGTTGGTCCTCAGTAGTGTGAAGCATACGATATAATTTAAACTTTAATCACGCTTTTATTTTGAATACTTTACCATAAATATCACAATCAGTTTGTTATTTCGAAATAATACAACGACATTGTAGCAACTCAGTGAACATATGGACATGGAGTCAAGATAAAAAACAATTCTCAACAGGTGCGTCTTTACCTAGGTGTTGCAATTTTATGGTATTATCATCCTTGATTGACGTATATGCTTGTTTTCACAGTTTGAATGATTCTCAAAGGAAATATAAATAAATAAATAAATAGAAATAAAAAAAGAAAGATTATTTCGGAGATTGTGTACTAAAGTGAGCAATGTCGATCAGTGTTTAAGATTATAATACATAGAACATCTATCAAATAGCATACCGGGGTGTTTTGTATTGTAATCCGTTAAGTAGATACATGTAAAATGTAAACTCGTTTTGACTGTTTATTTGCCCTACAACTACAGTCATCTTGAATTTTGATATCATTGTCAATCCCTACGATATTTTCTTTCATACCGAGTTTAATTTTTTTAATGTATGTTAACTTCGCAAACCAAAACTGAATTATATACAATGTTGTAAATGAAATATAAACAGGCGTCTGCCTTTAAAGTATGTGCTCTTTTGTGGAGACATACACACTTGTTATTGTAGCTTTATAACCATGCAGTTGTGGAAGCCTGATATATTGTATACAGGTATGTTTACCTGTCCAGTGCGTGATAGATGTACCTGTATACCGTCACATGGAAATAAATACCACCACCTGACCTAGCTATGTGGCATATCACTTTTTTTATTATTTAGTTTGACAAACAAATAAATGGGCTATTCTTATCCAAGACAATTACTTAAAGATGGGTCCCTGTATATTAACGCTAGAGGTTGATTTTCCTCGAGGATATTTGTTTATTATTTTCCTTGGTTGTTTACCTTACTAACAAAGGTCACCAGCGAGCGACTTAACCACTACACCACCTAAGCACCCCTTTTTTCTTCTGCTCCTTTAATTTGCTTTGCGCAATTTCGCCGCGAATCACTTTCGTAATGTCTATTCACCGGCGAAATCACATGATTATCAACAGTAGCCTGTGGTTTTTGAGATAAATAAGTCCGCACTCAATCCTCGATGTAAATATGAATTCAGTTCTTATCTAACTTGACTTGTAAGAGCACATAATCCGATGACGACAGTAAAACATCAGACATGATATTACTAGGAACTTGATCTGTTTTGAATGTATATTTAAGTTTTCTTGGTCGTATCTAACGAATACTTGTAGAGACACAAGCCAATTTAACCCATTTCCATGTTTCTAATCAACATCCTATTTCTGTTTTCGTAATGAAATACTATTCAAGAACTTAATGTAAAGTCGGGTCAACTCGCACCACACCTTCAGTTTGTATACAATTCCGTTGGAGCCTATCGTCATTAAAATCTAGTTTATAATAGTTGTGGAAATAAATATGATTAGGTTTAAACTATGCGAAAACGTGACAACATTACTTAAGTACATTAAATTGGCAATATATAGGTCTTAAGAATGACAGTCAAGTTCGTAGGCATTAACTTCGTATTAGTCTTCGACCTTACCAATCCGATTAACATAATTGATTCCTTCATGGCTTCACGTTTCTCAGTTCAGATGAAGTCATAAACAGGCGTCTGTAATCAAACAGATCACGATTTTTGCATATTCTATTCCTCTTTTCTAAAATCCATGCTCATTTGAGTCATATCATTCATTTGGCGTAAATTAAAGCATACCAGCGGCTTACAGTAACGAAATCCTACATCTGTGAGCCCATATACAAGATGTAACCTCTCTTGGCTGTCGGGACCTCGGTCACTAGAGTGCATTTAACCTTTAACAGATAGAGATAGACATAACTGAGGGTTTTTATCCTAATTCTTGCATTATAGTTTTTTTTCTTGCATGCTGACGGGGTTATATGAACCTTTGTCCGAATCCTGAAACATCATATTGCTGCCCTCGCCTTATATAAGACATCAATGACATAAATAAATACGACTTGTGAAGGAGAATCAAGAACAATTTTACGTTTTGTTTGGTTACATCTGAGACAGAATGAACACAAAGAGAGTGATTCACTACGATTTAAATATCATTTTGATATTGTCCGCACATATTGACAGCTACATTAGAAGATGGTCCAGTTATATATATTCCCGTTTCTTGACAGGTGATATCACTACACTTGTGATTTAGATAAGCACAAAATAAAAAAAAATTAAAAATTAAAAAAAAATATATGTATCTCATGATTAATAATTTCATTCATGTTTCAACATGGTAAAGTAATTTAGTCTCCAACACCGAAGAAAATGGCTTGTTTTACATTATATATATTATATTTACAAACGCCGCTGATTCAAAGCAAAAGTCAAATACATGCATGTATCTGATTTTCCCAAACGACACAAATCATCGCGCTTGCGATTACAAGAAGTGAATGAAATATATTGAGTTTCCAATATTCCGTGGTGTTGTCAAATATATGTGTTTCCATAAAATCCATATCTATGATCTGAGCATATTACAGTTTGAGTTCAAGAACCCATTTGTATGTGATCAGAAGTGAATATCTCGAAAACCAGGGCCTCGTGACTCAAAAAGGGATTTGGCTAATCACAGTTTAACGACAATGTTCAAATAATTTCTTGTAAATCGAAAATGACAACGTTTTATTAAATTCCTAAGTATTCCATACTTTACTTACACAACCATTTCAGATACATTCAGTGCTTTTGTAATAGCAATTGAGAAATGGAAATTTTACGAATCTTGTTATTAAGTTTATCGCATTTTTGATAATTGAGCCTAAGTATGTACTAATGACAAATTTCTTTGAAATCCAAGAAAATCAATTTAAGATCGAGAACTGGGATCTAGAATCAAGTGATTTTGACATAACCACACGGAACTACTTAACAACCTAAATTAATGCAATTAATTTGGTTTGACAATTGATTATTATAGACACTAAATATATATATTACAGCCACTTTTAAATGTAGGGAAAATAATTTAAATCTTAGTTAGCAGATTTAGCTATGCATCTAACACCAACGCTTTAATGTAAAAACAACATATACAAACAGCCCAAGCATATGACAGTTCTTTAGCAAGTAGTTCTTTAACATTTTAATCGTATATATACGATGGTTTTTCTTATCAATTTTCTTTCGTTAGATAAGGACACTACTAATTCAAAAAATAAAATGTTTGTCTTAACGTTATTTTTCCCCAATGAAATAAACTTTGTGGTAATCTCATATCTCTCAGCAACTATATATTGCAGTTAAATAAAAGTACGAATGAAGCCTATGAATTACTGTAACATATTCTACTCACATTAATACGTTCATATGCGTTAACCTTTTAGGAAATCATAATTTGATATATTGTGTTACCTCCAAATGTTTTATATTGTCTCGTCATGCAGCCATATATATATCATAAGTCAAATTGAAAGTATCCCTGTAAATGTTACAAGACGTGTATTATTTACCAGACCAAGGGAACTAACCTCAACCAGAATGTAGCGGAATATAATTATATCTGTATAGGTAATAGCTCAGACTAATAAAAGGATAAATAACAATTTCTCAACACTATCAAAGAAGGCGGATATAATAATCTAATTTCCATTAGTGTTTGGATATCCGACTTCCTTCTATTGCCCTGTTCGGAAGTCCGACTTTCTTCCATTGCCCTGTTTGGATGTCCGACTTCCTTCCATTCTCCTGTCTGGGTGTCCGACTTCCTTCCAATCTCCTGTTAAGTGTCCGACTTTCTTCCATTCTTCTGTTTGGGTGTCCGACTTCCTTCCATTCCCCTGTTTGGGTGTCCGACTTCCTTCCATTCTCCTGTTTGGGTGTCCGACTTCCTTCCATTCTCCTGTTAAGGTGTCCGACTTTCTTCCATTCTTCTGTTTGGGTGTCCGACTTCCTTCCATTCTCCTGTTTGGATGTCCGACTTCCTTTAATTCCCATGTTTGGGTGTCCGACTTCCTTCCATTCTCCTGTTTGGGTGTCAAATTTCCTTCCATTCTCCTGTTAAGGTGTCCGACTTTCTTCCATTCTCCTGTTTGGGTGTCCGACTTTCTTCCATTCTCCTGTTAAGGTGTCCGACTTTCTTCCATTCTCCTGTTTGGGTGTCCGACTTCCTTCTATTCTCCTGTTTGGGTGTCCAACTTTCTTCCATTCTCCTGGCTGGGTGTCCGACTTCCTTCCATTCCCCTGTTTCGGTATCCGACCTCCTTCCATTCTCCTGTCGGGGTATCACATTGCCTTCCATTCTCCTATACGATGTTTATTAGCCACGTCCTTATATAGAGATCACTCTACACTAGTCAAAATGTTTTCAAAATACTGTTAGTATACTGAACTTAGTGTATTTACAGTTTTATTTGAATAAATCATTTACACAAATATGAAACAAATAAATATAATTGTTTATGCTGTAAGTGTTGTTGACTTAGAAAGGTGCAGCTAACTGAAAATATGTACATAATGAAAGAACACTTGTTTTTGTATCTACAATGTATTTTGCACAGGCGCTAGTTCAGTCATATATATCAAATAAGAAAAGCCTCGTAACAAGAAGTTAAATTTCAATTTCAAGTTTTCATTTCTATTCATAAAAATTATATACACTTGAAAACAACATACATATGTATAACTCCTTGTCAGAATTTAATTATTTACTTTATACTGTTAATTTACGATTACTCATAAAACACAGAAAATTATATAAAACAATCGGAGGCAAACAAATAACGGTTATCTCCCTTGAAGCGTGTACATATTTATATATATATATCGTATTAAGCTGAAAGTTGTAAATATATTGCACCTTATACATTTTTTAAATGTTTAATCTGGATTAAAAACTGGTGATTTTAAAACGTTTAACACTCAAAATATCAATTTTTATTTTCTTTCATTCACCTCCATAAATGAATTTACAACACAATAAATACCCAGTTCAGTTGTAGGGAATAAGATATTTGCAAAGTTTCACTTCGTCACGTGTTTCAGCCGTGGTTTTAGTGTCTAGTTGAACATTGTACATTCCAAACACACCACCTGAAATGGGAAGGAAACACATGATATATATAAACATTCAATATTCAATATAAATGGTTTATGACACGTATAAATCGGTTATGTGAAGATTTCAAAGTCTAATTCAATATCAATGCCACACTCAAGGTGGTTAACGTCCAACTGTTATAATCCTACTTTACCTGTCAATCTATTGGCCATTGTTTCGTTGTAAATGTTGGGTGTTATTAACTTCTTAACACCAAGTTATTTCACGTACCTGTATGCAAAAACAGAATCCTGTTGCCCTTAAACCTGTGCTGGTTGTTATTGAGTTCCCGTACCATCCCTAGGGCTGCTTTTCCGGAGTATGTAGGATCTAACATAATGCCTGTGGTCACAGCAACAGATGACAGGAAATCTACCACGAAACATATCAATTATCAAATACATATCAGGACTTCGTAATAAAAGATCACGTATCTACACGTAAATGGCAACTTGTGTGGTCTCATTAAGTTTGTTTGCGCCAAAATCGAAATGAAGATATGATCAACGTTGTAAGATATACCTTTCTATACAAATTACATCAATTTCATTATGAAACATTATGAAGACCATGTTATAATGCTTTCAATGATTTAATTTAAGCTAAATAACAGTGTAACATCATAAAACTCTTTAAGACTCTTCTCTGTGGGCGCTGAACATACCTGTGATAATCACGTAATAAACAATCAATATATGACATTTCCTAATGATATCTTAATTTTTGCTTACAATTATATGATTTAAAATGCGACTATAGTCAAATCAGAAACAAAAATCAAATCGTGCATTTTAGTTTCACAGTTTTACTAACAACGGGACCGGCTGTCCATTACTGTTTTAAGTTCGACAGAACAGATTCAATAATGTAAAGATTATTTACCAAGCTCTTCCTGGGTGGAGATATTGTATCCTTTGCCTTGGTGTCCCTCAATAATATCGACAATATTGTCCGCTTTCACGCGATCAGGAAGGCCCATGTCAACTATGGTTTGGTTAATGTGTTGTAAAAAATTGGACTTTGGGATTTCAGTGACATTTATAGCGTGGCACCTACCAAACAAATAGGGAAATCTGTGATTATTAATATATACTAGTATTTGATATACACCCCAATACGCAATACCATAGAATAGTTTGCCACCTGGTCATATATCCAGCGAATATGATAACCCTTTACCCAAATAAAAATACGTCATCATAAACCTAATGGTTCTTAAATCCGTAAAATAAACTTTTCAAGTCGAAGGTTTAGTGGCTAAATCACTTAATCCCATAACTATGCATGTTTCACAATGGAAAACCCATGTGATAAATTCCATAGCAGTTGGTTATCGTTTATGTTTACACACTCCAGTGTGTAAACAACTAAAGCGCATCTGATTGGCCAACTCCAAGATCTCTTGATTCCGACTGGCTCTCAAATTCTGGTTACTTTTCAAAGCGCATTTTCTTTTAAATAGCACTGTATTTACTGTTTTACAGGTAGTTGCTTATTCAAAGTATTAAACAATTGATTTTTGGCTCTCTATTAAGGCACTATATTTTATGGCGGGAAGATATCACTACACATTGATAGATATCACTACACATTGATAGATATCACTACACATTGATAGATATCACTACAAGTTTCCCTGAATGAAGACGAGAAAATGGTCACCATTGCATAAACATAGAGTTAAAGTTATGGGATAAATAAATTCCCCAACGCGTGACTGTTGTTTATCATGTTTATCTAAACTCTCGTTAGCTAATTTTCAAATTTTCAAAAGACACTCGCTAAAGCTCGTGTCTTTTCAAATTTTGAAAATTAACTAACTCGAGTTTGATAAACATGATAAACAGTCACTTGTTGGGGAACCTCTATATACTACACTTAATTCTGATAATTTTAGAATTGCTACCACCAGTCATATGTGCTAGCGTGTCGTGACCTCTTGTCATTAAAGCACTATTATAATAATTCTTAGCACTAATATTTATAAAAGAATACATTTACATATAACCATTAGACTGTGGAGAAATTAAGTGCCAAAACACCATTAAGCTCTATCCACCTGATGTTTGAGCCGGTTAGGTAGTTGCTGATACCCATTCCGGCGGCCGTACATCCTGAGGAGCATGGAAACACCAAGTCGTCGTAATTGTCTAATAGGCCCTGTTGTACAAAAATTGTTGTCAAGCGTAAATCACAAATCAATACAAATATTAAACCGGTATATATATTTTTTCTTTAATACAAGATATTTGCTTTGCTTTTTTTTGGGGTGTTTTTATTTTTTATTTTTGAAGAGAATTTACATGGGTACAAAAAGCATTTACATATGATATTCAATATTAATATTCATTTATAAACCTTGAACTTCTCTAATACTGTAAACCAAGTTATTTAGAAGGGCTGCTAGATATAATGCACTCTCAAAGTGTTCATTGAAAAAACTCTCTCTGTTGATATGTATATATGCATTATATATATTAATTAGTTATTATATGTTTTCACATATATATAATACTCGACTGAATTATATCAATTTTGAAAAAAACCAGTTGCCGTGTAGACAAAGTGGTTTACAGTACCAGGTATTCCCTATACAATATGATAGTAATTTTCTTGAGTTTTAATTGAACGATTAATGACAGAAATTTGCAAGTTGCACCCTTTTAGAAAAGCAAAAGTAGAGATTAAGTAAAAAAGAATAGTAGAAGAAACTGAGATGCTTTGATTTCTTTAAAAAAAAAATTGTAAGGATTATGCATGCCAACATGATGACAAGTATTACATTGTTGAATTGAAATATTTCAAGTCTTCAAATTTATGTATTGATACTACAGCATTGATATTAGCCACATACACACATATAATATAGATACATTTAAAACAGAAATTTGGAGTATATATTTTTAGCCCAAGATCTTCCGTCCTTCCGTGTTATCACTATTTCTCAGAAATTGCTGAAGGATCTTTCTCGAATTTCACCCTAGTTGTGCATGTTGAATTATGTTGAATTTTTGGGATCAATCGGTTTACAAGATGGCCGAAAGGCAGCCATCTTGGATTTTGATAGATAATATTTGTTACCGCTGTTTCTCTTTCTCAGAAAGTGCTGCAGGGATCTGTCTCAAATTTCATATGTAGTTTCCCCTTGGGTGCTAGTTGTGCATATTGCATTTCTTAATGATCAATCAACAAGATGGAATACTAACCGCCATCTTGGATTTTGGTTAGTTGAAGTTTGTTACCACTATTTCTCTATTTTGTGCATATTGCTTTTTTGACGAATCGGTCAACAAGTTGGCCAACAGGCAGCCCTCTTGGATTTCGATAGTTGCGGTATGTTACCGCTTCCTCCCAAATGTACTGAAGGGACCTTCCTCAAATTTTACATCTAGGTTACCATGGGCCCTAGATGTGCATATTGCATTTTGGGACTGATCGGTCAATATATTGCCGCCATTCAGCCATCTTAGAATTTCATAGTCGAAGTTTGTTACCATTATTTCCTAGAAAGTACTGAAGGGATCTGTCTCAAATTTCATACGTAGGGTCCCCTAGGGCCATAGTTGTGCATATTGCATTTCGGGACCGATCGGTCTGCCAGATTGCCGACAGGCTGCCATCATGAATATAGATAGTTGAAGTTTGTTACCAATATTTCTCAGAAAGTACTCAAGGGATATTTCTCAAATTCATATGTAGGTTTCCCTTGGGCTTTAGTTGTGCATACTGAATTTTGGGACTGATAGGTCAACAAGATAACCGATAGGCCGACATCTTGGATTTCAATTGTTAAAGTTTGAAAAGCAGAGAAAAAAATCACTCTTTCAATTGTCAAACATAGATCAATCTTTGATGGGCGCCAAGATCCCTCTGGGAACTCTTGTTTTTATTTCATCAATCAACAGTAAACGGTTTAAAAGATAATAAGTTTGTAACTTGAGTACAGAGAGAAATGAATTAATTTATTTTGGATACAAAAAAAATTAAATACAGATTTTTACTTCGTTTGTTTTGTCTCCGAATATCACTTATATTCCGAACATCATTCCTTGTCGCCAGACAACACTATTTTGGTGCACGGTTGTAAACAGAAACATTACATTATATTGAAAGTACTTTAGTTAGAGTACTTTTCGTCCTTTTAGTCATCATTAAGTGAGATAATGTTAAAATCACTGTGATAATGGGAGAATCAAACACGTGATAAAGGAAATCGAATACTACTTATTCGATTTCCTTTGTGGGGCCCGAATCAAATCGAATACTACTTATTCGATTTCCTTAGTGGGGCCCGAATAAGCAATAGAATAAGGATCAAGTAATCCATTTCATGAAGGTTGTCAATCGAATGTAATCAATTAATCTCTTTGTTTTACAAAGTATGCAATGCCATATGCATAAATAAACCATTATCATACACAAATACTTTTATATGTGTGATGGATACATTAAAATCATAAATGCGTGTTGTATGTGATGTGATTGTGTCTTTGACTTACCTGATTAAATATGACTTTAGGAGTATACCTGTAGTTACATATGCAAATGTCAAAATGAATATTTCATCAGGCGATATGAATCTTAGAACGACAACTGTCGGTAATGTTTCGTGTATGGTAAGATTAGAATTATGTGTGGGATGTTTTACTTACCTGGGAAATCATTTCCTCAAACGTTGAAATTAATCCAAACACTCCTGGAAAACTGGAGCCACCAGCAACAGGTATGATATAGGAGTCATCGCCACTTTCCTTCCTACCATAGAAGAATTCCATTGCAAAACTAAAACTTTTGTTAAACACATCACGCATAGAAAACTTCTGCATATCAGGATATTGTGCTTAGTACTGTTTAAAGCATCATATTTTTCGTAACCGACATGTTCCTGTATACATAAAAGTGTTATAGAAAACAGGCGGGGATACGCACATGATTAGAAAATTGAAATGATACTTTGTAATTTAATGTTAAGGTATAATGTTAACTTCAGCAACTTCTTTGTAACAGTACTCTTAACTCAATTACCAAATACTCGTAGCAAGACAAAGTATATTTAAATATCGAAAACGATAATTCAAATGATTAAGCATTGTTTCAATTCCTTGGATAAGTGCTTATATTAGAAATAAGTGTTCTTTCATTATGATATTTGATCTGAGAACGCTGTAACAGCTACGGGTTGATTACTTTATTTCTTTGGCGACTTTCTCCATCATCGGTTTTGATACTGAGGAGTATGGAGAACCGAGAGGGACTCGGTAAATGTTCGGCCCGCACAGTCTGGTGAAGAACTCGTTTCCACTACATCCACGTACACTAGTTTTCTGTAACAATAATGTGATATTTTATCTATAAATACTACAACAATATCCTTCTTACATGAAAGAACTATGTATGGATATTTTAAAAATATTTCTTAATTTCTCAATCTAATTATGTCATCTTTAATTGCAGTAAGTTAAAGCAACAAACAAGCTCCATATTCTGCTCAGGCTTAAACAACATTTATAAGTGTATTTTGTCCATTCCTGAGTCACAATGTTGACTGACTGTTATAGAAGTAGATTTACGTGAACGTCGTCCCTGAGTATCAAGTGAGGAGTGAGGCCAAGTCGACGAGCTGCTACTACTGTAGCCCGACAGTGATTCGAATGGACGTCTCCACATGTGATAACATGACGACATTTCTGTTTCAAAGCTTCAGCCAGCAAAAAGTCAAGTTTCCGTACCTTTCAACAGGAATATGTAGCTATTTAATTAATGTCTCCAATTTTAGTAGTCTTTGCATTAACTCGGATCTTAAACATTTTAAAAATGAGTAACTTCGATTGACACGTTATTCTATCATAAAGCATCTCATCTAATTAAAAACTTTAGTTTGTTAAAATACCTATATTAGCATTTTGAACGAATTGAGTTTTTTGTACCAGCCTGTTTTGACTGTCATACAAAGTTGATTAATTAAATGCTTATAAAAATGGCAGGTTAAGCATTAACAACCTTTCAGATTTACGGCTTTGTATCTTTATAATATATTAATAAATGAGACGTTGATGATGATCAACGATTTTTTCGGTTTATTATCAAAAGGTATTTTAAACAGAACAAGGTATACCGAGTTTATGCGAACTAGACTATTCTATATTGGTTAAAGACACAAATCGTTCTTAGCCTAGGCGACAGACCTGCGTTGTTTCTTACATGGTTGTTTGAAACTATTCTAAACAATTTTCGTCGACATTCTGATTTTCATAAAATTTACGACGTCCTTACGACAAGTGAAATGATGACGATACGCTATAAGGTATTTTGAGAGTAGTGTTATAACGGTCTTTCCCTTCGCCGTTTAAGAATTTGACTATTTTTCCCACAACCCCTGGATAACCCTGCGAGTTACAACGGTCTTTCCCTTCGCCGTTTAAGAATTTGACTATTTTCCCCACAACCCCTGGATAACCCTGCGAGTTACATTACATATAGGTAGCTAGCTCCCGGTGTGTCGTACCTTGTTTCCGGAGAGTAAGCAGCCTGTCATATCATCGCGTTTGATTGACAGTTCGAATCCAGCAGGTATTCCAGACAATTCCCACCGGTGTATGGGTGTTCTCTCATTTGCAAGCTTCGTACAATATAATAATAATAATAATAAAAGAAATAATATGATATGGTATATGAGCAATATTTCTGCATCTTAATTCATACTATCATATCATGTTCTGAAGTATAAAAATAAACTACATCATATGACATATAAAGTTTAATATTTATTTTATATTTAGGCAGTCAGAATTGAGAAAGCAGGTTCAAACTTATTCACACACGTCCTTACCCTTCTACTAAGATGAGCTGATATATTGAGGAGATAATGCATAGAAACTTCTTTGTAAGTATGCAAATAATAATTGTATGTAAATCATAGAATACGAACATATCTCAACTTATGTCAACCCAGCATAACACTACATTGGACAATCATCAAACCGTAAGTTAATGTACAGTAGAAACTCGTTATCTCGAAATTCAATGGACCAACGAAAATACTTCGACTCATTCGGAATTCGACTCAAACGTAATGTAATTAGGTTTGATCGGTTATGACTATTACAGAAGGGTACATGCCTATTACCGTGATCAGCATATGATCGTGATTTTTTAACTATTGAAGTTTGTATTAAATCATTTTAGTTATATGTTTTAATTGTTTTTGGAATTTTTTTAAATAAATAAAAAAAAACTTGAATTACGATAATATGATCGTCACGATAATAGGCATGAACCCTGATTTCCCGTAGGTGGTATATCGACTTCAATGGTTCATACATCAAACTAATACGGAATATAGTAGCTGAAGAAATAAAAACAAGCATCTTCCTTATTTCAGAAGTTAATGGTATTTCAAAATAATAACATAGTGAATATAATTTACGGTATAGTATTACGTGCATATGTTAAATTGTATTTACATGAAAATGCCATCTATATGCAATAATGTACAGTATACATAATTGGAAATGGACATGGTGTTTATATATTTAGAAACGTTATAGGGAGAAAGTACTATTTCTTTAAAATTCCTTAAAGGTCCACGACTAGCTAGTTAGTTTACCGTTTATATTGCACCGTGTGAACAATCTAATTAAATTAAATAAATTATTAATTTGCATAACGCGGGTCGTATTGTGTTTCCCGTCGTCTTCCTAATTTACGAGATGCAGTTAAATATTTCATACATATTTAAGATAATAATTTTGCATATCTTGATTTTCCAAATCTATTTATGATAATAGGCATCAAATTTGCGAGTATTTATGGATCATAGAATTATAAAAATTAGATTTGAATATGAACTGTTTATACTTGTGCTGTGAAAAATGAACTTATCAAAAAGAAAAAGAAAAATGTCTCTGTCAATCCATAACATCTCGCACTCTAATGAAATTCATATATCATTTCAACATGTTTCATTGAGAAAAAAATATTAGAATTGGGCAAACTGTCTAGGCCTTTATAAGCCCTCTCCTAGCCAAAGTTATACAAATTAAATTAAATACATATATACAGTTGGTAAATTAATCAGCATATTGAATAAACAAATACGGTAGGTATCGCGGAAGAATGTAATTAACATGTCATGTGTTAGTTATGATGCTACTTTAAATATAGAAGTCTTAAATAAATATCACATCGTGTTTTTACATAGTTGTATAAGTTTTATATAACAATAACGAAAATAAACACATTTTTTAATATTGAACGTTTATTGTTTAAAAATAATTCAAATTCAATAAATTAAATTTCACTTATTAAAATGCTATCTGGCCAGTCAATATTGTTATGCCTAATACATAAGTGACACTCGTGCCAGTATTTATCGCATTTCTAAACACGTAGCGTGTACGTTAATGTTACATCAATAGGAATAGATCATTGGAAATTCGTCAAAAACTAACTGTTTCATCAGTATTTTTAATCTTATAATCATATTTCACGGCCACAAACAAGAAAGTCATATTGAAGCGAAAGGCTAACCTTAACTTTGCCGCCATGTTTGTTCTTGTTTGTTCTTCTTGCTCACGCTTTGGAGGTAGTGTGAGATTTTGTTCCGAGAACAATATTCTCGTTTCATGTTCATTCTGTTTGGGCGAAATGTTCTCCGGAGAACATTGTATCATAAACATGTCGCCCAAGGACGCCCTTAGTGTATATCCGGGATATATGTGTGATAATCAGTGGCGTCGCTAGCAGGAAATGAATGTGCACGCAGATTGAAGTCCGAGCGCCGGAGGCGCGAAAAATTTTGGCATTTCAAGGGATCAGGGGGGGGGTCCCCCTCTGGGAAAAAAATACGATTTAGAACAAGAGGCCCAGAGGGCCTGTATCGCTCACCTGGTTTTTGTTAGTAATTATCACAAGAATCTGACAATTAGAAAAATAAGCAAAATTGACTCCCAAAGTTTAATTTTGAATCACAACCATACAATGATGCTATTGATACCATACAAATATGCTATCCAATACATAGGTTCAGAGACAAAGTAATTTATATGAAAATAGTAGCCTAATTGACCTTTTTGACCTCGCATCTATTGCCCTTTAAGGTCCCGGGGGTCAGCCCTATCATTTGTACAATTTCAAATCCCAACCCTATAAGGATGCTACCATTGCATTATAAGTGCTCTTCCATTCTTAGTTGCAGAGAAGAAGTCGTTTATATGGAAATAGCTAAATTGACTCCTTTTGACCCCACCCTTCAGGCTCCCGGGGGGGTCAGCCCCATCATTTGCAAAATTTTGAATCCAAACCCTATAAGGATGTAACCATTGCATTATGAGCGCATTCCCATGTTAAGTTGCAGAGAAGAAGTCATTTATATGGAAATAGCCAAATTGACCCCTTTTGACCCCGCCCTCAGGCCCCCCGGGGGTCAGCCCTATCATTTGCTCAATTTGGAATCCCCACACAATAAGGATGCTACCATTGCATAATGGGTGCTATACCATGCTTAGTTGCAGAGAAGAAGTCATTTATGTGGAAATAGCCAAATTGACCCCTTTTGACCCCGCCCCTCAGGCCCCCGGGGGTCAGCCCTAGTATTTGCACAATTTTGAATCCCCATCCTATAAGGATGCTACCATTGCATTATGGGTGCTATACCATACTTAGTATCAGAGAAGAAGTCGTTTATATGGAAATAACCAAATTGGCCCCTTTTGACCCCGCCCCTCAGGCCCCCGGGGGGTCAGCCCCATTATTTGTACAATTTTGAATCCCCACCCTATAAGGATGATATCATTGCATTATGGGTGCTATCCCATGCTTGGTTTCAGAGAAGTAGTCGTTTATATGGAAATAGCCAAATTGATCCCTTTTGACCCCGCCCCTCAGCCCCCCCCCCCCCCCCCCCCCGGGAGTCAGCCCCATCATTTGTACAATTTTGAATCCCCACCCTATAACGATACTACAATTGCATTATGAGTGCTATCTCATGCTTAGTTTCAGAGAAGAAGTCGTTTATATGGAAATAGCCAAATTGACCCCATTTGACCCCGCCCCTCAGGCCCCCGGGTGGTCAGCTCCATCATTTGTACAATTTTGAGTCCCCACCCTATAAGGATGCTACCATTGCATTATGGGTGCTATCCCATGCTTGGTTTCAGAGAAGAAGTCGTTTATATGGAAATAGCCAAATTGACCCCTTTTGGCCCCGCCCCTCAGGCCCCCGGGGGGTCAGCCCCATCATTTGTACAAATTTCAGTTAGTAGCCCATAAGGATGCGCTACCAGTCAAATTTTATTGAAATCCGACCAGCGGTTATGGAGAAGAAGTCGATTGTTGACGGACGACGGACGCCGGACGCTGCGGTATCCCATAAGCTCACCTCGGTCCTTTGGACCAGGTGAGCTAATAAATGAGATTAATTTTACGGTACATTTTTTTTATAATTTTAAAGCTAATTTTTCGAATTTTTGAAAACGGATTGATTCATATTGCAGATTGAAAATTACCTACATTTAGAAATTATATAATTGTAAATGTCGTCGTATCTTTATGCTAACATGTACTGCATTTTTGCCAAACACGGCCATGTCTTTGATGACACTGCAATTAAATGGTAGGCCTAGAGCAATTTTGATAATTTTGTAAGAAAACAGAGTTTTAATAGACAGTCAATTTCTTCATGCATGTAAGTGCTGATACTCTCATTGAATCATTTCTACACATGAAAAGGCATAGTTAAAAGTTAAATTGAATGCATAAAGGGGACGAAATAAAAATCGAATACAAATGAACTCTTTATTTGTGTCCTTATTTTATTGTGATAGCGACGAAGATTAGCCACATATCAAAGTTCATTGTAATTACATCCTCCGGATTTTTCTACCCATCGAAAATGTCAATAACGTTATCCACGTAGCCAGAACCCATGCTCGCAGGTTTTAGGGCCCTAAGGCGTTTCATAACACTCTATAGTCAAGTATGCTTCCTACTGCTGTTGCCGTTGTTAGTAGCATCGTTATTAAGATTTGAAAGATCTTGTGTATAGTGCAATATAAGTTCTTGTTAGTGTCTTGTTCATGTCGGGTTTTCGGCTTAAAAACGTCAATTTTCTGACACGACCTCGCACCAACTTTTAACCCTGGAAACGGAATGGAAACATAATTTTCCGGAAAAAGTAAACCTAAAAAGTAGGCGATTCGGGTAACAAATTAAAATGTTTAATGTTAGTCTCGGTTACGTGTAGTTATGACTATGATTTTTTTTTAATTGATTGATGTGCACGCAGTTGCGTTTTTGCGTCAATGGTAGCTACGCCACTGATAATGGACGTAGTATAGCTAACTCAACGTGGGACACCGTGCAATAACGTACCGTAACATACTTTAACTTATTGTTGATGTCGGTTGAAGCAAGCGGCGAGAAAATGGGATACTACATTATCGGTATGTTACAACATGATTATCAGTACTGTACGTTGAGGCACGCTATAGTACATTATTCTATTGTACGATACGCTTCGATTATATAAAATGTGATTTGCGTGCCCAACTTTATAATCATACTACGTTAAATCGAGGGTTAATGCCCCGGTCACACTTTCGCGGATCATCTCGACGGTGCCACTACGGATGTAATTTCACGGATGGCCCCAGAAAAAGCTAGTTTTCAATGTCCGATACGGTTCCGGTACGGCTTCACAACGGTTTGTTGACGGGTCTTCACGAATATACCGAGATTAGTCAACGAAGTGAGACATTTGACAAAAAAAGTAAAACATATTAATATTATTAAAGTACACTGACAAATTGGCATTGAAAATCTTTTCCCCTAATTAATCTCAAGACTGAATTCTAAACGAAGGAAAGAACATAAAAATGTGTGGTTAATGAAGCAAGGACTAGAATAATTCCATATATATGCCCGACGAGATATAGAACTTAAAGGCAATTTCGATGTAGCTTGTTTGTATATTGTAAGGTTGTTTTTTTTTACTATGATTCACCATTTATTCAAAAATATCTGTCTATGCTCAATGAAGGAGTACGAGTTTGTTGTATTAAAGGTACTGACGACCAAGACATCAAGCACAAGCGATATGATGTACGATGCTGTTACTTAATTGCTTTGGTTAATGATTGAAAGAAACATATTATTGTAACCAAAATTGCATACTAAATAAAAACATTATCCATAACTCTTTGACCCTAGAACCCTAGAAAAGCTAGTGTCGTTATCGAGACCCGTTTGTAACAAGGCTTCAGAAACCTGGTTTCCTACCAAATACGTCGTCGCCAATTCGTTTGCCATTTTGGATGTTGTAACTAATCATGAACATGCCAGAAAATCTATTTTCAAAGTCCTTCTTCAATTCATTCTTGTTGCCAATCTGATCGCCAGGGAACCAACATTAAACAATTTGATTCCCTTTATAGTTGTAATATAAGTTTCATACGTTCTTGAGACACCGTATGACTACAGGGTGTTCATCTAGAGCACCAAACGAACACGGGAATTTAATTTAACGGTGAAGTACTTAGCTACAAAATACTAATATAGCAACTGTTCGGGTTCAGTCACCACAAGCATTCCAAATGACGAGGAATTCTTTTGTCGAGTCTCGAGTCAACTTTTTCGAGTTTCGAGTCAACTTTTTCGAGTTTCGAGTCAACCTTTTCGAGTTTCGAGTCAACTTTTTCGAGTTTTGAGTAAACCTTTTCGAGTTTCGAGTTATCATTTTCGAGTTTCGAGTTACAGATTCTAAATATTTTGTTCATATATATGACAGTTCTTTAATATTTTAGCTTTCAATCTCTGTAACTTTAACATTAGGCCTACTATATCTTATTCTTTCTTTTATTAAATAAGTGCTAAGTCCCGGAAAATTGCCAATTACCATACATTATAGATAAAGAAATTTGGTAAATATTTGGAATCTTATCTGATAAGCAATGTTTATGTCTACGTGTTGTTCGATGTTATTCTGATTTATTTTACTGGACAATGTGAATTTACCTTAAAATTTGAAAATCTTCAAGATACTTATCAACGTGATGTTATATCACCCGTATTGGATTTCGATTTTGATTTTGTTTAGTACTAAATTATGCCCTGGCCAAAAAATGGGCATTTCTTATTTAGATATTTCAAAAGGAACGGAAAACCACCATTATTTAGCAAAACGCAAAAAAATCCTCCGTTGAATGCATAGTTTTTAAATATCAAGTATTTGTAAAACGAGATATTCTGCCCTTATTAAAAAACGCGATCACTCAAACCTCTAACACCCCCCCCCCCCCCTCACTTCAAATACGCCATGTTTAGGGTATTTTTTATACACATTTATTCTAATAATAGCTCCAGAACAAGTGCACGGGATACCAACATATTGACTGCGCACCGATCACTCATTGTCATTCAAGATGTACACTTTTTCTGTGCTTTTTATGATCAGGGTATGCCTTAAATTGAAAAAATATCAAACTTAACGATTTTTCCAGAAAACCCAGAACAGACGGTCTACGTCAATATAGTGTTGCCATGTTCTCCCTCCACTATGATTAATTGTGACGTCATACATGTAGGTTCCCGAGGCAGAAATTAAGTAACATATCAATATACCATATTAAAGATTAAGAATTTTGCTTACTTAGTCAGCATTCTTTCCAATCCAAACATCTAATTATTCGCATTGAAAACAGAGTTCCGAGTATATAATCCAATATTTTATGTATGTTTTACATGATATGCTATGTAGCCGCTATTAAAAACAAAATAAAGTGAAAAAACCACGAACAAATAATCTGTCACTTGAAATCTACAAAATGTATCTCGAAACTCGAAAATTTTGACTCGAAACTCAAAAATGTTGACTCGAAACTCGAAAATGTTGACTCGAAACTCGACACTCGACCAAAAGTCACTCTCCCCAAATGACACTGTGTACAGACTGGGAACCATACATCGTGATGTAGTAGCCATCTTTTATAGCAAATATGCAGTTTCGGATCGGAAAACTGTCGATAAAGCACAGCCATTGGACAAAAGTCATGTAACAACGTAGTTTACCGTTATCATCCTTGACAATCCTGGTTGATTCTGACCTATCCGTAAAGCAACGTAACAATATCGTGCTGCGCCGTGACCGTAACGTAATCGCACTAAATTCCATGAAGCGCCCTAGCACCAGTTGGCATTTATATTGGCTATGATATATGGATGCCAACTGAAAGACGTTCAATGCTTATATTTAAATTTGGTTACAATTTTATGTTGAAACAACAATGGATTAGGCATCTATAATGAATTAATCATTCGTTATCTTCAAAGGATTGAACAGTCATTTGAACAGCGGTTCTCCGTGATCCCTGGCACGACAATTGTGACCTCACAACGATAATGACATCATAATAATCGATTGAAATTCATAGTTTATATTTTATATGACTACAAACTGCGCTTGGTAAGGTTACATAGTATGACTGCAGTGAAAATGTAAATATAGGTTTTTGAAACCACTTATTTTATTGAAAATTGTGAATTGACTTATAATAATAAGTAATAAAACTATCGGCCATCTTTTTCCATAAATGTATTCGAAGAAGTGGAAAAATAAAGAGGCTATGCAATAGACGATTTTTTTACTTAAAGATGCTCCACCGCCGACAGAGAAAAAATGATATTCATCATTTGAAATATAATTGGCTTTTAATCGTGTATATACATGTACATGCCTAATTACCACACAAAAAAAAAAAAAAAAAAACATGAAATAATTCAGTTGGCCTTTGGTGCATGCGCAATCATTACTTCATTCCATATAGGATATAGTGCCACGGAATTTTTTCTGGATGCAATTAATTATTTTTCATATTTTTTAAGTTGAAGTAAAATAAGAAGCTCAAACTTTTCAATGGTGGTAATGATGTAAAGTAAGTAACTTTTGTAACTGAAGAAAAATACTAAATCGTCTGTTCCTGTTTTTGATAGTGAAAAATACCATTTGTCAGCGGTGGAGCATTTTTAAATGTGCGAATGTATTGTATCTCTTCTCATTGGCTAATCACGCTTTGTTTATGACTTTGCGCACTACTCATTCCTGTAGACGCAAGGGGAAAATGGGCGCCATTGAAATTTTCTCAAAATTCATTTCCCACACATACCACATCCTAGGCCTGTTTGTTCATATTATCCGGATTGGTTACTTGTATACAGTCGCTCACTGTTGTTCTTTATGGTTTTCTGTGTACCATTTATATGTGTAATTTACCATTACCAATGCTTATTCTCGATAGTTTACATAGTTGTGGAAAAGGGATGCTAATGTACGCTACTATAGACTAAATCACGCTGAGGTAATATAAGTTATTCTCCCATTACGTTATGGTACGCTATTAGCGCAATCATGTCCAGAACATAGGAATGAAATATTCCAATTACTATAATTGACATTTTTTCGGGACAATTAAATTTCGCAATTTTCATTTCAAATCAAGTTCTCGAAGTTTAAAGATAGTGAATTAAATAAATAAATGGGATGAAAATGGTAATTCGCGACGATAAAATTTCGCGAATTTTATTGGATCGAGAAATTCGCGAAAGTAAATCGCACGCAAAGTTGGTTTATAGTTATTATTTTTGTAAGTTTAGATATAGAAATATACTACAAATCTAGTTACCTACCTTAAGTCGATGAGTTGGAGTCGGGCTCAAACATTTCGCCCAATCTGGACATTGGTAGGGATAAACGTCCATCGTTCTGTTTGTATATGTTCTATGTTAGCCTACGTGATATTTATATGAGACATCAATTGACACAGCTGAATGCATTCATTAATCGATATAGCAGCAATGTATAATAGTATAACCTTAATATTCAACCGGATACCAGTATGCATACGTAATCAAAACGCGGTATAAAGAAGTCGCTAATGAACTGACGCAGGGCTTACCGATATTGAGAAGTGCAAATAAGGTGTAGTTATATCATCATAAGCAAATAGACATTCGTTTATATTCAGAACTCTCCATATCTTAAAGGTTGTATTAACAACAATCATTTTAATTATGAACAACTATTCCATACATTCCTACTTACCGAACGTCTTATTGAATCTAGATTTCCATAGGAGCAATAACTTATCATTGTCTAACTACTTTCGGACATGTTTACGGCAAAGTGACATCTACTTCCCGCCAAATAATCACCAAACTATTGTAACCAAGTGCATCTACCGAAATCGCCACAGGGTCCTCGTACGGCAAGATACACCACTAAATAAAAGACAATGATCAATTTTGCGACGATCCTACGAATTGAAAAACAGGAAAGATTCGGACGTCGTCACACACAGCTGTTAGTTCTGTATGCAGCGATCACAGTACATGACGTCATTCGAAAATTCGTTAGCATCATGCGATTTGTGACTTTAATTTGGGGGAGGGGAGTTCCGTATTAAAATCCATTTTTAACATAGAGCGCATTAGAGGACCAACTATCACTATGGCTCATTTTATTCACCGTAGTAAAATACACTATGTTTTCGTGCCGAAAAATGAGGAAAACGTGATTGATAATACATTTTAATTTAACATCATTCAGACTTTGTATGAATTTGTTTGTTTGTTTGTTTATTTTAACGTCCTATTAACAGCCAGAGCCATGTAAGGACGGCCTTCCATGTATGCAATGTGTAGCGTGTGTGAAGTGCGAGGTGCGTGTTTTGGGAGACTGCGGTATATTCGTGTTGTGTCTTCTTGTGTAGTGGAACTGTTGCCCTTTTTATAGTGCTATATCATTGAAGCATGCCGCCGAAGACACCAAGTAACACAACACACCCGGTCAAGTTATACTGACAACGGGCGAACCAGTCGGCCCACTACCTGTTTGCTGAGCGCTGAGCAGGAGCAGAAACAATCACTATTATAGACGTTGGTGTGTCTCGGCCAGGGGACAGAACCCAGAGCCTACCTCACAGGGGCAAACGCTCAACTCAAGGCCAAAAGTGAGGCGGTGCCAAGGGAGGCATTAGGAAACATAAAGGCCCTGCAGGTAGAGCGTAAGTATTGTGCCGGATATGATCGTAAAGACGACTAAATTTTTGGATCCTATCTTTTCTCTTCCTCGTAACTGCGTATGAGTTGTTCAGTGTTCGAATCACTAAATTGTCAAATATTTTTGTTTATTTAATCAATTCTTTGGGGGGAAAATGTCCTTATAATAATCTATAATACACTTTTCGATACCATATCTCATTTAAATTGTATTCATATTGTAAAAACCGGTACATGAAGGTAAAGAGAATGGATTAGTTATTACAATTGATATAATTGACATAAACATGTACTAGAAGTTAACTCCATGGATCCTATATAAATTTACTGTTGAATGTATCTATTCAAGTATTTCTAATATTTGACATTTTATGCATTTAATGATGTTAATTGATTCTGTATTTTACAGTAATTTTATTTTATAAAGACATGAGGGTACAGAGAAAATTTCATCATGCTTGAACTTCATCGTTAATTTTATCTCAAAGCTAGTTTTGTGCGTTATTTAATCATCATTTTGTTTAATATTTGCGGTCAAATGTATATATCATCATTATTTTTACGGGAGAAGACGGAATTATAAGTTTGCAACTTGTGTCTTATCCCATTTGTATATTTCAAATAAAATATGTTTAAATCAAATATATAATTTTCGCAGCGATCTTTTTAATTTTCGCAGCGATTGTTTCGAATGTCCTCTAAATCTTTTTTTTTCTGACTCAAACTTTTGTACATCTATATCATCTGATTTTCTAATGCTGACTTTCGTTCATGAGATTTTCTTTTCCTTAACCTACTTTGCTTTTTAATAAATGACGAGTAAGAGATTGTTTTCCTCTGATTCCAATATAGGGGTTTCCAAAAAAATAATTGATCATGATTACTAATAGTAAACTCTGAATCCGGAATAGTATTTCGGGTCCATATCTAGATGTATACAGAAAGACAGTATTGAGTTTTTTATTTCTTTATAGTTTTATTTATGGTATCAAGAAAATCTTTGGTTGCGGTATCAAAGCGTTTTAAATTTTCCACGACTTACCTTTTTTATATTCATTAAATTTCATGTGAATTGTTGGGAAGGAATGTTAATGATCTTTAACCCGACTCTAATGATCTTGTGTAAATTTGTTGAATCTAACAATGAATGGGTCTACATTTCCGCCATGTATTAACCCTTAGAGTGCCACAGGGCCTCAATTGAGGCTCTTGGCGTATTCCCTTGAGTGGCAAAGGGCCTCAGAGAGCCTCACCCAGATTTCAACGGTTCAACAATGCCAATGACATCACAGATAACATGACGTCATGGATAGCATGATATCGTCTGAAGGCATGTATGTTTTCTCTATAAAATGTATGCACTTTTACTTTTTCCTTTGAGTTTTCCCTATCTTATTTGTGAACGGATTTCAACCAAATTTAACTCGAAGATACATATAATATACTAGAATATATATGGGAAAGACACATATTAGTATTTGACTCACATTTGACATGCGAGTGTAGCTACTGTTTCCTGATATAATGGATTCGTACGACTTTTTGTGCCATTGGTACGGATTTTTAAATGTTTTCTATTTTTTTTATTTTTTTTTTAAAGTTCAGGTTAGTTCATTGATTTTTCTGACTTATCAATTAGACATACATATACATTATTATATGATATTCAAATGGTATACCAGATAATGCAAATATAAACGTGAAGATATCAGATCTAGAGTAGAGGGTCGCGTGACTCAACATTTCATGGAGAAATGGCGACAAATCGTGCCATTTCAGGCATATGTTTCAAGCAGGACAACTTTTTTATAAATATTACCACTCATTCTTGGTATATGAATGATGCATTAATGTGATTCTGAGTTAGGACTAAATATTTTTGACGAAATTCGCTGCATTAACTGTCAATTCATGCAAAAACATGCAAAAGCCAACGTTCACTGATATTGACTTTTTTAATTGTTTGTTTGTTTTTTACTATTATTTTTATCATCAGGAGACGCCAAACATTCACAACATGACGGTTAACATTTGTGTATTAATTATATAATTTTTCTAGAAGGGAATATACGATGTACATAAACCGCTTATTGTGAGTGATCTTAGCCGGAAGATATGGGTCTCTATATATATAAACTGTATCTTATTCTCAGATCCTTGTGTATTTAGCGAAATAGACAAACAGTTCAGATATTGTTACAGATGTTGGTATCAACTAAACTTGTTACTGAAATTAAGTGACCAACGTGTAAGCATTCTGGTTCTATTATGCATACGAAATATGTGCTTTATTTTAAGATTCATGTCAAATAATTACACATTATGGGACTTTAATGTCACGCTATTCATTGTATACATTTGTACATGTTTATTGTAATTCCAATCCGACAAATTGTTTACCGTGGTGAGTGTATATATATATATAGAATGTGTTGGAAACAATTTTAAGAAATATGTATATATCCAGTAAGAATGCAATTCTTAATATCTGTATGATATCAATACCCCTACTCTCACATATATAATAGAGCAAGACGTAACGAAAAGTACGTAACAGACAATTTGCCCCATCCCATTTTTATGGCAGTGGTATTTATATCTATACGTATATCTTTAGTTTATTTTTGAGTATTTATAAACAAATAATTTCTTAACAATTATAGGAATTGCATTCTCTATGAGTCCCAATTTCATAACTCTATATATAGATAGCCAAATACAGTGTAATCGGCAGTGGATGCTTGTCTTTCAAAAAAGAAAAAGAAAAATATAAACTTTTTTCTACACATTTTGTTATATATGCATTTAGATTTGGTTCAGTAGTGTTTCATTTCCGTCGAACTTATAAAATATTTAGTTCATCTTCTAACAATTACTTCTTTTATATTCAATATTACAATGAAAACAGAAACATATCAACACCAGAGTTAGGCTGACAAATATGCATCCTACATTATGTATATGATCGTCTTTCCTCACAACTTTATAACCCATGTACATATAAATACATATCGGCAATCATTTTTTTATCATCCTTGAACTACGAAATTATCTATATTCTACGACTATGATATTATCAGGCATTCCACTAATCTTCGTCGGGAAATGTTACTGATTTAAAGTCAATAAAAACAGAAAAAAACAACAACGAAAATTGCTACATTCCCGGTACTTTGACGTGACGTCATACGATAGTCGATTGACTTACTGTGACGTCATATATGTTCAAATTTCAAAGAGGTCTATTTGGCCTTGGCACTCTCAATGTGGCACTCAAAGAGTTAACCTTTAGAGTGCCAAGTATTTGAATTTGCCAGCCACGGCAAAGAATCATAGCGACCAAATTGTGACGTTTTCCCAATTACGACGTCATATAACCCAGAGCTAGTCTATAGATATTCTTTTGTACGTAAAATATAGATGACGTCTGTGTAACCATGTATTGCAACAAAAATACCTGTAATTTAGTGAAATAGAAACCAGTCAGTTTAATGCTGCCACCAGATACAATGAAGTGCACAAGACATGTAATCCTTCGATGACACAAAATCCATAGATTTACACTTCAAAACTGTATTACATGTTGCATGCAACATTTTAGAAGCATTTTGCTGTGATTCAGAAACGGATTTTCAAAAAACATATACACGAGAAAAAAAAATCGAATTTAGAATATAAAGTGGAAAGATAAATATAATACGATTTTTTGTAAAGGTTTGCGTAGTTACTGAGAAAATGTTTGCCTGGTTTGTAATGTAAATTTTACGGCTTCGTCATTGGAAATCGGAAGATGTGATAGAAAGCGGAATGTTTTGACATCAAAGAGGTAGACGGTAGTTTGGTGACAAAAAGTTGTAGACTTCTGCTTAAAAAGTTGTATTTATCATATATATATATATATACATACATAAGGTTTGTAATGAAATTAATACTTGATCTAATAATCCAAATTATATTTGATAAGTCTTTGATAAAATATTACACGTATGAGCTTATCGCTTTAATCTTGTATCACTCTTTCCGGCACACCTTGCTGACGCAGGCCACTTATATACACCAGAGAAACCCAGGAAAAATACATGCATATATAATGTATGAAATAACAGCGTCAGTTTTCAAAACGCAATGGAGGACGATCTTGTGTTATTTTTTTTATATCACTTTGTATAATTTTGTAGAATGGTTTTTTGAAAGAAAAAAATTGGTCTCCTCGATTTCCTCCGCCCCTCGTCTACAACATGTACATGTGGAGTAAGATTTTTACAGTTTTTCTATCAAGACCCCCAAAACGCCTGAAATAATCTATGGACACTTTGGTGCGTCAAGGGCCGACTTTGTATAAGCTGTAACTAAATTCTCAAATAACACATATACAAAATATATACATAGGGCACGCAAACAATCGTCTTTCGTACTACTTTATCGTAGCTATACGGTTTCCATTCAGAGATAATCAGCAGATTCAGGTAAAATACCATATAATGTGTATGACATGACATTTTTTATTTTAAGATTATTAATGCATGGAAAGCAAATACACATTTTCAAATGTAGCTTGGTTCCCCTATACTGTAGTCATTAACATAAGTACTTCCTTCTCGTGTAACATGTTTTTGTGTGTATACCTTTTTGGTTATACAAAAACATCATATTAATCAAATCAGTAATGCATCTTTAGCATTGATACTGTGTATATCTAGTATACGCATTTTTTTCTTGTCACGCTTTTCTTTTTATGTGTGTATTTTCTTCCCGCCATGTTTTTCATATCTTATTTTCAATTATCGAAGATCGGCATTTTAAACAAAATATGAACGTTTTATCATCTTACATGTATCATCGTATCAACTCAACATTTCATCGTTTCTTCAAAATTGTGCTTGAGTTTTCTCATGTGTATTTTATCCCATGCAACTCTTTTTTTATATATATAAAATCAGCATTTACAATTTGTGTTTTAGTTCTTACTTGTCTTTTTCTTATCCTGATCTTTTCGATACAGTGATTGTTTATATCCTGATATTAATGCCTGACTTGTAGTTTGGCCCTAAATGACCTAGTTGCCGATGGGCCGTAAAACTCCAACAAACAAACAAAGAAACAGACATTTTTTTTTCATATTCTTTAAAATAATGCAGAAAAGCGAGATTAATTTTCTGAAACATGCTCTTTTATTATATATACTAAACATGCTCTTATAAACATGTATATAGTGCATATATATATATATTATATATACTAAACGTTGCAATGTCCTTTCCTAAACGAAGGAAACTGGTACATTAATCGTGATTTACCAGTCCGTATATGTATACATATTGTATTGCAGTAAACCATTTATGTCATAGAGACCAAGTTGTGAAAAAAACATCGCATGTGTGTGTGTAATTATCGAATACAGGAAATACTACATGTACATTATTGGTAATAAGGTTTGGGTTCTTTTAGAAATTGATTTAAACTATGCATATATGTATATAATTTCTTCAATGATGAATGTATCGGTAAGCGTAACTAGTTCCATATCTTTCACGTATAATATTGCAGATAGGAACAAAAATACAAAATATCAAGTGTCAACATGACGTAGTACTTTTTGACGCTTCTTAAGAAGGTGGAAAACACCTATACCGAAACTGATAATAATACAAAAAAAAAAACAACACCAAAAAATGTATAGAACAGTCTTAAAATCATAAATACCACTTCGTGCACCGTGACACTTTCTTATTTTGAAGTGGAAACTTTCCTCCTTCTGCGAAAATTGATAGAAACATAACCAGGATGATTCCGTTTCGATTCAAGTTTCTTATTTGGTACCTTCAGAGCTACAATATAGCATTTTTGATCTGAATTTGGTCACACGTCATGGTCACTAAATATACTTCATATATACATTCACAGGTGATAATAATTTGAGTACAACTGGAATCTACACGCATTAATAACCTTCTAAGGATACATGTAATCAAATCACGTATCGAACTTTACCAATATTTCTTTTTGTTTGACCGCTCTTTTTGCGTAACAGTTTAATGATTTTTCTATGAATTATGGAAAGAAATGCTCCATCAAGTTCTATTTCAAGAAAAGGATATGCGAAGCTAATTGTATACGAAAACAGTGAGGTTATCTTTCATAAAGCATCGTGAATAGTTCCCAGGTATAATTATAGTGTATGAAAAGTTACACGTAAATTATAGCAATAAAGGAAAATGGAACACTTTAATTTACCGCAATCTACGGGAAAAAACATATCAAAGTTATTCAGATTCTTATCTTGATACTAAGTGTTTTGAGAAAATGAAGTAATGGTAAGATATAAGAAGAACCAAATGTTCGGGAAGTGTACATTATAAACTGTACATTATAAGTTGCGGAACAATGGTGAAACAACCACTACTGTCTTCACTGGTGACGTCATGTAATAAAAAATGACGTCAAAATATTGTTCTATTTCGTGATCATTTTTAAGGTAAAGAAAGTGTCAAAGAAACACACGAAATCGGCCCCATCGGCCCCCTGGCACTCTGAGACACATGTGATCGGCCCCCATCGGCCCCCCGGCACTCAAAAGGTTAAAGAACTTGTTCTGTTGTTAGATTACGACACCTTCATCTTCCTTGACATCTTTATTTGAACTGACTTACGAGATGACGTTACGTCAGACCATCGACCATGACGTCATAATCAAAATGAGAATTCACGACATTCTCGGGGCCGCGGAAAGTTATAATATATAATAACACATAAAAAGAATAATTATAGTATAGATTTACACAAAGTTATTGATAAAACAATGTCCATTAAAAAGCGTACAATGGTGTGCTTCGCATTGTGTTTGATATATTTACTAGATAATTAATTTTTTTGTATACGATATATATAAGTTATTTTGACAATGTCCATGTTTTGATTTTCCCTTCTGCTGCCAATTTTGCTTTTCTTTGGATCCTTGGCGTGCAATCTGTGACATCCTTGATGTTAACCTCCAACGGGTAGAGTTTGACAATAGGGCGATTTGTTCTTCCGGATGCAGTATCTACAGTTGCTGCTCTAACAAATCCATCCCTGCCTCTTATCAGTTCTTTGACAATTGCTAATTTCCATTTACCTCTTGCCGAATTGTCATGAATTTGAACAAAGTCTCCCTCTGTGATTGTTTGTGTCGTATGTTCGGACTTTTTGTGGAATTCACAAGTGACATGTTTCCATCTATGCCAGAAATGTTCGATAAGTTGTTGCTTTCTTGAAAATCGTTTTAAAAGTTGGTCATGGGAAACGTCCTCTGTAGTTTCATCCTCATTAGAACTGCTCTCGTATGGAAGAAAGCTTAAAGGACTACCGTATCCCGATGAGAATTCACGACAGAACTCTAATAATTTTATTACTGAATGCTACGTATCATGTATGTATTAAAATAATGTGACATCTTGTAACACACTACATGTGTATATTATGTGCATATTATGGGTGAATAATTAAACTTTGAAACCGATTCTGCACATGTCGAACTCAAAGTGTTTATATATGTTTATAAAGTGTTCAAGTATCAAATATTGATCTACGTTCATAACAATATACAAAAACAAAATACATTATGTATCATCTTTTTACTTACAGGTGATCCGCCCATTGACAGGAATAATACAAATACACTACTTATCAACTTACAGATACTAGGAGAAAATAAGACAATAACATCAGTCAGAGACAGAAAATGTATAAAGTAATACTATTTCGTTAAACGACAGACGTCCACTGGAGTTTATGAAAGTATCACAATGTACAACACTTTTTATGCAAGTCAGTTTAAGCATTAAAAAAAATCTAAACCAATTACAATACTTTTCAGCAAAAAGTTTCTTTGGTAAATTTTACTAAAATATTTCTTTATTTATTTTTTGTCTAATACTTGAATATTTTTTACATTCGAGTAAAAAATGAAATTCGTCTTAAATTTCCAACGCATTACAATTTACACAATATCTATGACACCTGAGAATATTCTTGTATATTCCTGATTCTATCGCTAACTCTCAATTTTGTTATCAATATTCTCAGTTGACATGGTAATGGTTTAATGAGTTAAATAGCAATCTTACTATATTAACCATATGCTTTTATAGATAACATTGGCTCGACACATGTAATAAGCAGGCCTGATCATTAATTATTTCTTTTATAACAGGCAGATAAACAATATCAACAGGTATCTGACGTAGCCATATACATCCAAATCCAAGTTCAAATAATTAGTGCTTGACAAAGAAGAGCCAATTCTGCTTTGGATTTTCTTTCTCAGAATCGATGTAGAGTGAAATCTCATTTACAAGACAATTGTCAGATTTCAACAATTTGAACTAAAATTTTAACAATCTAGAAAGTTGGATTTTCTTAAGCGGGAGCCGCCCAAGTTCGATATACAGGGTGTCCCAAAAAACATGTCCCGACTTTGACAGGTAATAACTTTTGCAATACTAAACTTTTTATGAAAATTCAAAATGATTTGGAAAGCAGGAGTATTCAAATTTAATTTAATTGGGTACAAATGTACATATAAAATCATCATTTTGTGTGACGACGTCATAATAAAAATGATGACATCATCGATGATGTTACATTTTGGTGACTTTCTAGCACCATGAAGATTCAGGCTGAAGATATTTAATTATACAATGCGGTTGGAAAATCCACTACTTTAGTAAATGAAATGTTATGAAAATGTCACCCAGGTATGCAGTCCACTTCCAGGAAGTAGATTTACAGAATTGTGAGATGGTTAGGAATTTCAGGGACAGAATTCATCATGTCATCGAAAAGAAGGGTGGACACCTCCCGCCCATTCTTAAATGAAAGTTATTGATTTTCTGGACAAATCGCGACATTAGCGAAATATGACTTTTTCTCGATTTTCAATATAAGTATTAACAAAACAATATTTGTCCGGGTTGTTATATATCATTGTACAGAGCAGATCATTAGCTTTCTAATGGTATAAAGATCGAATTCCTCCGTCTATCAAAACATTTTTATAAAGCGTCAAACGCCAGTAAGTCTTTACAAAATTCCCAATGTACCTTTTCAACTACTGCATTATAGGCACCCCATATTTCCAATGTAAGTATCAAACAAATAAAACATACGATAAATGTAGTTCTTATATTTAAATTCAATATGTTATATTTGGAAATAAAGGCAAAAATAGTTACGACCTTGTTATGCCAAGTTAAACATAAACTTAAATTTGTTATTAAATTTTTCAAAGAAATCCTAAATAACAGAAATGATCTACCACCGGGATGTTTACAAAATTATATACATGTTTCATTATTCTTGACTATACCATCCTCCCGACAAATTTTACGATACTTTCCATTTTTCAAAGTAATACTTTTAATTATCTAAACTACTCTGCAAACCTTCGACTAATTCTGAGAACAGCACTAAATATTCAGTTGTCCGAAGTTGTAGTTTGGGACTCCATTTTCAATAAAGTAGTTTTCAAAATAAATAGAGAAAAATTAAAGGAGATAATATCCTCCAATTAAATAAACCGACCTTATTTGAGAAAAAAATCTGAGCATTTACTGAATTATATAACGATTTCACTTTTTCTAAGTAATTACCACGTATAACCAGTCTTTCTGTTCAATGATGTTATTATAAACAATATAAATCATCATTTACCATCCGATAACGTTTTGGAATGCAAAGTTTCTGAAACTGTGAGAGTTGTAGTGATCTTACAAATCCATTCTGCTTCTTAATCTTTGTTTGTTTTCAAAATCGTGTATACCGTTTTGAAATAGTCTGGTATGAAAATATGGCAAAGAGTTGTAATCTACTTAGGTTACACGATACTTACGAAGATCCGTATTCGGTATCAAACCAAATACAACTACATTTTTTGAAATATTATTTAGCGTTTAATATCAATATTAATTCCGTATTTACTAGATTAATAATTCGATAAAAGATGTGTTTTGAAACTGCTTCAAACCGCTCCCGCCAGGTTTATTACCGGGGTACCAGCTGCTAGGTTACACTCATTAACTTACTGATGCAAACTACGTCTGCCCGTAAACTTTGAAATATCGGCTTTGCATCATTATGAAAAGTCATTAGGCAAACATTATTGCTAATTCTGAAAACACATGCTGCTCCGATACACATTATAATGTATCGATTGGCTATCATGTGTTATTCATACCGGGTATAATGTTTCTCTATTATGCAAAATAAGTACATTCAACTTCATGGTTAAATCCAAAGGAATACCTTGCTTGGTTGTCAAAAAGTTTGCATACATAAACAAATGAAATATACTT